>NC_057863.1:133197325-133541081 GCF_019393635.1 Dromiciops gliroides
AAGGTTGATTAAATTGAGACCACACATGGCCAACCCTGAGTAGAGTGTGTTCTCACTTTCAACCAATCAACTTGAAGCAGTGGGTAAGAATCGCCTCTGCTCCAAACCTATAAAAATCTTCCACACTCAGTTTGAGGGCAGTTCATGATTGAAACAGGCTTCTGTCAGAGGACTTGAGGAAGAACCTGACCAGGCTGGAACGTGTGGTAAAAATTATTTGTTCTTTTCTATAGATTTCATGGTGCAGAGGGATAATAAACCATTTACCTCCTCAACAAATATATATATATATATATATATTTGTGGTAAAAATTATTGGAATTTAGCTGACTCATTTGGGAGGAGCCACACCTGGCCCACCCTGAAGTTATGTATGCTACTGAGGTCAGAAGGAGAACTCTCCATAGGCAGTTTTTGAAGGACCTCCCCTTTTGGGGGAAGGAGATTGAATGCTTGTTGAGGCGAGGTGAAGAGTAGCTTTGAGAATACTCTCACGCTCGGCTGCTCTCTCTCTCTTCTTGGTTTCCTGGTGATACAAGAAAGCTAGCAGACTTTCCAGGTGTGGTGAATGAACACAATAAACCCTGAATTATTTTGAATTAGTTTAATTGGAAATAATTTGGGAATGGCTTAGACTTAAGTTAGAATTAGAAGCATTTATCTGTTTTTCTTTTTCCTTATTTCCTTGTCTTTGATTTTTTATTAATTTCACCTCTGTTGTTTAATTAATTCCCAAGTAATAAAATCTGATCCTTTTGTGGAAAAGAAGCTGTAAGGCTCCTTTCTTATTGGCCTGGGAGAAATATCTAAAATGGCAGTTTAGAGGGGAGGGAGCTTTTAACCTAGAGGTCCCTCATTATTTCCAGGACCCCAATATTTAAGTGAGTCAACCAATTAATGCCAATATATTAACTATCGGCTCCTACAACCTCTAGGCTAGATGGGCCTTTTCTTAATTTTCTGAACTCCACATGAATACCTGCTATGCTTTAATAAATGCTTAATGCCCAAAGACTGGTGCTAAAGCTTCTAATTTAATGTGACCACATATTAGATTTTTTAGACAACACATTTAGATTTTAAACATCACACTACGTAGATGAATCCTGAATCTTTATCTTTTCCCTTAAAATATTGTTTTTAGAATTTAAAGATAACAGAGTATAGAATGTGACTAGAAATAATTTATGAAGTAGAGATTTGCATTTCAAGTGTCATTTTTGTGTATATTTTCCCTATGTAGACTATGTTATGTCCAGTTCTTAAGAAAGTATTGTAAATTTTATTTGGGACAAACACAAAGGAACAAAAGAATTTGAAATAGTCTCTTTTGTCTAGCTCAGTGAAGGACTCATAGCATCAAACCACACCTAGATAATGGACTTTGCTTGAGCAACTTCACTGGTGGTCTTTTGCATTCTTTTTTTCTGATTGTAATCCATAGAGTTCAATTTAGACCACATTCAAATTGTGTCAACCAATGTAATTGAATGATGTTAACCAATTAGTTTTGATCAGTGTATAATGACTTGCTTCCATCAATAGAGGATATAATTTATCCGGGGATGTCATTAGAACCTTTTGGGTTTTAGAGACTCTTGGGTTGGCTTGGCTCTCTAGCTTCTAGGTTTTCTGGGTCTTTGAGTACTTTTCCCCTGCTCATGCTAACTGGCATGCTGAAGCTCTCTTCCTGTCTTCTCTACCACTCAGACTAAGACCTTGAGAAGTTAGGGAGACATGTGATCACTCTTTATTGTTATATAATATTAATAAATTAAAATATGCTTACCCCAAACTGATGTCTATAGCAATAGCAATTATTTTTAAAAATAAACATCTCAGCAATTGATTTTTTATATTGCTGATAGAGTAAGCTTTACCTTTGCCAGTATTATTATGTCATACCTTTACTTTAAAACATTCAATGGACTTGATGACCAACTAAATAAAGGGTAAATTATTGCTTCTGGATTCAAGGACATGTATGATCTGGTTTCAATAGCCCTACCTAGCCTTATTTATCTCATATTCTTTTTAATAATCTGTGTGAATTCTAAGTGACTATTTTACATTCACTATTCTTTTTTAATCTACTATGTATTGGGGAATTTCCCCTTGTGTAAGATCAGGGACTCACTTCTCCATTTACCTGAGATACCTTGATCACTATGAGAGAGCTCATTTTAACTTTTATAGTTTCTGTTTCTATCAACTTGGATAAATGGAGTTATTTGGTATTCATTATGAAACAGGCAATTACAAGAGAAGGGAAAGGAATCAAGACTTCAGATACACTTGAGGGCATTCCTCAGTTAAATGCCAGTGATCAGAAAACTAGCGTGAATTCCTCCCTCCCCACAAATTTTACCATATAAGTAATATTTAAGGGGGAAGATATATACTGTTTTATTCCTATTTCAAGAACACAATGTAGTTAGCTTCATGTTCCCAATCTCATGCTTTCCTTAAGGTCATAATCAGTCTCCCTTGGAGAGAGGAGTGGGTAAAATTTCAGAGATATCTATTTAACCTTCCCTTCCAGCTGTATTTAGACAAATAGAAGTTGGCATAAACATAATCTACATAAGGAAAATATACACAAACATTACAATTGAAATGCAAATCTATACTTTATAAATTATTTCTAGTCACATTCTATGCTGTTATCTTTAAACTGAATATTTACCAGTTGCAGTTGCAGAATTATCTCACTTTTCTCTGTATTCTCTCAATGAAAAATGATAAGCCAAATTTAAAAAAAAAAAGTTTTACTATTTTTGCAACTGATGTGAATGTGGGAAGTTCATTATACTCTATTAATACTCTTAATTAAATGACACAGGTTGCTAACTTTATTGCACATTTTGTTTATACTTTACTATCAAAATATGGGGGAATCCTGCATTAGTCACATCTAACTGGCTAGTCATATTCAGCAATTTGCTGATAATCTCTCACTTTAATAATGAAAGTAATTAGTATATGGAATTGTATTTTAGAAATGGTACAATATGTTGACACCATAAATATGATAGGTGTGAGATGAAACCTGTGAGTTGCTTTAATTTCCATTTCTTATTATTGGTGATTTGGAGAATTTTTCATATGGATATTCATTGATATTTTGGATATCTTACATTGAGAACTTGATGTTATATCACTTAGTATTACTTTCTCATATATTTTGGATATAAGATTTATTTTAGAAACTTGATGAAAATACTATATCCTATAATTTTTGTTTTGTGTTTTTTTTTTAATGAGGCAATTGGGGTTAAGTGACTTGCCCAGGGTCACACAGCTAGTAAGTGTTAAGTGTCTGAGGCTGGATTTGAACTCAGGTACTCCTGACTCCAGGGCCGGTGCTCTATCCACTGCACCATCTAGCTGCCCCTATTCTATACTTTTTAATTTCATTTCATTATTTTAGTTTGTTTAAATTTTTCAATGTAATTAAATTCTGTTATCATATCTATTCCTTTTTAGTCTCAAATGCATGTGTCTAAAAATGATATTTTCCTTGTTCTTCTATTTTGTTAATGATACCTTTAATGACTAAGTCATGTGGTCATTTGGAGTTTATAGTAGTAAATGGTATGGGATATAATTTCTACCAATCTCTTTTCCAGTGTTGGCAATAGTTTATTTCAAATACTGAATCATTACCATAGGATCTGGTGTCTTTTGATATATCAACAATTTGATATTGTCCATGTTTGCTTCTGTATGTTATGCAGTTAATGTATTCTACTGATCTACCTCTGTATCTTTTAAGCCAATACAAACTGTTTTAATGCTTAATACTTTTGCTTATTTTCTGATCTATTACTTAAATTCCTTCTTTTTCATGTTTTAAATGCAAGGGTTCAAAGGATACTGTGGCTCTTTTTAGTAATAGGGAAGTTAAAAGGTAGGAAAGAGTTATATGGAAGTAATTTAGAAGAAAAATGGAAGATAGATCAGGAAAGATCCTCAATGGGACAAGGCCATAAAGTGGATGGTCTGGATGAAAAGCCATCAAAGGATACTAAGAAAGACCTGTTAGGTAGACGGAGAACCAGAGGTGTTGTTGTGAAAATCAAAAGGAAAGAAACTATTAAGTAGAGGATGACCAATGATGTCTAAAGCTGCAGGAAGGTAAAGGCAAATGGAAATTGAGGGGAAAAATGGATTTGGCAATCATAAAGTCACTGGTAACTTTGGAGAGAGCAGTTCTAGTAGGATCCTGATTTCAGAAGTCAGTTGTAGGGGGCAGCTGGGTGGTACAGTGGATAAAGCACTGGCCCTGGATTCAGGAGGACCCAAGTTCAAATCCAGTCTCAGACACGACACTAACTAGCTGTATGACCTTGGGCAAGTCACTTAACCCTCATTGCCCTGCAAAACACACACACACACACACACACACACACACACACACACGAATTCAGTTGTAAGGAGTGAAGAAGAGAGCAATTATAAGCAAAAATGGAAGGATCAAGTGAGTTTTTTTCTTTTGTTTTTTGTTTGCTTGTTTGCTTTTTGATAAGGAGGAAATAAATATGCTTGTAGAAAGGAATCTCTGGTTCCCTTTATT
The DNA here is from genome assembly GCF_019393635.1 of Dromiciops gliroides. Lineage (NCBI taxonomy): Eukaryota > Metazoa > Chordata > Mammalia > Microbiotheria > Microbiotheriidae > Dromiciops > Dromiciops gliroides. The sequence goes on from NC_057863.1 coordinate 133,201,902, forward strand.
TGTTTATTTGACAGGTAAAAAAGTTGAGGTACATGGAGGTTATAAGCTTAATAATTTGCCCTAGGTCACACAGGCAGTATGCATCAGAGATGGGATGAAAACCCATTATCCAGAACTTATGATCACTGTACTTGTGCCAAGAAGACTTTGAAATATTATGTTTACACCATATTAGTAACACAGTGTTAAAGCATTTTAAATTGAATACTTCATAAGAAACAGCATTTCTTTGAGAATATGCCTAGAATAATAGAATAAATGAGGGGATATATTTTACAAGTAATATATTTGTCAGTATTACAATAGCCACTGGATAAGGACATAAAAATGTGCCTTTTACGTCTTTTCAGATCTTTAGAAAACTAGCTTCCTCTCACAACACAGGTGAAATATTTATGTGCCAATGAATGGGTATCATTACATTCTGCACTTCAATTAAAACAACAACAACAATGTGATTATTTTAGTTAGAACTTGTAGAATATATGTATGATATATATGATATTATTCATTATCATCACTTTATTATCTTTAAAATGTTGACAAGCATAAACATTGTGACTTCTTTAATTGGTTTTATTAACATTTGTTAACTTTTAAATTAGCATATTTGCATAGTTTTGCTAATATAGTCTAAGAAATGCAGTGTGTCTATTTTTGTTTCTGTGTATGTGTTTGTGTATATGTGTGTATGTGTGTGTATCTGTAGGAGTTTCTTAATGTCCCCTTACACTAGATTTATGCTTTACAAATTTAAAAAGCACTTTGACAGATCTCTCATTGAATTATCACTGCAAACTTGTGAGGTATGCATTACTGTGGTTGCCTTATTTCCCAAGAAGATACTGATACTTGCCCCTTACTCCCTTTTCACTCAGACAAATAGAGGTGGCTAACACACAAAACTCCACCTTACTTCCTACCTCCTCCTTATCCATCAATTAACATAGGAGTCTTGAGTCATCTCAGGGAGGTATCCTTACTCTGAAATCTATTGCTGCTTATCTAAGCAATAGTAACTCTGCCTTGATGCATCAAAGAAAAATAATGATGCCTCAAACCTCCATAACCATGAAGATTCTTGTCATTGAGATGAAGCCTAGAACATGAAATTAAAAAACCAAAACCACGCAAGAGATAATCAGGAATATATTCTGAATGTGTGTCAATTTCTACTATTTAGAGATGAGACAAAGTAATTAGAGTGAAATAAAACTTATTCTGGTCTCTCAATATCAAAATCTCAAATATTTACTTATCTTAATTATATAGCCAGTCTAACCTGTCTCTTCCCTTCCACAAACCTCCTGTGTTTCCAGGGAGACAAAGAAAATGTTATTACTTTGGCTGAGATGTTCCCTTTATCATCAGAAGAACATGGGGTTGGGACCCTCAATCTTTGGAATTTCATCTCATGACTGGCAAATATCAATTTTCCTTTTTAATCTTTATGATTCAAGAATCGCAGGTGCAGGCTCAAGATGGTAGAGGGAAGCCAAGAAGTTGCCAATGCTTTCCCAAGGTTACCTTGGAAACAACATTAAATAAAGCCTTTAAATGGATTCTGGAACTACAGAACCTGCAAAAAGACAAAGTAAAACAATTTTCCAGCTTGAGCTAACTTAAAAGTACTCCAGGAAAGGTCTATCTCCCTTGGGTAAAAGTGGTCTACTTGGGTAGACCACTGCAATGGTGTCTAGACAAGTCAGGAGGAGGCTTGTAGCAGAGATGAGCAACCAAAGCCCACCTTGGTCCTGCTGAGCAGGTTATTGGAACAGCAGGCCAGGTTTGAGGCTTCCTGCATATGCAAAATAGGCAAAGTGACAGCCTGTTAATACACCATAAAACAGACATTATTAGGTTGGGATACCCTAGCACAGTGGGCAAGCCTCTAACACCTGAGGACCCATCATAGATACTTCAAAACCAGGCCCATGGACCATAGCACAAAAAACTTTGGACCATGTCCTTTGTGCCACAGGAGCAGAATTCAACTTCAAAAGTCACACAATTGGCTAAAATTAGTAAAATAGAATAGAATCCTGACCATAGAAAGTTTCTATGGTAACAGCAAAAATCAAAACACACTAAGAAGACAACACTGTCAAGATGCCGACATGTGAAGCCACAAAGGAAAATATGAATTTGATCTCAAGAACAAAAAATATTCTTGGAAGAAAAACCTCAAAAAAAGATTTAAAAAATTAAATATGAGATATGGAAGAAAAATTTGGAAAAAAGAAAGAGCTTTGCAAGAGTCAACAGCTTAGAAAAAGAAGGGCAGAATTCAACTGAAGAAAACAATTCTTTAAAAAATCCCATTGGCCAAATGGAAAAGGAGGTACAGAAGCTTATTGAAGAAAAGAATTTCTTAAAACTTAGAATTGGGCAAGTAGAAGCTAATGATTTTTTGAGATATCAAAAACAAACAAATCAAAAGAATCAAAAGAAATTTTAAAAAATAGAAAAAAAATGTGAAATGCAACATTGGTGAAAACAAGTGATATAGAAAATAGATCCAGGAGAGATAATTATATAATTATTGCACTATCTGAAAGCCATGATCAGAGAAGGAGAGAGAGAGAGAGAGAGAGAGAGAGAGAGAGAGAGAGAGAGAGAGAGAGAGAGAGAGATATGCTATATTGCACCTTTCTAGAAATTATCATGGAAATTCTAGAATCAAATGGTAAAATAGTCATTGTAAGAATCCACTGAATACCTTCTAAAAGTGATCCCCAATTGAAAAATCCCCCCCCCAAAAAATGTTGCCCAACTCTAGAAGTATAAGGTAAAGGAGAAAATGCAGGAAGCAGCCAGAAAAAAATGCATATTATCAAGGGACCACAGCAAAGATTACACATGTCTTAGCAGCTTCAGCATTATAGGACCAGAGGGCTTGAAATAAGATATTATGGAAGGCAAAGGAGCTGGCATTACAATCAAGATTCAATTACCAATAACATTGATCATAATCTTTCAGGGAAGAAAATGGCTATTCAATGAAATAGGAGATTTTCACACTTTCCAGATGAAAACACCAGAGCTGAAAATAAGATTGATCTTCAAATACAAGAATCAAGAGAAGCATAAAAAAGTGAACCGGGAAAAACATGCTATTCAATAAGGATAAACTATAAATATCCTTCCATGGAAAGATGATCCTTGTGACTCTTGAGAACCAAATCTCTACTAAGGCACATAGAAGTAGTATACATAGAATGTGTGAGAATAAGTTGACTTTAATGTGATAATATAAAAATAAATGGTAGAAATAGAATTATACTGAGAGAAGAAGAAAGGGAGAGGCAGAATAGGATAAATTGCATCACATAAAGAGGTGCAAAGCACCTATTACAGTAAAGAGAAAGAAATGAGGGGTGAGCATTGTTTGAACCTTACTCTTATCATATTTGGCTCACAGAGGGAATAACATCCCACTCAGGTGGGTATAGAAATTTATTTTACCCTCTAGGGAAGTAGGAGGGGAAATGGGGGAAAAAAGGGAAGGGCTAGGCTGATAGAAGAGAGAAAAGATTTAGTTAGTGATTAGAAGCTAAACACTGGAGAGAAGGGACAGGGTTAAAGAAGAGAGAAAAGTATAAATCGGGGGGAGCGGAATAGGATGGAAGGAAAATCATAGCTAGTAATCATAATTTGAATGTGAATGGGATGAACTTTCCCATAACACAGAAGCAAACAGCAAAGTGGATGAAAAACCAAAATCCTACAATATGTTGCTTATAAGAAACACATTTTAAGCAGAGAGATACACATTGAGTAAACATAAAAGGCTGGAGCAGAATATATTATGCTTCAGCTAAAGTTAAAAAAAAAAGCAGGAGTGGCAATTCTGATCCCAGATAAAGCAAAAACAATGAAAAATTGATCTAGTTAAAAGAGATAAGGAAGGAAACTATATAGAAAATGAATAAATATTAATGTAAAACATATATGCAATAAGGGGTATACCATCCAAATTCTTAGAGGAGAATTTGTAAGAAGAAATACATAGCAAAAATATACTAGAGGAGGGTTCAGCTAGGTGGTGCAGTGGATAAAGCACCAGCCCAGTTTTCAGGAGGACCTGAGTTCACATCCAGCCTCAGACACTTTACACTTACTAGCTATGTGAACTTGGGCAAGTCACTTAACCCTCATTGCCCTGCCCCCCTATATATATATATATATATATATATATATATATATATATATATATATATATATATATATATATATATATATATATATATATATATATATATATATATATATATATATATATATATATATATATATATATATATATATATATATATATATATATATATATGTGTGTGTGTGTGTGTGTGTGTATATATACACACACACACACATATATACATATATATATATATATATATACACATACATACATACATACACTAGAGGAGGACCTCAATACCCCCCTCTCAGGACTAGATAATTTTGATCACTAAATAAACAATAAAGAAGGTAAGTAGGTGAATAGAATTTTAGAAAAGTTACATATGATAAACCTCTGGATAAAACTGAATGTGGATAGAAAGAAATGTACCTTTTTATCAGTGGTAAATGGTGCCTCCACAAAACATGAAGATGTATTGGGCATAAGAACCACACAATCAAATCCAAAAATGTAGAAATAGTAAATACATCCCTGTAATATCATGATGTAATAAAAATTACATATATTAAAGGGCCATGGAAAGACAGACCAAAATTAATTGGAAACTACATGATCTCATCCTATAGTATGAGTTTCTAGGGACAGCTATGTGGCAAAATAGATAAAGCACCTGCCCTGGATTCAGGATGACCTGAGTTCAAATAAGGATTCAGACACTGGGCAAGTCACTTAACTCTCATTGCCCTGAAAAAAAAAAATGAATGTCTGTCAAACAAAAATAATCATAGAAAAAATCAAAATCAATAAATTCATCAAAGAGAAGGAAAATAATTAAACAACTAACCCATACATATGAAATGCCGACAAAGCAGTTGTTAGGCAAAATTTTACGTCTCTAAATGTTTACATGAAAAAAATAGAGGAAAAGGAGATCAATGAATTGAGTGTGCAATTTCAAAAAGCTAGAAAAATAAGTTTTTTCAAATTAAATACCAAATTAGATATTCTGAAAAATTTTAAAAAAGGCAAATAAAATAGAAATTTTTAAAAAATGGATAGCTAGGGGCAGTGAGGTGGTGCAGTGGATAGAGCACTGGCCCTGGAGTCAGGAGTACCTGAGTTCAAATCTAGCCTCAGACACTTAACACTTACTAGCTGTGTGACCCTGGGCAAGTCACTTAACCCCAATTGCCTCACTAAAAAATATGGGTAGCTAGGTGGCACAGAGGTTAAAGCACTGGCACTGGATTCAGGAGGACCCGAGTTCAAATCGGTTTTAGATACTTGACACTTAATAGCTATAGGACACTGGGCAAGTCACCTAACCTCATTGCCTCACACAAAAAAGTAACAAAACTGTTATAGTAAAAATAAATCTAAGAACTGGTTTTATGAAGAAAATAGACAAACCTTTGGTTAAGTAGAAGGAAAAAAAAGGAAAGAATAAAACCAAGTTACTAGCTACAAAATTAAAAAGGTTAATTTAAGCAATGTCAGAGTTATTTTGCCAGTTGTATGACAATAAATCTGATAACCTAAAGGAAATGGATATATATAATCTGGGCAATTTATAGTTTTATATATATATATATATATATATATATATATATATATATATATATATATATATATATATATATATATATATATATATATATATATATATATATATATATATATATATATATATATATATATATATATGTATGTATGTATATATATGTATATGTATGTATATATATGTATATGTATGTATATATATGTATATGTATATATATACACACACATATATATACACACACACATATACATATATATACATACATATGTGTGTATATATATATGTGTGTGTGTATATACATATATATAAATATATATATATATAACTATAAATTGCCTAGATTAACAGAAGAGTAAATAAAATCTTCAAATAAGCCTATTTTAGAAAGCAGAATTTGAATAAGCCATCAATTAACTCCCTAAGAAAAAATTCTCCAGGGCCGGGTAGATTTATAAGCAAATTCCACAAAACATTTAAAGAACAATTAATTCTGGGGCACCTAAGTGACACAGTGGATAAAGCACCGGACTTGAATTCAGGAGGACCTGAATTCAAATCCATCCTCAAACACTTGACACTTAGTAGTGTCGGGGAAATTTTAAAGTCCGACAGAAGAACAAAAACAACAAAAATTTCCAGGCTAAAGCAAATAGGTTTATTGAGAGAGGGTGAGTCCCCCAGCAAAGCTGGTCATCCAGGTGTTGGACCTGAAAGACCTGGAATTACAAAATCCATGGCTTTATAAACCCTTCCAAAAGTTACACTTGTACAACATTTAATCATTATTAGTTATGCTTCTAAAATTAAAACATATTCTTAAGAAATATGAGGAACTACCTAAACTACCATAAATGTCAGCATTATGATAACAATAGGGTGGGTCATTGTCAGGCCACTGGTCAGCAGCGTGAACTCTTTATAGAAAAGTATGTCACTCGTGATTGCTAAAATATAGCATTGCTGACTACTATATCTTGTGATATTACTTAATGCTGGACATTGGAAAGTTAGGAAATAAGAGGAAAGACTTAACCTTTTCACCTTATGTAATTGTAACAAAATAAGATCTAAATATAATAAATCGCAATTTTTTTAGTTAATATATTGATTATTATCTTAACCAAATCACTTATAACTATGGTGAATCTCATAACTAAGGGATGGGGAAAATCTCACTCACATTATCTGTATGACTCTGAGCAAGTCACTTAACCTGCATTTCCCTCCCCCAAAAATTCCAATAGCATAAAAACTATTTGAAAAATAGACAAAGAAGATGTCCTACCAAATTCCTTTGATGTTACAAATGTGGTGCCAATACCTAAACCAGGAAGAACCAAAACAGAGAGAGAAAATTATATACCAATTTATCTAATGAATGTTGATCCAAACTTTTTAAACAAAACATTCATTAGCAAAGAGATTACAACAATTTATCGCGAAGATGGTACATTTTGTCCAGGTGGAATTTACACCAGGAATACAGCTCTGGTTCAATATTAGGAAAACTACCTACATAATTGACCACATAAATAAAAAACAAAAACAAAAACCTAGGAGAAATCACATGATTATCTCAATAGATGCAGAAAAAAAATTGACAAAATAGAACAGTCTTTTCCATTAAAAACAAAAGAGAGCATAGGAATAAAGGGAGTTTTCCTTAAACTTATAAGTAGCATCTATCTAAAACCATCAGTAACTATTTTATGTGTTTTTTGGTTTTGTTTTGTTTTGTTTTGTTTTTTAGTGAGGCAATTGGGGTTAAGTGACTTGCCCAGGGTCACACAGCTAGTAAGTGTTAAGTGTCTGAGGCTGGATTTGAACTCAGGTCAGGTACTCCTGACTCCAGGGCCAGTGCTCTATCCACTGCACCATCTAGCTGCCCAGTAACTATTTTATGAAAGGGGAAAAAGCTGGAATCTCTCCTAATAAAAACAAGTGCGAATTAAAGATGCCAATTTTCATCACTGTATTTTAATATTGTACTAGAAATATTACCTTTAGCCATTAGGGAAGAAAAAGAAATTGAAGTAATTAGAATAGCCCACGAGGAAACATAACTATCACTCTTTACATATGATATGATGATAAACTTAGCAAAGCCTAGAAAATCAACTAAAAATTTATTTGAGACAACTTAAGCAAAGTTGCGGGATATAAAATAATCCCACATAAATCAACAGCATTTCTATATATTACCAACAAAGACCAGTTGCAAAAGACAAAATGGGAAATTCCTTTTAAAATAGCTGCAGACAATATAAATTCATTTATTCAGTGCCATACCAATCAATCTACCAAAAAATAGTTTATAGCCCCAGAAAAAATTATAAGAAAATTTACCTGAAGAACAAATGGGGAAGAATATCAAGGAAATTTTGGGGGGGAAATACAAAAAAAAGTGGTTTAGCTCTACCAGATCGAAAACTATATTATAAAGTAGCAATTATTAAAACTATTTGGAAATAGCCAAGAATTAGAGTGGTGGATCAGTGGAATAGTTTAGGCATGCAAGGAACAGTAGTAATGGACTCTAGTAATCTACTGTTTGATAAATCCAAAGACTCCAGCTTTTGGGATAAGAATTCATTATTTGACCAAAACCTACTGGGAAAACTGAAAAACAGTATGGTACAAATTAGGCATAGATCAACATCTCATACCACATACCAAGACAAGGTCAAAATAGGTATATAATTTAGACAAAAAGGATGATAAACTTAAGCAAATTAGGATAGCAAAGAATAGTTTACCTGTCAGATCTGTGGAGAATGGAAGACTTTATGATCCAACAAGAGATGGAGAAAATTATGAAATGCAAAATATATAATTTTGTTTAGATTAAATTCAAAAGGTTTTGCACAAGCAAAACTAATGCAACCAAGATTAGAAGGAAAGCAGAAAGCTGGAAAATATGTTTTACAGCCAATGTTTCTGATAAAGACCCCTTTTCTTAAATATATAGAGAACTGAATCAAATTCATAAGAATACAATTTATTCCCTAATTAAGAAATGGTCAAAGAACATGAACTGACAGATTTCATATGAAGAATTTGAAGCCATCTATAGTCATTAAAAGTGCTCTATCATTATTGATTAAAGAAATGTAAATCAAAATAACTCTGAAGTGCCACCTCACACCTATCAGATTGACTAATATGATGCAAAAGGTAAATCACAAATGTTGGAGTACATATATGGGAAAATTGGGAAACTAGTGACTTTTTGGTGGAATTGTGAACTGATCCAGCCATTCTGGAGAGCAATTTGTAACGATGCCTAAAGAGTTATAAAAATGTGTATACCCATCTATCCAGCAATACTAGGATTAGGTCTGTATGCCAGAGTTCATTACAAAAGGCGGTGGAAGACCCATATATACAGAAAATATTAGTAGCAGTTTTTCAGTTGTGGCAAAGAATTGGAAATTGAGGAAATGCATATCATTTGGGGAATTGTAGAACAAGTTGTGGTACATGAATTTAATGGATACTACTGTTTTATTGCTTGCTGTTGCAGTTGTTTGTCCTTTGTTCTCAAATATAACCAATGACATCATGGAAGTGATATCACAACTTGCAATGAATTGTATTTAAGTAAGACAAGGCTATGCAAAGTCATCACCCTAACTATCTCTTCCAGAGCCATCTGGGTCCAGTGGCCAGATATAGATCGGGATGACTGGAAATGATGCCAGATACAGTGGAAACCCTTGGCCTTTTTAACCTAAGGTCTTTCATATGTTCCAGATTTCCTAAAGAAATGATGAGCATGTGAATTATAGAAAATCCTGGTAAGACTGATGTTGAGAGAAATGAGCAGAACGAAGAGAATAGTGTACATAGTAGTAGCAAAATTATTTGAAAATCAACTATGATAGACTTTACTCTTCTCTGCAATACAATGACCAAAGGCAGTAACAAAAGACACATGACAGAAAATTCTATCAACATCCAGAGTAAGAACTAAGGAGTCTGAATGCAGATTGAACCGTACCATAATTTTTTCTTTCTCCTTTCTCCTTTTTGTTCTGATTTTTCTTTCACAATATGACTAATGTGAAACTTTTTTTAATATGATAGTACATGTATGATGTAAATAAGATTGCTTGTTGTCTTAGAGGGGAGAGGGAAGGGAAGAGAGGAAAAAAAAATTGGAGCTCAAAATCTTATAAAAACGAAGGTTGAAAACTATCCTTACATATAATTGAGGAAAAAAAAAAGAAATTATTAAGTGCAAGGGAACAAAAAAAGAACAACAGCTTGGCAAAGAAAAAAACTGGGGGCACCTAGGTGGCACAGTTGATAAAACACCATCCCTGGATTCAGGAGGACCTGAGTTCAAATCTGGCTTCAGACACTTGACACTTACTAGCTTTGTGACTCTGGGCAAGTCACTTAACCATCATTGCCCTGCAAAAAAAAAAAAAAAAAAAAAAAAAAAAAAAAAAAAAAACATTTTTATTACTCTATGAATCTCACACCACTATTCCTGCTTTTAATTTTTTTTTTAGGTGAGGGAATTGGGGTTAAGTGACTTGCCCAGGGTCACACAGCTAGGAAGTGTCAACTGTTTGAGGCAGTATTTGAACTCAGGTCTTCCTGACTCCAGGGCCGGTGCTCTTTCCATTGCGCCACCTAGCTGCCCCCTCTGTCCCTGCTTTTAACCTCTGTCCTTCCCTTCCCTTTGAAACTTCTTTCCAATTATTAAGAAACATTCTTCTTTTTCTTTGTCTCTTCCTCTCACAAGTTTACCATCTGTTTGTGCTGATGTCAATGTCTCAGTTTCCCTCTGTTAAAAACCAGGGGGAAAAAAAGTAACCAGCCATATCAGAATTTCTTCTTCCTTCTCTAATTACCCCACTGACTACTGGCTCAAAGAAGTAGAATTTGCATAGCCCTTCCTTCTCTTTGCAACTTATTCATAGTATAAGAAAGTCTTTAAGTTAGGGCAGAGAAGAGAATAATCAGATATAATCAATGGATGAAATAAGGAAATGGAAAAGGCACTCCTACTAAAGAAAGGATGAGTTAATATCCTTCTCAAAAGTAATGATATGACATTCTCTTCATCTTTCTTAATTTTAAACAACATAGTAAAGATATTACTTTCCTGTTCTTGTGCATAAAGCTGATATTAATATCACTCTTGCTAAGTATGCCAAGAAATAATATATCTTTGAATTTATGGTGAATCTCAATTTACCCTTAAATATATATAAAATAATGTCAAATAGTTATATTTTTGTGTCTCTCCAGTTTATATCAAATGGATCATTTATTCTTTTGCTATAGTTGGGTTTTTATTTGAACATATATTTTATCTTTTTGCATAATGTAATGGAAAAAGAACTCAACTTGTGAATTTCAAGTTTAAGTTAATTGATAAATCAGACTTCTTCATTTGCATCAAAATGATTTCATATTACCCTAGAAATGCACTGCATTTTAACTCCCATTTTTGGTCATAAACATACATTACCTTGAATGGACAGATTTTCAAGGAACTAACTCAAGAATATCATCAGATTGATCACTGACAAAAGAAAATCATTTTATATGCTCTATGGTTCAGGTGAATCTTCCCTCCTTAGGAGAGCTTATATTTTTTACTAGTGAGCATTTCACAAATATTTTCAATGTGACATTGGTAAAGAGAAAGATATTTCTTTAGTGGAGTTGACATGCACACACACATATACATATATGCACACATATATATGTGTATGTATGTATTGTATACATACATATATTTATATGCATGTATATATGTGTGTATGTGTGTGCATAAATCTATATTTATGTATACGCATACACATACATGCATGCATACATATATAATCTCTTTGTTTCACATTGGCACATTTCTTTAAATAAGACATTGGGAGCATGTTATTCTAATTCTCTGTGAAGCATATATGAGAAAATAAGAACAAGAATCTCTCAAGATGACTTAGCACAAAATTGTTGTGTCTTTCAGTGAACCTCAGAAGAACACTGTGAGGTGCTTTTATTTTGCTCATTTTTACAGTTGAGAATCGTGAAGGAAACAGAGGTTAAATGACTTGTTCTGGCCACACAGGGTCAGCATCCAAATTTGGAGTTGAACTCACATCTTTGATTTGACAACAATCTCAGAGCTTTTTCACTCTCCCACCAATCTCTTTACCCTTTTTTGTATCCCCAGTGCTTAGCACAGTGCCTGATGCTTAGTATGCACTTAATTAAATTTCATTGAATGATTGACAATGATATAATTAAATATATAGAACTGGGGGCAGTTAGGCAGAGCAATGGGTAGAGCAATCAGGTCTGGAGTCTGGAGTACCTGAGTTCAAATCCAGCCTTAGAAACTTACTTGCTGTGTGACCCGGAGTAAGTCACTGAACCCCAATTGCTTCCCCAAAATAAATAAAATAATGAAAAAGAAATAAATAGTACAGAGTAATTGATTAGTATTTATTTCTGTATTGTTCATGGCTTTGGGGAAAGCAAGATAATGGGAAAATAGAGATTTTGGATTTTCTTTGGATCCAAGGTCACTGTGCTTAATGATGGTTTCTAGGCATTGTTTCTAAAACTTGATTAAGAAGCCCTTGTAAACAACTAGCCACAAGTTGGCAAACTAACTTTAATCAAATTAACATACTAAAACTAGGACCTTCTGGAAATAAGTATAAGGAGGGAGTAGACAACGTCATTTAAAAAAATCATAATCCTAGTATTTTGACACATTATTCAAAGGGAAAAAGTAACTGAGGTTAAGCCAAATAATATATGATCTCATATTTCTATATATCAGTGCACTGAATATGAATAAGAAATATGATCTGGATGTTTAATACAAAAACAATGAATATGTACTAAATTATGTCATGAATATAGGACAAAACATCATTAGAAACATATATAATAAGATTACAGAATAGCAGCTGGCAATAAAGACAATCTCGAATTCATAATTGATGTACATAAATATGATTCACACATAGAATGGTTCTTGAGATGTCCTCCAATGTATCTTTAGTTGCTATAGCTCTGCCATGGGATGTATCATAAAATATATTTGGAGTTACTCAAATCAGGAAATATAAAGAAAGAAAACCTGGGCCAGTAGCAGAATCCCAGAAAAATCACCTACTTTATTATTCTACATTATCTGCATTTTTTAAATTCATACCGGTCTGATATTCTATCATTTAGAAATTCACTTGAGATGACTAAGTTCTTTGACTATTTTTCCTTTTCTATTCAAATCCCCTGTGCTTTAAATAGCAGATGTTTAATAAATTTACAATAAATTTAAATTAACTTAAAGTTCATTTATAAAGCATATGTCTCAGGAATGGAAAAATTATTCACAGATTAACATGAATTAGTTGTGTCTTTTTGATATGCTTTTGTTTTCAGATAAGAAAAGGATATTTATTGAGAAGTTATAGCAAGAACTGAAGTTAGAACAAAATATCCTAACCAATTCAGATTTCCCCTCCTCCTTGCTCACACAGCGGCCCTGTCGAATGAAGTTTCAAGCTTAAACTACAATGGAAGCGAGGCACATTTATAGAGAACTCCTGTTGCCAAGGCTATTTCCTTACTCCTGGATCTAGAAAACTTTTCTCTGTTCAGATGGTTTTCACAATCTTCCCCTTAGGTATAACTCTCTGCTGAGCTCAATGACAATGAACCAGTATGTTTCTAGCTTCCATAGACAGAATTTCTTTCTTTCACAAGAAGTCGTAATCATAAAAGTTTTCTCAGTTCAAGGATACACTACTCTTTCCACTCGTGTTTTTGGGCAATTATACTATTATCAGAAATTAACACTACAGAGGATTCTAATATAAACTGTGATTGCTAATGGAATTTTTGTGTTTTTTATGGATATGCTGAACTTACTGGTCACTTGAGCATTCTCATGTCTGGTATTTATTCTTTATTTATATCTCAAAATTCCATTCTTCTCTAATCTTTTCATCAGAGATGATTGGAACACCTCTGTTTAATCAAGTTTTTTTTTTCCTTATATGATTTTATTCAGTTTTGTTGCTTTTTTCTTTCTTGATTGTAAACCTTTATATTTTGTCTTTTAACATAGCATATTTCGGGGCAGCTAGGTGGCACAGTGGTTAGAGCACTGACCCTGGAGTCAGGAGGACCAGAGTTCAAATCTGGCCTAATCACTTAACACATACTAGCTGTGTGACCCTGGGCAAGTCACTTAACCCCAATTGCCTCACCAAAACAAAACAAAACAAAAACAAAACAAAAAAACAGCGTATTTGAGGCTTTACCACTCTTTTTAGGGGTAACTGCTAAATCTTTGTGATTCTTATTGTAGCTCCTTAGTACCTCAGCTCCTTTCTGGAAAGTTGAAGAATTTTATCTTTGATCTTGATGTTCTGTTTTTTATGAAATTTGCTGGATTTTTTTTATGTTCGGCTTCTATCATGAGATTATCAATGGGTTCTTTTTTATTTGCAATTATCCCTCTGGTTTCAATAGTCAATTAAGAAAAAAAAAACAACAGATTAAGCATCTATGTGCCAGACACTCTGCTAAATGGTTGGGATACAATAAGAGGAAAAAAAGACAGCCCCTGCTCTCCAGGAGTTCAAAATCTAAATGTAGAAACCACAAACAAATATGTACAAATAAGTTATGTATAAAAATAGAAAATAATTAACAGAGAGAAGGAAATAGAAGTAATAGGGCTTGGGGATAGCTTCTTGTAGAAAATGGGATTTTATTAGTTATATAAAAGAATCCAGGGAAGATAGCAGGCAGAAACAAGGAGAGAGAAAATTTGAGTCATGGTGGATAGCCAGAGAAAATACCTGGAACCAAAAGATGAAGTGTCTTGTCATTGAACAGCAAGTAGACCAGTATCACTGGATTGAAGAGAATATATGTTCAGGGAGGAGTAAGGTGTAAGAACACTATAAATGTAGAATGGGACTAGGTTGTGAAGGGCTTTAAATGCCAAATAGAATATGTTGTGTAATATAGGTAACCACTAGAATTTATGGAGTAGCGAATGGGGGTGACATGTTAAAGCCTCTTTTTTTTAGGAAAACATCTTTGTTGAGATGAATGGAAGATGTCTTAGGATAGAAAGAGAAGTGAGGTAAGTAGACCTGCCAGTATTCTATTAAAGTATTCCAGGCACACAAGTCTTTACCACAGTGATGAGAGTTTCAAAGGAAAGAATGAATAATTTTCAGAGACCTTGGCTGAATTCAAATTGTTTTCCCCCTGGTCTAAGTTTGTAAGCCCCTGACTCCAGTTTAGGTCCGGTTAACAGAGCCATAGGCTTTTCCTAGGTCAAAACTCTAGTACACAACTATTAGCCAATGCTCCTGTCAGTTAACTGGAGGGCTCTATAACTTCAAGTTGAAAAATGTTCAGGCTCATTCATCTATAGCTTTTAGCCAAATCTGTAGGAAGTATTCTTTTCCTGCTCTTTTCCCTTTGCTCATTTGGGTTAGGTCTGAGCTAGATCTTTCACCATTCACCACCCTAGAACTTAGCTGAAGATCAGTCTCTCTTTCAATTTCAAGCTCTCTTCTCCCTTTCCAACTTTAGCCATGTATCATCAACAGCCTTACTCTGGAGTCAGAACTTTAAAATTCAAGAGATACAGTTACTGGTACTACTGGCTTCCATGTATTTCTATATCCTATAGCTACATAGAAGCAAATAGATGCTACACCTAGCAAGATGTCCCCCATTTAGTCCATGCTGGTTCTGTAATATTGTTATGGGGTCTGAACAAAATAGCTCCTGGATGATTCTTGTTCCTGCTCTCTGACCTGAACAAAAAAACCCACTCTATTATTTCCTTTCACTTTCCAATCAAGATTTAGTCTACTGTGCTGCCTAGATCCTTGCTGAAATTATTATGGGAGAAAGCTAGCCTATATTGCTTCTTCCTTCTAGCCCTCCTTGATTTCCTTCTAAAAGCTAGTCACAAATTGTTGTTTTATGTATGATAAATTCTGCATATTTAAGGTGGGAGAGGTTTCAAAATGGAAAATATTATACCAAAAACAAATTACCTATTGCATAATTTTCTCCAGGCTTGGCCATATACTAATGAAATGTGCCCTCTTTCCTCTCTTTCTCCCTACAATGTGTGGCTCCCTGTTTTTAGAATTCCAAACATAGTCTGTTATAACTCTAATACCAGTTCAGCTATTTCCTTTGAGAATACAAAACTATTTGGCCTTGTTTTGGCAGAATTTTTACAATGGGATTTCTTCAGCATGTACTAAACATAACTTTGCGAGTAATGAATTCATAAAATTCTTCCAGAGTCTATATAGATTTTTCCATTTGGAAATAGTACACTAAATTTCCCAGTCTTGAACCAAAGTAGTCTAATGATATTCACTATATTAAATGCACATAATCAGCATTTTTAAAGTTGAATAAAGCATGTGTTCTCTGAAATTGTAACAAGATATAGCTCCCACATTAGATAAACAAATAATTGCCTGAACATAACACAAAGTGGGAATATTGATATTTTATTCTATTTTGAATGAAAATATCCACAGATTAAAAAGAGTTTAAGTAGAATAGTCCATTGAATTACTCATGAATAAATCTAGATAGTACTTAATTTAGAGATATGAGATATTAATGAGAATTTGCTTTCTACATTCAGAACACTGAATTTAGTATAATGTAGTGTAAATTACTGGAAAAACTATAAAATTTAATTAATTTCAATTAGTGTGTATCATATATTTACCCTGCACTGAATGGGCTAATACAGGAATACCAAGAGCTATAATATTTTCTTTGAACTTTCAAATTTTTTTCCACCAAATTTCTCAAAATGTCCCTTTTACTTTTGAGAGTAATACCATCCCTTCAGTTACCTAGGTTTAAAACTGAGGAGTGACCATCAATGCTTCATCTTCAAAATTTTTATATTTTCAAATAGGTGCAAAATTATGTTTTCCTATGCTGATATACACTTTTGTAACTTAAAATCTTTAAAAACAAATGTTGGAAATTATCTTTATGTGTAACTGGAAAAAATAAAATACTTTTAAGATTGAAAAAATGAATATTTGGACCGAATTAACTTCATTTACTTTATTCGCAAGCTTACTGGAATAATTTTATCAGTGGAATGTGACTGTCTTATATTTTGCCTAAATATTACACAAAACTTCTCATAATTATTCCTGTAAATAAGATTTAGAAACATGGAATAAAAATAGCTAATTTATGTGGAATTTGAATTCTTTGTATTAGACTCAAAAAGTTGTTTTTGATGTCATGAAGTTAACCTGGAAGCAATTATTCAGTGGAGATACCAAGGAATCTTCTTTTGGCCTTTTAAAAAACAATGTAAATGATTTGTTTATCAAATGTATGAATCACACAAAGCTGGGAGAGAAAACTGGATGATTTATTCAGATCTTTAAAGAATTTTCACAGCAGACTCCAAATGGTTTTATCACATCACTAAAAACAATGAGAATATTTTAATTCATTTGAACCTAATAACAATTTTGTGTGCATAGGTGCTATTATTATGCCCATCTTGCCCATGCAGAATCTGATATATTTAAGTAATAATAACAAGATTTTACAACTAGTAAGTGGCTGAAGATAGATTTAAACTCAAGTTTTTACTCAATTAAGGAACTCTATCCATCCATCACTCTATCTATTTGTACCACTTTCTTGCCTAAAGGGAAAAGGGAATGACAAGTGAACAAAACAACCAAAATCACACACAAACACACACACACACACACACACATACACACACACCTACTCACAATTATAATGAAGATAGTCCTGAACAAAAATGGAGAAGAAAACAATGAGAGGGCTTTGGAGATGAAATAATGTAATGAGACATGCATGAAGATTGCAACACATATATTCATATTCATCTTGTAGTAATCACTTTATCCTACCCAAAATGAGGGCCCTGGGAGGGCATAGCCATTACAGGGTTCTTAGTTCTTTCTCATGGCCCCATAATTTAAAGCTTCTTGAAAATACAAATGTTAATCTGAATGGCAAGAAGTAGATAAACTGGAGGTGAATAGCCAAGAATTTTTCTACATAGACACTGGTCTAGTACCTAAGGTGAGATTATATCATATATATCTTGAGAAACCTATAGCTGAAACAGAAGGGGACAGTTTGAGAGAATCTAACTATCCTTCCCAGTCTCTAATTGGTTGATGAATCATCCCTTTGGGGAAAGCTATGGAGTCCTAGAGTTTCATGATCTTTGCTTTCTAGAGCACTGGCCTAAAATATTAGGATGAATCTATTAATGTAAAATTAGAATAGAAATATGTGCAATATCTCATACTTAGTTTAAAAAAATCAGTGTCACAAATAAAGTGATAAGATGAGAAGAGGCAAAATGATTTTTTTTTTCTGAAAAATATCTGAGATTCTTAGTGAATTGCAAGCTGAATATGATTCAACATTATGATGTGGGTATCAGTAAAGTTAAAGCTATTTTAGGCTAGATTAAAAAGATTGAGTGTCCAGGATGGGGAATTTATTTTCCTGTTATACTCAGCACTGTTCCTAAATTATACGTAATGATACCTTTAAAAATAATTTCCTTTGTTTTTACTTTTAACATTTTACTTACCAATTATCTCTATTCCTTGAGAAAATTTTAATACACCTAACAATAAAGCAATCTTAAAGTTCATGTTACATTCCACATCTACTGTGCACCTCACCTCTTTATAAATCTTTTTTCTTAATTTCCAATAATTTAACTTCACTCTCTTTCATATCTCATTCCATTGGTGGGGGGGGAAAGTGAAAAGACAAACAAATATATTGTAACAAGTATGGATGCTCAAGCAAAAACAGTTCTCTTACTCCAATTCTATCACTTCTTTGTAATATATAAAATAATTCAACTTGTTCTGGTTACACTTCTTTAGAAAACGTATTGATAACATGAAAGTCCCCAAGAAGAAGTATCCTAAGATGATATAGGGCCTTGAAATCATACCACATGACATTACATTGTAGAACTTGTGCTATGTAGTTAAGTAAAAGTTAAGTGTGTAGGTGCATATTTGTGTGTGGACATGTTTGTGTATGCATGTCTGTGTGTGTGTGAGAGAGAAAGAGAGAGAGAGACAGAGAGGGAGACAGAGAAAGAAACAGAGAGAGACAGAGAAAAACATAGAGATGGGGGACAGAGACAGACAATAGATTATACTTTTCTGCTTAGCCCAACGGTCCTCGAAGCAATAGTATGAGATAGTGAACAGACAAATTTCCACTTGATACAGGAAAACCTTCTTAACCATTAACACTGTTCAGAGTTATAACTGGATGCCTTTAGAGGCAATGGTTTCCAACACAATGGGAATCTTCAATAAAAGTCACATATGCTCTGTTGAGATATTTTAGAGTGGGGTCTTTTTAAAACAAGAGATATTCTGGGTCACATTCCAACTGTGAAGTTCTATGATTCCAAAACAATTTTAATTCTTATGAGAGTTTTGATTAATTTCTATTTACTTAGAGAAATGATTAAGTGCATCAATGAATCTTAAACTATAAGGAATTTTGACACAATATGGCAGCTAAAGCATCAAAGGTTCTTAGCATCTCAGCATCAGAAAGAACATTAGAGATTATTTCATCAACAAACAGAAACCACTACTAACACCACAATGAAATACAAAAATAGAATTGTTTGTATATGATCATAGATCTATAGCTGGAATTAACCTTACAGGCCTTTTAATCCAACTCTTATAATTTTATAGATATCGCAATTGAGACACAGATCAATGAGGTGACTTGCCCAAGGTCTTGCAGGTACTGAGGTAGGATTTAAACCAAGATGTTTCTTTCTCAAAGTTTAATGTTTTGTATACTACAAAGCATCCATAAAAGGTGTTCCCAATTCAGTTTAAATACCTATAATGATAGAAATCTTACCATTTTAAGAAGCCTATTATAAGATTAGGTATTTCAGTTTAACCCAACTGAACCTACCTCTGGAACAACCAGAATAAATCAACCTTTTATCATATTTTAACACAGTTATGATATCTTTCTATTGAGTTCTCTTTTATGAGCCAAATCTTTTTAGTTTCTTCCTCAGGGATGATAGCTTAGTAAACCATGAAACTCCTAAGCACTTAGGATAGTGCCTTGCATAGTGTAGGAATTTAATAAATGTTTGTTGAATCAATGTCCAAGTTTTCTGACTTACCTTCCTGGTTTTGATCCTATTAAATCTTTCAATTTGATAATATCACCTCTAACCTGTGGTGCCTAGAATTGAAAATGACACAATAAAAGTGGATCAGACCAACAGAAAGAGCAGTGGAATTGTTTTTGTCTTATGATTTGGACAATATATATCTATTAGTACAGGAAAATTTTGCCTTAGGTGTTATAGTACCCACATGAGTCAACAAAAACTTGCAGATATCTTCTATATGCTCTGCTTCTAAGATTATGTTTCTCATTGTTATTTGTGCAAATGTTTTGTTTTTTTTAAAGCTAGTTTAAGGACTTACCTTTTATAGTTGAATTTGTTGGTTCTGGACTATCTTTATAATATATTGACATAACTTTGAATTTAGCTTCATTTATAATTGCGTTGTCTAGCCTTCTCAGATTTATTTCAGCTTCAGATTTAATGAGTATGCCTTGTATATTCATATACATGTCACTAGATAATGGAACAAGGTCAATCACAGAGCCCTGCACTATAGTGCCACAGACCTTTCTCAAGTTGATCTCAATTCATTAGGAAGAATACATTAACATTTAGGAATATAATTATTATAATTTAATTGTCCACAAATATGTTATCTTTGTCAAATTATTTTGCAAAATAAGTATATCCCTTTAATTCTTTTTAGCAACTAATTAAGTACTTTCATCAAAAAAAGGAAATGGGGCAGCTAGGTGGCACAGTGGATAGAGCACTGGCCCTGGAGTCAGGAGTACCTGAGTTCAAATCCGGCCTCAGATTCTTAACACTTACTAGCTGTGTGACCCTGGGCAAGTCACTTAACCCTAATTGCCTCACTAAAAAAATTTTTAAAAATTAAAAAAAAAGGAAATAGGGTTTGGTTTTGGTAGTTGTCTTTCATTCTCAAAGAGGACCATGACATCAGAGTGATGTCATGACTGGTAGTGAATTGGATTTAAATGAGGGAGGGCTGTGAAAGGTCACCTACCTCACTCTCCTCCAGAACTATCTGGGTCCAGTGGCAAGATATATATCAGGATGACTGGAAATGGCTCAAGATGTTTATGACAATTGGGGTTTAGTGACTTACTAGGAGTTAGAAAGTGTTTGAAGTCAGATTTGAACTAAGGTCCTCCCAACTTCAGGGCCAGTGTTTTATCTACTGAACTACCTAGCTGTCCCTTGTATTTAGTAGGTTCATGTTAGCTACTAATGTACATGGCCTTTTTTTTCCAAAATGGTTATAATAATGCATTCCATAACTTTACTAGGAATCAAATTCAAGATTATTACATTATATGTTTCAAAATCTGTTCTTTCCTCCTAAAGAAAAAAAAGATTTTCTTTTGTCCCAAGTTTTCAGACATTTTGAAAAGTAAACCAGAAATCATGTAAAACATCTATATAGTTAGAGTGATGGATTACAGGGAAACTGACCTGTGAAAATATATTTTTATAACTGTCTGCTATGGAAAACAGAGTGAGAAATTCATGAGATATATCAGAGAGCAGTTAGGAAAACAACATCAGTTAGTTATCCCAAGAGCAAGTGAGCAGGCAAATACATGCCACAGACTAGTTCCAAAGAAAAAGCTCCATACCCTTGTCTTAGTTAAAGTAGATAAACATTCTTTGTTCCCTGCTTACAGACCTTAGTTTTAGGTCTTTAGTGGTAAATCAATCAGACCCAGATTGATTAACTTCCAATTTTCCTACCTCAATACAATATGTTATCAGTTCTATCAGCATGACACAAATCAGTTTGACAGTTCAACTTAAAAGCAAAAAATATAACGGGAGTCTATAATTCAAAAGGGGATGAAATATATAAGAATACCTAGATTTTTATTCAATATTGGGGAGGAAAACAGGTTGACTCTAGCAGGCAAAAGCATTTATTAGAGAGCAATAAAGTCTACCAATTATCTTAAGGAAAGAAGTCACACTAAATATAGATATGTGTATATTTAATATGCATGAAAGCACACACAAACACACAGTTAGTCAGTCAACAACTATTTAATAAGTGCTAAGTGCAGGTGATACAAAGACAAAAGAAAGTCCACGACCTCAAAAAGCTCACTGTCTAATGCAGGAAGAAAGCAAAAATTAAAATCACTCCATTGATTAATTTTTGTATTAGGGGGTGATGAATGCATTTTTAGAAATAAACTAACATCACCTCTACAATGGGTCCCAAAGATACAGAGAGGTCCACATTCCAAATCTATACATTGCAAAGAATGCCAAAGATATCATTCCCATTTTTATGTCAGACTTCTGATAGCAGGTAGATACAGTCAGTTCACAACATCCATTAACTTCAAATATTCATGTGATTTCATTCAATAAACTAATTTTCACTTTCCAGGTGGCAATAGCACACACATTCCAGAAGACGTATGGAGAGAGAGAGAGAGAGAGAGAGAGAGAGAGAGAGAGAGAGAGAGAGAGAGAGAGAGAGAGAGAGTTTGTGTGTTATCTAATCATTCTATGGGTGGTAATTGTTAAGTCTGTGCTTTAAAGAGCAAAAATACTATGGTTTTTGCTCTTTTTGCCATTTTTTAGATGATAAACACATATTTATTATTGTATCTGAGACTAATAACATTTAACAGTAGACAAAATTCTCTTTGGCAAAGTCTGATATATCAACAATCCTAATAAGTAAAAATCAGTATAGTGCATTAAATTGTATAAAAATACATGAGTTACTGATTTTCATATATTATTTTCTCCTATACAATGTCTAAGTTATGTACCTAGCTATATACTATATGATAGAAACTAAACCATTAATCAATATTCTCAAATTGACCCTGAATTTTATAGACTTCCTAGTGTCTGTTAAAATGGGACAAACCCCAGGTTTTAAGTCTGCAATTCAAACCCATCCCCCCCATTTAGTTAATGAGGTCAGGCTGAAACAGACATTTTCTAATCATCTAAAAGCAGCTCTGGGAATCATAAAGTACTTAGTTCTAATCCTATTCCTGACACTGACCCCCTTTGCGGCCTTTGGAAAATTACTTAATCTTTTCTTAAATGTTGCTGTTTGTGCAGAGAAGATAATAATACTTGCTCTCTCTCAGAGGTATTATGTAGATTTTCCAGCTTTAAAAACAAAACAAAACAAAACATAAAAGTGAGTGGCAGCATATGCATCCTAAATCTTGTAATTACTAAAGTTGGAGTTTATTAGAAAAAATGAATTGCATTTCAATTATACAGGCTCAAAGAAGTGTCATGAAGTATTTAAATATCTGGTTTTGGGGGGATAGGATGCCAATTAAAAATCAGGTAAGTGATAATGAACCTTTCAACGTACAGCCTGTGCCATCAAATATAAAGGCTGCTTGGAATATCAATCGTAGCCTTCCTGAAACATGGCTAATTTGGTTCAAAACAAAAGCACATTTGAATATTAATCTATAAACCTAACAAGAACTGGATATTTTAACTTATTATTTTGAGTTTAATCAGCCTACAGAAGAAAGTATAAAGTTAATCAAATATGTTATCCCCATAAAAGATTAAGCTCTTATAGTTACATAGGGAAAGTTTTAGGGTTCTAATAAAACCTCTTCTCTTCTCTACCATCATAAGAATAAGAATTTGCTTTCAAAAGAAATTTTTTAGTGTTTTTTTCTTCAGGTAAATAACACTTGATTCAAGGTGTTATTTAAATTGCAATTACCATTTTTACCTTTTTGTAAAATTTTAATCAATGTGAGGCACACTTAGGAAGGAAATTCCCACTCCCTTTACCTGTAGTAACTGAAAGGTTAAATGCAATAAACGTGATCACACAATCAATGGTCATCAGAGGTGAGACTTGAACTAAGCTTTTCCTATGTCAAAGCTCAACTCTTTATCCATTTTATCATTATGCCTTATTATCTTGGCCAAAATATTTACTGTCAGTGAAAGAATTTGAGGAGGCTTGTATGAGGTATGCAGTACCACATATATGAACAGTTCTTTATTGACCTTCATCCAACATTTTGGAATTTCTATTCTAAAGATTAATAATGAACAATATGAAATTTTCCTTCCCTTCCCTTCCACAAGGGAATTCTATAAAACATTTAACAAAAATGTATTCTGACATTACATCAACTATTTGGAAAAATAGGCAAAGAAGGAGTCCTCCCAAATTCCTCTTCTGATACACATATGGTTCAGATACCTAAACCAGGAAGAACAAAATAAGAGACAGAATACTTTTGGCCAACATGATGTTAAAGTTTTACTTTACTCTCTCTTTTTTTCTTTTTTTGGTGAGGCAATTGGGATTAAGTGACTTACCCGGGGTCACACAGCTAGTAAGTGTCAAGTGTCTGAAACCAGATTTGAATTCAGGTCCTCCTGACTCCAAGGCTAGTGCTCTATACACTGCACCACCTAGCTGCCCCTTGCTTTACTCTCAATGCAGAAGGTGCACTGTCCCAACATCAGGATTTTTCATGCTGCTGTTTTCAGAGCTAGTTTGGGAGTTCTGTGAGTTTTCAGTTCTTCCAAGTTTCAGTCACTGCTCACCTGGCCTATGCCTGTGAACAAATTCAAACATCCATTGCTGCCCTGCCACTGTGACCAGGTTTCCTGCTACTTTTGGCGGTAAACTAGGGTGCTAGTATTCTTCCTCAGCCTGAGACTGTGACAGAATCCTGAATCCTAGATTCCCATATGGGCAGTGCAATAGAGTACTGAACCTAGTGTCATCAGTGGGTCCCCTATAATCTCCTTCTGATCAGTTGTCTGAACCTCTTATGAACTGTGGGCTGAGAGGTCTGGAAATTGCTGCCACCTATTTAGTCACTCACAAGGCCTGATGCTGGCATGCTGGCTTTCTGGGCACCTTTGGTTGCTTGCTTGCTGTAGCCAGTCCTCCTCCTGAACTTCCAGGGGCTGCTTCCTTCCAGGTTGTGTCCTGTGCAAACTTCTCAAGTCAAGAATTCTGCTGGCTTATTGTCGTACAAACATTCTCAATTCTACACTCCATTGTCACACCAGTAAGACATATCTTTACTGTCAACCTTCTAAGTTTTTTTTTTTGAATGGTAAATTGTTTCATCCTATTCCTTTGTTGGTCCTACTGCTCCAGAATTAATTTTGAAGTGTTATTTTAAGGTTTTTTGGAGGGGAAATAGGGAGAATTCAGGCAAATCCTTGCCTTGACTGCCTTCTTGGCTCCAACCCTTCTCACTGAATTGCTGAAGACTATATCAATTTAATGCAAGTTTTAGGAGGCCCTATTTAAGCAGGAAGGATGATTTTTAGTGTCTGGGGGGGGGATGTCATAATTGTGACCTTTATGTAAAGACTAATTGGCCTAGTTGAAAGTGTATTATTATTGTTACTGGGAGGTAGAGTTGGGGTTCAGTCAATCTCAGCAACTCCTGAGAATGTCCATTAAGTTGAGGTGAGATTGTGAATCAAAGTTCCCAATAGAATCTGAAAATAGAAGATTACAATATTAACCATATCTAGGTTCTACATTAGATACAATATTGAATTCCCACCTCTTCTTATTTAGTGTGTAACGATTGGAATGATGACACCTGCTGGAGACTTACTGTAGAAAAGCTCCACGATGAGGTGAAGTTCTTTGAGGGCAAGACCATGTGTCTTTTCTTTGGCATCAGGAAGTGACATTTGCTTGTGGGACGAAGAAGGGGGAGCCTGGTGCTCTGACTCAACTCTCTTTCCTGAGGATGCTGGTGGAGAAGGGAGCTAGAAATGTGCTCTCCCTTTAATAGATAGGAATCTAGATCTTTCTCTCTCTCTTTACCAAATTCTTATTCTCCTTAATAAATGCTTAAAAGTCTAACTCTTGCTAAAGCTTATAATTTATTGGCAACCACTCATTAGATATTTTAGATAGTTTAGCTAGAATTTTAGCCCTTTACAAGTGTCCTTTGTTTTCTCTTGTTCTTTAAGATGTATTTCCTTCAAAACAATCCAATGAGAAAACCAATCTCCATTTTATTCCAATGCATCAATAGATCCATGATTTGAACCATTATTTCCAATTGTGTTATATGGAATTGTAGCATTAAAGCCACTATGCTTTCTATACATATGCTTCAACAAGGATATGAGTCAATTGAAAAAGACAATAAGACTATTGAGAAAGGGCTAGATGTATCCATAAAATAGGAATAACAGGCTATATTGCTTCCTAAAAAAACTTGAGTTCCAATAGGCAGAAATCTCAGATTCCACCCTACCTTCCTAACTATAGTGAAAAAAAGGAAGATGAAGAATAGATATGTTGGGGGTACTTTTATGAATTAAATTAAATGTTTTCCCTCTTTAAATTGGACTAACTTGATTATAGGCTTCTTTCCCTAAAAATGTTCTGACAGCATCCTAATTTGTTTCCAATAATTTTTATAGCTATAGCTTTTCTCATTTAGCTTTCATTGGTTGATTTCCATACCTATAGGCTAGGTACATAACTATAGACTGCTACAATGAAGTGAGATGTTCCAAGCATAGTCCTAAGGTATGAATAACAAGAACATATTTGCTGCATACAATGAGCATACTTCTTTGGATTTATGCCAATAAGGATTAAAGAGGAATGGCAATGAAGTGGTTTTAAAATAAAATGCATCCACTTAACCTGGTCAATAAGTTACTTTGGAGTGTCTGTTTTAATGCTTAATTAAAAAAAAATAATTAATGATTGTATTATCTTGGGTAAAATTTGCTTTTTCTAGGTAGAAAATAGTGATTGCAATAAGCAAACCAAATAGAAAATGTTTCAGTAATAAAAAGAATATATAATATTTGAACTATATCATTAAACAATTCAGAGAAAATTTGATTTTATAATGACTAATCTCTATTAATATAAAAGCAATATTTATGAATATTTTTGAGGGGAAGGAGAGTGGATGAATTAAACTAAAGAAATTTTGGAGCAAACTAAATTTTATTACAAAGCTAATGTTCATCTCAAAGAGACTAATTTATACCTAGGGAGTAATATTAGCATTGGATGAGAATACATTCTAATGGTAAATAGTTCTCTTATAATTATTACCTACAATTAAATCATAAATGTTATAGCAGTGCCATTAAAATCTTGAATTCTAAATCAGCCCATTGCTTTTCTGCAGGCCAATTATTTTAACAAATTTATCTCATTGGTTTATGCATCTTGGACTCATTAAAAATTAAAGAAAGAAATAAAATATATTAATCAACATAAACAATAATAACAAACTAGGTGGGCTTCTGCATCTTGGCCATAAGTATGTCCTAGTTTCACCCTAGCCTGCCATTGTGTTATTTGTTAATGTTAACTAATGTAAATATAATTTCTGCATACATATCAGGTATCTCTTTCCAATTCAGCCAAAAACATGACCTAGGAGACTTCAAAAATTCTATTTCAAATGGATATTTGCAGCATTTTCAAATATTTGTTAACAGGCTTTTATCATCAGGAACAATCTATTGCTTAATAAATGTTTCCTCTACCATTGTTGATGAATATATATTTTAACGCTATGAAATAAAAAGAAGTGGGGGGCAGCTCGGTGGTGCAGTACATAAAGCACTGGCCCTGGATTCAGGAGGCCCTGAGTTCAAATCTGACCTCAGACACTTGATACTTACTAGCTGTGTGACCCTCAGCACGTCACTTAACCATCATTGCCCCCCCAAAAAAGGGGGGAAAAGAAAGAAATAGAAATAAGCATGCTTGAGAGTTTCTGTAATATAATGATAAGATCAGCATTGTAGGATATATTTCATATTTTAATAATATTTTTTGTTTTTTATTTTTTTTCCTTTTTCTTTTTTATTGAGAAGGAAATAGGGTCTTTTGCTTCCAAACTACTTCTTTTTTATAAAGTAGTTTAGTGGAATTTGCAGGATAACTAAAAAAGTCTGTACCCACTAATCAGGATTCTTGATTTCCATTTGCTGATGTAGAAACTAACATGGTAAGCATCTACAATGAGGTTGGTGTAAGAGTAAAGTAGACAGGACACCTTTTCCAGGTCTCTGGAATCCTCTATCTTCAACAAATAAGTCTTTTTTTCCAATATGAGGTGAAAAGGAAATGCTGAAAAACAGGAACTGCTGCAACTGGTCTTGCTGTTCACTAGAGGTCATTTACAGAAAAAAAAAATGCCTAATACAAAACATAACTCCCTGAAGCAGTGTTATTTTATAGGAGGCAAGTGTCTCTGTGTCACAAAACGTTTTGTCAAAGGCTATCAAGGAACGAGGGTGAAAACATTCACCAGAAAGTGACAACCTCAGGACATTTGCTTATGGCAGTGTCTGTGATCCATCTAGGAAGAGAAATTTGGCCACTCATCACACAGTAGGTACTATTTTAATTTGTCCAGTCCTATAAAGAACTCTTCTCTATATTACTGAAAGATTGAGTTTTCTAAAGATAAGTATTCACTGTTAGGAAGTGTCTTAAGAATTGACAGCATGAAACACATTGTATGCTCTGAAGACAACAGGCCTGTTTAGCTCTGGTTCATAATATAATTCTCTTTTTCTAGCTTGTAGCAGCAGTTTAGGATGGGGCAGGGAAGAACAATGTGGCCCTCAAAAAGTTGCTTTTTGAAACATATATCTTGGAAAATTTAACAATAATGGAATATATTGCTGGAATAAAGAGAGATTTCTGTGTAGTTAAGAGGTTCAGAGCAACTCATTTCAAAACTTAGCTCTCCCTACAAAGAGTCAACACTGTCAATACCCTGTCAAATTTAGCAACCTGGTGATTTAGAATGAAGAAAGTTGCTTTCAAAGTACAGGCAAACCTCAAGAAATAGCTCTAGTAATCATGGTAAAAAAATAATTGCTTAACCATAACACAAGTAATGGGAAAGAATTAATATTATCTAGTATTTCTATTCAGTCCTTCACTTCACCACTCTCTTTGCAGGCTAGAAGCAATATATATGCTAGTAGTTAGTATGTTCTCTGTTATACTACCTTTTATTATTTTGTTTTGAATTATTTTTTAAAAAGCTTTTCATTATTTCCTTATCAATCAATCAACAAGCACTTATTCAGCAATTACTATGTGCCAGTAACTATGAAGGGCATCAGAAATGAAGAAGCAGAAGGAGGAGGAGGACAAGGAAAAGAGAGAGAAGAAGAAAGAAGAAGGAGGAGGAGGAGGAGGAAGAGAAGGGGATATCCCTGATCTTAAGGACTTTATATTATCTTCTTCATACTTATTAATCTTTCTCCTTGAGTTTTTTTTTTTACAATCTTTGCATGCAAAAAAAGAACAAGAATTGTCATGTCCAAAGAACTAATTTCCTAGTAACTAACTTACTATGTTTAACTTTCCTTACTCCTTTATTTTTCTCATTCAGTGCCTTCTATTTTTTGTCTGGAGTGAGTTTCACTTTGTGAGGGCCAAAATTTCACATATGGAGCGTTATTTGGGTGACTTGCCTTAATATTGGTGTCCTGGAAATATGAGGATCTCTTTTAGGTTTAATCTCCCCTTTGAACTTTCCTCTTTATATATTCCTCCCAGGCCAATAAGAAAAGGAGCCCCTGAGCTTTAGTTAATAAACAATGAGGTTTTATTAATTGGGAATTAATTAAACCACAAAGATGAAACAAATTAAGAAAATAAGGAAGTAGAAATACAGATAGATAGTCTTAACTCTAAGGTTATCCTATGCAATCCCAGAGCATTCCCAATTAAGCTGGTTCAAAGGAATTTAGGGTTAAACTCACCAAACCCGGTCAGTCTACAGTTACTCTTTAGAAATGCAGTCACCCAAAACAGAGCAAAACACGTGCTTCTGCCAGGTCCAGGACGCCACCAGAATGATCCTCCAGGGTGCCAAAGCAAGAACTTTTGAACACATTCCTCCTCCCAGAAGTTGCCTCCTTTCCGGTTGTGTTCTGTTTTTTCCTCCCCCCAAAAGGGGAGGACTGGCATTCCATTTTTCCTCCCCCAAAATGGGAGGTCCCTCTCAGTAGCATACATAATCTCAGGGTGGGCCAGGTATGACCCCTCCCAAATGATTCAGCTAAAACTTTCAATATTAATCTTTACCACAAATAATTTTTACCACAACTAAAAAAGAAAAAAAATCAAGTTCACTTCTTAATCTGGAAGAAATTTCAGAAATAAACAGGTACATGAATTTAATTGTTATAATTTTTGAGTACACAAATTATAATAAATTACTTAAAATTATCTTAATTCATATATTCTGAGAGCCTTCTGATGGAAACCTTGAAATGCTAGTAATACAATACAACATAAGTTTCTCTAAGACAGGGGATGTTTCTTTTTGTCCATATATCCTTAGGGCCCAACACAATGCACAGCACACATAAATGCTTAATAAATATCTGCTGATTGGCTCTGAATAACAAACAAAAAACATTTTAAGTGCCTTTTCCAGGATATCATGAGAGGTTTTAATGCATACACATATAATTGTGTGTGTATGTATATTGATAGATAAATATATAGAGAGATACACACACAAATATGGATATATATAGAAAGAAAGATACACACACAAATAAATACATATTCACACATTATATATGTCCAGTTATATCTATGCATGTATATTAGACTTGTCATTTCATCACCATATTACATATATTAAGCTAGTGTAAAAAATCTATCTGTGTAGGTCAGCATATTCCCACAGGATAATGGACTTGCTCAGGTCACAAGCCAGTATACATCAAAGATGAAACTTGATCCTTCTTGACTCTAGCCCTTTCTATTCTATGCACACTGCCTGTCATATGATAGGAAATATTTTATGATTAACTATATTAGGGTTTTATAAAACAAACAATGTGGTCTGAGGAGGAAAGATATTAGAGGCAACAGAGAAGGCTTCCCAACAGAGCTAGAAGTTAATTCTGTTTTTAAAGAATAGGCCAAAATTTAGCAGGTAAAGAAAGGTAATTGAGGGATTTCTAGACCCAGGAGTTAGGCAGAGAAAAGGCAAAGAGCTGTGAAAATGAAAATGCTTTGAAGCTACAGTTCTTGTTTGGTTGAATAGAGGAAAGTAATATAAAGTAAATCTGAAAAAGTAAGGCAGTATCAAGTTGTACAAGGTCTTGAATTCCAAGCTTAAGAGTTTGAACTTTAGTTGGAAGGCAATAGGAATTTTGATAAGGAAGCCCTTTCAGTGATTATAATCTTTCTGGAGCCATTTAAGCTTCAGGCTTACATCTTTTTTTGGAGTCATTAATTTATGGATATCTGATCATTTCAATTAGATTAAATCCACCCTTTCATAAATTTTAATTAGGATGGCACTAACTTCTTTAGTTGTTACATATGCCACAGTTTTGTTTTTTTTTTACTCACATGACAAAAAAACAAACAAATAAACAATGGGAAGTAAATTAAGGAACAGCAAACTTCAGGCTGAGTACTATAAGGTGGGGTGGGAGAAAGGGAAAAATTTTGCTCAGATGCACTACCTTTCCAAGATTGTCTTCAGTTGAAATTGATTATCTTCAGTCCTCATGGATTAGATGAAAAGTTTTCTTTTTTGTTGTTTTCTTTTCTTCTTGTGAAGCAATTGGGGTTGAGTGACTTGCCTAGGGTCACACAGCTAGTAAGTGTCAAGTGTCTGAGCCTGGATTTGAACTCAGGACCTCCTAAATCCAGGATCAGTCCTCTATCCACTGCACCACCTAGCTACCCCCAAAAAAGTTTTATATTCAGAAATAAACATCATGCTTTGTTCAACAAAAAAAAAGTTGAATGTCTAATTTTTATTAAGACAAACTAATAAATTACAATTTAAATTCAGCTATCTTCAATACATAGGAATTGTTTTTCCCTATCCTTTTTAGTCTGTAATTAATTAATGTATTCTGACATGAGGGGCAGCTGGATGGTGCTGTGGATAAAGCAAAGGCTCTGGATTGAGGAGGATCTGAGTTCAAATCCGATCTCAGACACTTGACATTTACTAGTTGTGTGAACCTGGGCAGGTCCTTCTGAATCCAGAGCCCATGTTTTATCTAATGCACCACCTAGCTGCCCCCTGAGCACTCAGTTTTATTGGTGAATAAAGAGATTGAGCCATCAATAAATCATTATTGATTTATTATATGCTAGGTACTGTGGTAATAAATAGAAATAAAAGTCGAAAAGTCCCTGATCTGAAAGAACTTTAATTTTAATTAGAAAGAAAATATGCACACGTATAAGTACATACAGAATGTTTTGTTTTGTTTTCTTTTGTTTTTAATGAGCACAAGGTAGTTTTGGGAAGTGATATAATAGCAACTAGGGTGGGACCTGGAATGGTCTCAGAAAGAAAATTGCAATTGAACTTGACTTTAAAGAAGTAGAAATAAAATAGTATTAATTTCCAGGAATGGGACACAATCAAGGAAAATGCATGGAACTAGGAAATAAGGCACTGTAATTGCAGAACAGCAAGTAGTCCACTATAGCTAGATCACACAGTATGTCCTGAGGAATTAAATTTAAGAAGAGTAGAATTCAGGGGGAGTTCAGTTTATCAAAAACAAATAAACAAAAACAAAAAACAACTTTAAACTTAAATATAGGAATTTATATTTGATCTTTAGGAAAGAAGGAGTCCTTAGATTTTGTTGGATAAAAGGTAATATAATGAATTCTGAACTTTAAAAAATCACTTTAATAGCTGTTTGGAAGATGAGTTGGAATAGGGAAGGATTTGACTCAGAAACCAAATGGCAGATTATGTGGCAAATACAAGAGATGATGAGGGCCTGAAATAAGATAGTGTCTGTGTGAGTGGAGAAGGGAGACATATAAAAGAAATGACAAAGATTAGTAACTAATTGGATATTTGAGCTAATTGAAAGTGAGATGACAAATAGTTTGTAAAGCTGCATAACCAGAAGAATGGTGGAAGCCTAAAGAGTAACAGAGAATTTCTCTATTACTGAAAAGGCATGAGTTTTAAAGAAAAGACAAGTTATTATTTGAGTATTCTGAGTATGTGGCTCTAGAATACATCTAGTTAGAGATGCCCAATAGGTAAGAGTAGAGATAAGGAGATCAACTCGCACAGGATAGGTGAATGAGAAGGATTAATGATTTCAAGACAGCTCTAGGTATTGAGCTTCAGAGAAAGTAGAGATAATTTTTAGAAGAGCTTTCCACTGAGTGACCCCAGGATGGTATAAGGAATGATTTAATCACCACTTTCTCTTCCCAGCTGTTGTGGTGTCCTGCCCATTGCAGAGTTCCTGCATAGTATGCAATGTAGTTTCTTTTTTTTTTTTTTTTGATAAAAGTAATTTTTACCCAGTTACATGTAAATATATTTCTCAACATTTGTTTATACAAGCTTTCAAATTTCAGATTTTTCCCCCTTCCTCTCCTCCCTCCCCCTTCCCCTAGAAGCAGATAATCTTATATATATATATATATATATATATATATATATATATATATATATATATATATAACATTAAACATATTTCTGCATTAGTCATGTTATGAGAGAAGAATCAGGACAATGAGGAAAAACCTCAAAATAGAAAAACAACAGCACCAAAAGCAAAAGAAATAGTATGGTTCAATCAGCATCTATATTCCACAGTTTTTTTTTTTTTTTTTTTATGGATTTGGAGATCCCCTTGCATCATGAGTCCCCTGGAACTCTCCTGTACATTTGTGAGAAGAATCTAGTCCATCACAATAGATCAACACACAATGGTGATGATACTGTGTACGATGTTATTCTGGTTCTGCTCATCTCACTCATCATCAGTTCATGCAAGTCCTTCCACATTTCTCTGAACTCCTCCTGCTAATTGTTTCTTACAGCAAAATAGAATTCCATTACATTCGTATAGCACAACTTGTTCAGTCATTCCCCAATTGATGGGCAACCCCTCAATTTCCAATTCCTTGCCACCACAAAAAGAATAGCTATAAATATTCTTTTACATGTGGGTCCTTTTCCCTTTTTTATGATCTTCTTGGGAAAAAGACCCAAGAGTCTTATTGCTGGTTCAAAGGGTATGCACTGCTTTATAGTCCTTTGGGCATAATTCCAGATTGCTCTCCAGAATGGTTGGATCAGTTCACAACTCCACCAACAATGCATGAGTGTTCCAATTTTCCCACAGCTTCTCCAACATTTATTATTTTCCTTTTTTGTCATATTAGCCAATCTGATAGGTGTCAGGTGGTACCTCAGAGTTGTTTTAATTTACATCTCACTAATCATTAGAGATTTAGAGCATTTTTTCATATGGGAATAAATAGCTTTGATTTCTTCATCAGAAAACTGCCTGTTCGTATCCTTTGACCATTTATCAATTGGGGAATGACTTGGATTCATATAAATTTGATTTAGTTCCCTATATATTTAAAAAATGAGATGTTTATCAGAAGTACTGGCCATAAAAATTATTTCCCAGCTTTCTGTATCCCTTCAAATTTTGGAAGCCTTGCTTCTATTTGTACAAAAACCTTTTAAATTTAATGTAATAAATACATCAATTTTGCATTTCATAATATTCTCTATCTCTTGTTTGGTCATAAACTGTTCTCCTTTCCAAAGATCTGATAGGTAGACTATTCCTTCTCCTCCTAATTTATGTATGGTATCACCTCTTATATCTAAATCATGTGCCCATTTTGACCTTATTTTAGTATAAGTTGTAAGATGTTGGTCTATGCCTAATTTTTGCCATACTATCTTCCCAACAGTTTTTTGTCAAATACTGAGTTCCTATTCCAGAAGCTGGAGTCTTTGGGTTTATCAAACACTACATTACTAATGTCATTTACTACTGTGTCTCCTGTGCCTAGCCTATTCCATTGATCCTGCACTCTATTTCTTAGCCAGTACCAGATAGTTTTGATGACTGACGCTTTATAGTAAAGCTCCAGATTTGGTACAGCTAACCCACCTACCTGTGCATTTTTTTTTCATTATGTCCCTTGATATTCTTGACTTTTTGTTTTTCCAGATGAATTTTGTTATTGTTTTTCTAGCTCTATAAAATAATTTTTAGGTAGTCTGATTGGTACTGAATAAGTAAATTAATTTAGGTAGAATTGTCATTTTTACTATATTAGGTATGCCTATCCATGAGCAATTGATTTCTTTCCAATTATTTAGATCTGATTTTATTTGTGTGAAAAGTGTTTGGTACTTGTGTTCATAGAGTTCCTGGGTTTGTCTTAGCAAATAGACTCCCAAGTATTTTATCTTATCTACCATTACTTTAAATGGAAATTCGCTTTCTATCTCTTGCTGCTGGACTTTGTTGGTCATGTATAGAAATGCTGATGATTTATGTGGATTTATTTTATATCCTGCTACTTTGCTAAAATTGTTAATTGTTTCAAGGGATTTTTGAGTTGATTCTCTAGCATTCTCTAAATATATGATCATATATCTGCAAAGAGCAATAGTTTTGTTTCCTCCTTGCCTATTCTAATTCCTTTAATTACTTTTCTTCTTTGATTGCTAACGCTAACATTTCTAGTACAATATTGAATAATAGAGGTTATAATGGACATCCCTGTTTCCCCCCTGATATTATTGGGAAGGCCTCTAACTCCATTACATATAATGCTTGCTGATGGTTTTAGGTAGGTACTGCTTACTATTTTAAGGAAAGCTCCACCTATTCCTAAACTCTCTAGTGTTTTTATTAGGAATGGGTGCAGTATCTTGTCAAAAGCCTTCTCTGCAACTATTGACATAATCATATGATTTTGGTTACTTTTCTTATTGATATGGTTCATTTTGTTAATAGTTTTCCTAATGTCGATCTAGCCCTGCATTCCTGGTATAAATCCCACCTGGTCATAGTGCATGATCCTGGTAATCACTTACTGCATTCTCCTTGCTAATATCTTATTTAAGATTGTAGCATCAATATTCATTAGGGAAATTGGTCTATAATTTTCTTTCTCTGTTTTTGCTCTGCCTGGTTTTGGTATCACCACCATATTTGTGTCATACAACGAATTTGGTAGAACTCCTTCTTCACCTATTTTTCCAAATAATTTGTATAATATTGGATTGTGTAGTTCTTCAATTTCTTTTTCTAATATGGGCTTATTTAAGGATTTTATTTCCTCTTCAGTTAACCTAGGCAGTTTATATTTTTGTAAATATTTTTCCATTTCATTTACATTGTCAAATTTATGGGCATACAGTTGGGGAAAATAATTCCTAATTATTGATTTAATTTCCACTTCATTAGTGGTAACATCACCCCTTTCATTTTTGATACTGGTAATGTGGTTTTCTTCATTCTTTTTTAAATCAATTTAACTAATATTTTATCTATTTTATTGGTTTTTTTTTCATAAAACCAGATCTTAGTTTTATCAATGAATTCTATAGTTTTCTTGTTTTCAATTTTATTAATTTCTCCTTTGATTTTCAGGATTTCTCATTTAGTATCTAATTGTGGATTTCTAATTTGTTCTTTTTCTTGCTTTTTGAGTTGCGTGCCCAATTCATTGATCTCCTCTTTCTCTTTTTTATTCATGTAAGCAGTTAGAGTTATAAATTTTGCCCTAAACCCTGCTTTGGCTGCATCCCATAGATTTTGGTATGTTGTCTCATTATTGTCATTCTCTTGGATAAAGTTATTGATTGTTTCCATGATTTGTTGTTTGACCCATTCATTCTTTAGAATGAAATTATTTGGTTTCCAATTGATTTTCAGTCTACTCTTCCATGGGTTTTTCTTACATGCAATTTTTATTGCATCATGATCTGAGAAGGATGCATTTACTATTTCTGCCTTTCTACATTTGACTATGATGTATTTGTGCCCTAAAACATGGTCAATTTTTAAAAATATGCCAGGTATAGGGGGCTGCTAGGTGGCGCAGTGGATAAAGTACCAGCCCTGGAGTCAGGAGTACCTAAGTTCAAATCTGGCCTCAGACACTTGACACTTACTAGCTGTGTGACTCTGGGCAAGTCACTTGACCCCCATTGCCCCCCCCCACACACAAAAAAAACAACACACACACAGACACACACACAAACAACAACAAAAAAGAAAATATTCCAGGTACTGCTGAGAAAAAGGGGTATATTCCTTTCTATCCCCATTCAATTTTCTCCAGACATCTATTATGTCTAACTTTCTAGTACTCTATTCAACTCTTTCACTTCTTTCTTGTTTATTTTTCAGCTAGATTTATCTAATTCTCAGAAGGGAATGTTCAGATCCCCCACTAGTGTAGTATTACTGTCTAATACCTCTTGTAACTCATTTAACTTCTCCTCTAAGAGTTTGGATACTATACCATTTGGTGTATACATATTTAATATGTATATTGCTTCATTATCTATAGTTCCTTTTAGCAAAATGTATTTTCCTTCCTTATTTCTTTTAATGAGATCTATTTTTGCCTTTGCTTTTTCTAATATAAGGATTGTTACCCCTGCTTTTTTTTTTCCTATAGCTGAGGCATAATGTATTCTGCTCTAGCCTTTTACCTTTACTCTGTGTGTATCTCTCTGCTTCAAATTTGTTTCTTATAAATAGCATATTTTAGGATTCTGATTTTTAATCCATTCTGCAATTCACTTCTGTTTTATAGCAAAGTTCATCCCATTCACATTCACAGTTATTACTAACTTTCTATTCCCCTCCATTCTATTTGCACCCTTTGTACTTCCCCCTCTTCTTTCACCCTATTCCTCCTCACCAACGTTTTGCTTCTTACCTCTGCCTCCCCCCAATCTGGCCTCCGTTTTTATCATACCCCTCCCTTTTCTTTACCCTTGCTTTTGTGCGCCCTTCTATCAGTCCTCTCCCTTCCCATTCCCCTAAGCTAAGTTTCTTTATCCAAATGAATGTATATTTGATTCCCTCTTTGAATCAAATCTAATGAGATTAGGGTTGAAACAATGTTTGCCCCTCCCTTCTTTCCCTCTATTTTAATAGGTTTTTTCACCTCTTCATATGATGTAATTCACCCCATTCCACCTCCCCTTTCCTCTTCTCCCTATAAAGTCTTTTTATCCCCTTAATTTCCTTTATATCATCACATCAAAGGCAATTTATATTTATACCCTCTGTGTATAATACTTCTGTCTGCCCAAATACACATACAGTTCTCAAGAGTTATATTCCTGTGTAGGGATGTAAACAGTTTAAACTCGATAAGTAAAATTTTCCCCCCTGTTTACCTTTTTAAACTTTTCTTGAGTCTTGTATGTTAAGATCAAATTTTCTATTCAATTCTGGTCTTTTCATCAGGAAACCTTGAAAGTCCCCAGTGTCATTGAATGTCCATCTTTTCCCCTGAAAGAGAATGATCAGTTTTACTGGGTATTAGATTCTTGCCTGCAGTCTAAGCTCCTTTGCCTTGTGGAATATCATATTTCAAGCCTTGCAATCCTTTACTGTTGAAATTGCTAGGTTCTGAGCAATCCTGACCATGGCTCCATGATATTTAAATTGCTTCTTTCTGGCTGCATGTAGTATTTTCTCCTTCATCTGATAGTTCTGGAATTTGGCTACAATATTCCTTGGATTTTTCCTTTTGGGGTCTCTTTCAGGAGGTGGTTGATGGATTCTTTCAATGACAATTTTATCCTTTCTTTCTATAATATCAGGACAATTCTCCTTAATAACTTCCTGGAATATGTTGTCTAGACTCTTTTTCTGATTGTGGCTTTCAGGCAGTCCAGTGATTCTCAAATTATCTCTCCTAGATCTGTTTTCCAGATCAGTTGTCTTTCCAATTAGGTATTTCACATTTTGTTCTATTTTTTTCCTTCTTTTGATTCTGCTTGACTGATTCCTGCTGTCTCATAGATTCATTATCTTCCAACTGTCCAAATTTAATTTTTAAGGCATTGTTTTCTTCAGTGAGATTAAGCACCTTTTTTTCCATTTGGTCAGATGGATTTTTTAAGGAAATATTTTCTTCAGTCAATTTTTGTGCTTCCTTTTCCAAGCTGCTGATTCTTTTTTCATAATTTTCTTGTGTTGCTTTCATTTTTCTCAATTGATTTTTAAAATACTTTTTGAGCTCTTCCCGGAAGGATTTTTGTTCTTGAGACCAATTTGTCTTCCCTCTTCAGGCTTCACATGTAGGCAATTTGGGAGTATTGTCCTCATCTGAATTTCTGTTTGCCTCTTCCCTGTCAACACAGAAGCTCTCAATGGTGAGAGCTCTTTTTTTGTTTCTTAGACATATTGCAGCTTATATATATTTAAGTTGAGGTCTCCTCTGGGGGCACCAGAGTCCCTGTTTCAAGC
This sequence comes from Dromiciops gliroides, assembly GCF_019393635.1. Lineage (NCBI taxonomy): Eukaryota > Metazoa > Chordata > Mammalia > Microbiotheria > Microbiotheriidae > Dromiciops > Dromiciops gliroides. Next base: position 133,241,088 of record NC_057863.1, read on the forward strand.
TGCTTGTGTTGGGATATAGGGGCTGTCTTATTGGCTCTCTACACTGAGGCATCTATGGCTTGTATATTTTTCCCTGCCCTGGACTTCCTGTCTGACCTGAGCATGCTGCGATCAGTGGGCCTGGTCATGCCTGTCCTGTGGGTGGCCCTCCAGCTGACAACCTGCCCTCTAGGCTGGTGCAGCTGGGTTTTGCCACTGTCCTACTGCACCACCAACTTGTGCCAGGATCCAAGGGCCTCAGTTGTTCGACTGTGGCCCACAGCTTCCTACTGACTTGTCCCGACCCTCTCCCATGCGCTGCGCTGTGGTGAGTTGAGCCTCCCTTTTGCCCGAGTGAGACCAACCTTTCCTGAAGACTTCTAAATTATCTCTGGTTGGAAGACTGTGTCTCTCTGTCTCTTTGCAGTTTGTATCATTTCAGAATCCGTCTAGAGGCTTGATTTAATGTTCTTTTTGAGGGAATAGAAGGAGAGCTCACATGATTTGCTGGCTACTCTCTGCCATCTTGGCTCCGCCTCCAATGTAGTTTCTAAGAGTCAAGAATCTGGTACCCGGATCTTTGAGTTCTGCTTAGAATATGAAAACTTCAAGATTTGAAACACCTACTAGTAGTAAAATAACTTGAGAGGCTCCTGCCAATGCCAGGTGTATTGGATTCAATAAAGGGTATAATCATTACACTTTGCCTTGTTTTCAAAGGAATCAGAAGCTTGGCAGAATTCCCACAGTCTTCACCGAGCAGAGAAGAAATATTCAGGAGACCCTGAGCAGCTATGGATTCTTTGAAAAGTATAATGACTTTTGGGAGCCTGAAATATACTGGAGGTATGAATATGTGCATGATACACATAGGCATTGTTTGGAAAAGTATAATGACTTTTGGGAGCCTGAAATATACTGGAGGTATGAATATGTGCATGATACACATAGGTTTTGTTTGTTTGTTTTTGTTTTCCAGTAAAGTAACACTGGGAAGAAGGGGAGGAGGAAATATTAAGAAAAAAATCCACAGCATTATGGACTGCAGGAACATTTTTTGAGATTTTATAGCTTTTGAAATTGTTGCAAATATACAATGCCAGGATGTTTCATCTTTCCTTCTGGTGTCTGACTTGAAGAATGAAACTTTTCTATTCCTTGTTTTATCTTTTTGGTTTTGTTGGTGTTGTTGTTGGTGGTGGTGGTGGTGGGTGTTTGCTTGTTTTTTGGAGAAGTGGGATATCTTTCCCTAGAAGCATTCACATAATGCTTGGATGACCATTTGTAAGATATATTAAGGCATAATATAGCTTCCTAGCACCAGCAAAATCTAGTTTCAATTTACCAGTCTTACATTAGCTGTATGATCAAGGGAAAGTCAATTAATAACTGTGAGAAAATAATGGAATTTGGCAAATTCCCAGGGGCCCCACCTGAAGATTGACTTAGAATTGATTTAATTGGGTAATACTGACTGAGAGACTGACTGAGAACCTACTTAAGGTTGATTAAATTGAGACCACAGCTAGCTGGCCCTCAGTGGGGTGTTGTTCTCAGAGGCTGTGGACTACCAACCAATCAGCTTGAAGTATCTCCCCTTCCCTGGGAGGGGAACATGAAGTAGGAAGTGAGGCAGCCTTCTTGGCTCTGGTTTTTTTTTTTTGGTTCTGAAAACTTGGGTTGGTGGCAGAAAGAAAAGAGAAGAAGGAGGCCAGTCAGAACCCTAAGGGAGATTTTCTTTCTATACTTTCTGTACTCCATGTGTTCTCTCTTTGGTTTTTAATAAATGCTCAATGCCAAAACTGGTGCTGACATTTCTAGCTTATAAGTAAATCTTGCCTACTTCTTCCCCCATACTGAGGAAGAAACAAGGCAACCACACATTAGATTTTAAACATCACATAACCCTTAATTTCTCGTTAAAAATGATGATTGAAATACCTGTTGACCTCCCTCAAATGGTTCTTATAAAAAGGTGTACTGCAAAATTTAAGATACTACAGTATTTTTAAACAGTGCCTGCTTTTGGTTCTTATATGTGTTTGGCTCACAGTCCTTTCCAGCTTCTGGGATTTTGTAATTTATGAGCTTAATGTGTTAATGGTATACACAGTATGGACAAGTCTGCTAGAAAATTTCCCATAATTCTTATTTTCTCCAATCAAAAATAACTTTTTTTCTACCTCACAGGACTTGTGTTTAGAAAGTTCTTTCTATGTTCCGTATTCTTTCTTCAAATCCTGAACTCTCTTTTTATCTGACTCTCCTTTATCTTGAAAAATGAATAAACAGGAGTTAAGATGGCATAGGAAAGGCAGTTTCTCACCTGTGCTCTCCCCCAAACCCTGCAAATACCTTTAAAGAGTGTCATAAGACTATTTCTGGAGGAGCAGAACCCACTAAAGGATGGGGTGAAATAATTTACCAGCCAAATAAAACATAGAATATTGGCAGGAAAGGTCTGTTGCACAAGGGGAAATGTGGAGCAAAATCCATAAAAGGCTGTGCCAGCAGAAACCCAGCCCCCCACTATCCCCCCCCCCAAAATAATAAATAACAGGAACAGACCTTTGGAGCCACTGAAACAGCAGGAACAGCAACTACCTCTGAAACTCAGCCCACAGAGGTTAATGAGGTCAAACAATTGGCCAGAAGGAGATTATAGGGGTATTTTTGCTGTCACTGAGGCAGGACTTGAATGTTTTATCCATGCTCAGGTCCAGGTCACAGCCTTGGGCAGCAATACCAGGTCTGGGAAGAGCACTAGCACACCAGACGTTGTGGCCACCATGGATCAGGAAGTCCTCACAGTTACAGGTAAGAAAAGCAGGCTTGTGGTCACTGGCAAACCAGAGCACAGTCCAGGGGAGTAGTAAACATACCTCTCCTTAAATCATACCATCATGGAAGAACTGAAAATTTACAAATCCCTAGAAGTATCTCTTAAAACAGCTGCCAACGGGGCAGCTAGATGGCACAGTGGATAGAGCACCGGCCCTGGATTCAGGAATACCTGAGTTCAAATCTGGCCTCAGACACTTAACACTTACTAGCTGTGTGACCCTGGGCAAGTCACTTAACCCCCATTGCCCCGCAAAAAAAACCAAACAAACAAACAAAAAAAACAGTTGCCAAAAGCCTATGAAGTTAGAGACAGTGTGCCCTCTACCCTGTAAGCAGAGTTCCATTTTAACAAAAAATTAAAATTTAATAAATAGCATGGGAAAGTGAGAAAACAACAGGAAAAACATGTGACCACAGAAAGTTAATATGGTGACAAGAATTTCAAAATACACTTTCAGAAGAAAACAAAATCAAAGATCTTACATCCAAGCTTCCAAGAAAAAAAGGAATTGGTCTTAGTCCACAGAATGGCTCAAAAGGACTTTGAAAATAAAGTTAGAAAGATGGTGGAAAAAATGGGAAAAGAAATCTGAGTGATCCAAGAAAATCATGAAAAAAAGTCAACAGCTTGGTAAATGAGACACAAAAAAATACTGAAGAAAATATCTTAAAAAAACAGATTAGACCAAATGTTAAAAGAGGTACAAAAAGCCACTGAGGAAATAAATGACTTGAAAAGCCAAACTGGCCAAATGGAAAAGGAGGTATAAACACTCACTGAAGAAAATAACTCCTTAAAAAAGCTAATTGCATTATGAGATATAAAGAAACAGTAAAACAAAACCAAAAGAATAGAAAATAGAAGGAAATGTGAAATAGGTCATTGGAAAAACTACTGACCTGGAAAATATTTGAAGGAGAGATAATTTGAAAAATTTTGAGCCACCTCAAAGTCATGATAAAAAAAAAAAAAGAGTCTAGAGGAGTTCCAGAGGTGGAGCCAAGATGACACAGTGAAACCATGACGCTGCCTAAGTTTTCACAAATTTTGCACATAAACAATGTTAAATTATGCCTCTAAGAAGATTCTGAATCTGCAAAATCTGCAAAAAAAACAAAAAACAAAAAACAAAAAACAAAACAAATACAAAGAACCAATCTTGCAACTTAAGATAACCTAGATCTTGAGGAAAGATATGTTTCATCTGTGTAAAAGTGGAGTACAGCTCAGTACTGAGCGTGTCTGGGAAAGCTAGCACACCACAGCTCAGCAGCTGAGGACCTGCAATTCTAGCAAGCTAGTGGCATAGCAGATCAGTTATGAGGCATCCAGACCCAACACAGAAGGCAATCTGCAAACTGGGGTATTGGCTACCCAACAGGCCCAACGAATCTGGGCCATTTTTTAAATTTTATTTATTTACTTATTAATTAATTTATTTGTTTGTTTTTCTCTTATTTAGTTATTTATGCTTGTTTATTTCTCTATTCATCTATTTATTTATTTGTTTGTTTATTCATCCTTTCACCTATTTATTTATTTGTTTACTTTATCTGTTTATTTGTTTATTCATTTATTTATGTATTCATACATTCTTTCATTCGTTTGTTTGTTTACTTGTTTGTTTATATATTTGTTTCTTTTGTTGGACCATTTTAGTACAGGAGAAGTTGCAAACTGCTGACATCTCAGAGCAGAAATATGGTGACTTGCCCCCCCGGTTCCCAGCAAAAGAAGTTTTCAACAGTGCCTGCTGTATCACAGGAGGAGAACTCAACCTTGAAAGGCACAAAAGAGGCTAAAGTAAAAATATGAACAAGAAACAAAAAAGAATCATCACCATTGACAATTAGTATGGTGACAGGGAGGCTCATAACATAAACTCAGAGGAAGATAAGAATGATAAAATGCCTACATATGAGGCTTTAAAGGGGAAGAGGAATTGGTCTTGAGACCAAAAAGCCCTCTTAGCAGAGCTCAACAAGGATTTTATAAACCAAATAAAGAGGTAGAAGAAAAATTGGGAAAAGAAATGAAAGTATGCAAGAGAAAGTCAATACTTTCAAAAAAGAAAATAATGTCTTAAAAACTGCAATTGGAAAATTGGAAAGGGAGAATAATTCCCTAAGAATCAGAATTATGCAGAAGTAAGCTATTGGCACATTGAGACAATAGGAAGAAGTAAAGCAGAATCAAAAGAATATAAAAGTAGAAGATAATGTAAAATACCTATTCCGAAAAAAATTAATAAATAAACAAAGACCTAGAAAACAGATCCAGGAACAACAATACAAAAACAATTGGACTACCTGAGGACCATGATAAAAAAAAAACAAAAAAACAGAAACAGAAACAAACAAATAAACAATAATAAAAATGAGCCTAGACAGCATATTTCAGGACATTATCAAGTAGAACTGCCTCAATGTCTTACAACCAGAGGAAAAATTAGACATTGAAAGACTTCACCAATCACTTCCTGAAAGAGACAACAAAAGGAAAACCAGAAGGATTATTGTAGCTAAATTCCAGAACTATCAAGTAAAGTAGAAAATACTGCAAGCAGCCAGAAAGAAACAATTTAAATATCAAGGAACAACAATTAGAAATACACAGGACCTGGCAGCTTCAACATTAAATGATCAGACAGCTTGGAATATTATATTCCTGGAGGGCAAAGGAACTGGGATTACAAGTAGAAATGCACTACCCAATAAAATTAAACATAATCTTTCAGTGGGAAAAATGGACATTTAATGAAATAGGGGACTTTAAAACTTTCATAATGAAAAGCACAGAACTTAATAAGAAATTCAATCTACAAATACAAGACTCAAGAGATTCATGGAAAGGTAAAAAAGGGGAAAATATTACTCATAAAGGTTAAAATGTTTGTACCCCTACATGGGAAGAAGATACTTGTAACTCTTGAGAACTATACCTTATTAAGGCAGGTAGGAGGAGTACACACAGTCAGAATATGTGGGTATAAGTTGTATGTGATTTAATGACATTAAAAAAAAGAATAAACCTTATGGGGCAATAAAAAGGATTCTAATGGGAAAAGAAGAAAGGGAAGGCAGAATGGGGTGAATCACATCACAAGAAGAGGCAAAAAAGACCCATTAAAATAGAGGGAATGGAGGGAGGAGTAAGCATTGTTTTGACCCAACTCTCATATGATTTGGCTCAAAGAGGAAATAACATACACACTCAATTGAGTAAAGAATTTTACCTTACTCTGTCAGGAAGTAAAATGGGAAAGGGGAAAGGGAATGGTAGAGTGTTGATAGAAGGGAGGAACTGGGAAGGATAAAAGGGAAATGAGGCTGATAGAAGGGAGAGTAGACTGAAGTGGGCAGAAAAAAACACTAGTGAGAAGGTACAGGAAAGGAAAGAGAAAAGTATGAACAAGAAAAAACAATAGGATACTGGGAAATACAAAGTAATCATAAATGTGAATATAAATGGGTTGAACTGTTCTCTCCTACAAAATGGAAGCAGATAGCATAATGGATTAAAAACCAAAATCCTCAGATATGTTTACAAGAAACACATCTGAAACAGCAAGATACTAAGAATAAAGGTAAAAGGTTGACACAGAATATATTATTATGCTTCACCTGAAGTTAGAAAAAAATCCAGGGTAGCAAACCTTATCTCAGACAAAGCAAAAGAAAAAAATGACCTGATTAAAAGAGATAAGGAGGGAAACTACATCTTGCTAAAAGGTACTATGGACAATGTGATACCAACACTAAACATGAATGCTCCAAGTGGTACAGCATCCAAATTCTTAGAGAAGAAATTAAATGAGTTACAGGAAGGAATAGATAGCCAAACTCTATATAAGGGGGACCTCAACCTCCCCTTCACACAACTAGATAAATATAAACAGAAAATTAATAAGAAAGAAGTTAAGTATATGAATAGAATTTTAGAACATTTAAATAAGATAGTGGTTTCTTTGGCAGGACATATCCTGAAATTGGAATGATACAGAGAAGATTAGCATGGATCCTGAGAAAGGATGACATGAAAATTCATGAAGCATTCCAAAAAATTTAGATATGATAGACCTCAGGAGAAAAATGAATGTGGATAGAAAAGTATATATAATTTTCTCAATGATGATACATGACACATACACAAAAATTAACCATGTATTGGTGCATAAAAACCTCAGTCAAATGCAGAAAGGAAGAAATAATAAATGTATACTTTTCAGATTATGATGCAATAAAAATTACATGTAATAAAGGGATATGGAAAGATAGACAAAAAATAATTGGAAACTAAATAATTTCATCTTAAAGAATCAGTGGTTCAAGTGACAAATCATAGAAATAATCAGTAACTTCAGCCAAGAAAATAAGAATAATGAGACAACATACAAAAACTTATGAGTTGTAGCCAAAGCAGTTTTTAGGAGAAACTTTATATCTCTAAATGCTTATATGAATAAAATGAGAAAGCGATCAATAAATTGGGAATGCAAATAAAAAAGCTAGAAAAAAGAAAAAAAATTAAAAATCCCCAAGTAAATACCAAATTGTCAATTCTTAAGATTAAAGGAGATATTAATAAAATTGAAAGTAAGAAAATATAGAATTAATAAATAAAAGTAAGAGGTAGTTATTTTAAAAAGACAACAAGCTAGATACAAATTGGAATAATTTGATTAAAAAAAGATAAAATAAAACCAAATTACCAGCATAAAAAATGAAAAGGATGAACTCACCATCAATGAAGAGGAAATTAAAGCAATAAGTAGGAGATATTTTGCCCAACTTCATGCCAATAAATTTGACAATGTAAATCAAATGGATAAGTATTTACAAAGATAAAAATTGCCCAGGTTAACAGAAGAGGAAATAAAACCCTTAAATAAGCCCATATTAGAAAAAAAATGAATAAGCCATCAATGAACTCCCTAAGAAAAAATATCTAGAGCCAGGTGGGTTTACAAGTGAATTCTACCAAATATTTAAAGAACAATTAGTCCCAACATTATACAAATTATTTGGAAAACATACGTGAAGAAGGAATCCTACCAAATTCCTTTTATGAGAAAAATATGGTGCTGATACCTAAACCAATAAGAACCAAACAGAAACCAATCTCTTTAATGGATATTTATGCAAAAAAACAAAATAGTAAATTATTCTTTTCTTTTAAAAATTTGTTTATGCTAGCAACCTTTATATCTATATCTTGTACCAATTTTGAGTTTATTTTTGTGTGGTGGATCAGTGGAATGGTTTAGGCACACAAAACATAGCAACAAATGAATATAGCAATCTCCTGGTTGATAAAGTAAATACTCCAGTTTCTGGGATAAGAACTCACTATTTGAAAAAAAAAAAAAAAACTCCTGGGACAGCTGGAAAAGAGTATGGCAAAAACTATGCATAGACCAAACTCTTTTTTTTTCAGAGTATGACCAATATCTTACACCATACACAGAAGTAAAGTAAAAATGGGTACAAATCTAGACATAAAGAGTTATGCCATAACCAAATTTAAAAAGACGAAATAATTTATTTGTCAGAAGATATGTAGTGGGGATGAATTTATGATGAAAGATGCAATAAAGAATATTACAAAATGTAACATGGATCATTTTGACTACATTAAATTAAAGTTTTAGCACAAACAAAACCAATGCAAACAAGATTAGAAGGAAAGCAGAAACATGGAAAACATGTTTTATCGAATGTGTTTTTGATAAAGGCCTCATATCTAAAATATAGAGAGAACTGAATCAAATATATATATGTATATATATGTGTGTATGTATATGTGTGTGTATGTATGTATATATAATATATATAACAAGTCATCCCCCAATTGAAAAATTGTCAAAGGATATGAACAGGCAGTTTTCAGATAACAAAATTAAAACTATCTACAGCCATATGAAAAAATGTTCTCAATTCCTACTGATTAGAGAAATGCAAATTAAAACTACTCTGAGGTACCATCTCACACCTATCCAATTAGCTAACATGACAAAAAAGGGAAATGATAAATGTTGGAGAAGATGTGGAGAAATGGGAACTGATACACCCATTCTGGAGAACAATTTGGAATGATGCCCAAAAGGCTATAAAACTGTGCATACCATTTGACCCAGCAATACCACTACTAGTTCTGTATCCCAAAGATATCATAAAGAGGGGGAAAGGACCTATATGTACAAAAATATTTATAGTTATACTCTTTGTGGTGGCAAAGAATTTGAAATTGAGGGGATGTTCATCAATTGGGGAATGGATAAATAAGTTGTGGTATTTGGATGTAATGGAATATTTTTTGTGCTATAAGTAACCATAAGCAGATGGATTTCAGAAAAACCTGGAAAGACTTACATGAATTGATGCTGAGTAAAATTAGTAGAATGAAGAGAATGTTGTAGACAGTATCAGCAATATTGTGTGATGATCAACTGTAATAGACTTAACTCTTGTCAGCCATTCAAGAAAAGGTCAAAAGATTCATGAAGGAAAATGCTCTTCTCATCCAGAAAAAGAGCTATGGAGTCTGATATTGAATCATACAATTTTCACTTTTGTTGTTGCTTTTTTGTTGTTGTTGTTTCTTCTTTTTTGTGTTTTTTTTTCTTTTGTTCTGACTATTTTTACAACATAACTAAAGTGGAAATAGGTTCAACACAAGTATAATGTGTAACCTATATCAGATTGATTTCTGGTTTTGGGTGTTATAGAGGTAAAAAAAGTGGGAAAAATTTGGAACTCAAAATCTTACAAAAGTGAATGTTGAAAATTATCATTACATGTAATTAAAAAAATTAAGGTCTGATAAAATTTAAAAAGGAGAGATTGAAGCTTTCTCTACTATAGTTTTGCTTTTTTATTTCTTCCAGCCACTCATTTATCTTTTTCTTTAAGTATCTGAATGTAATTCTATTAGGTACATATATGCTAAATATTTAAATTAATTCAGTCTATGGTACCTTTCAGCTATATTTAGTCACCCTTTTTATCTCTTTGAATCAAGTCTGGTGTTTTGTTTTGTTTTTTACTGTAATCATTAAAACTCTCGAATGTGCATCTGTCTCTGCCTAGTTTAAACTTTAAAGAACAAGAAGCTTTTCCTAGGATAAGCTCATCACTTTTAATATGTACTGTTTTGCTGTTTGTCCTACTCCCTCATGTTGCTAATTCAAACCTTGATTAATACTAACTTTCACTGCCTCTTCTCTAATCTGGTTGGAAGGTGGTGTACCAAACCTCCCAATTTTTCATTTATAAGAAGGAGAAACTATACTTTCATTTCACTTACCTTTTATGTGCTGCTCTACCTGCTATCAACTCCAATTTTTAATATGTCCCAGCACCCCCTGTAGAAAAGGAAATTGAGTGGATGTCTATAAATTGGGGAATGGCTGAATAAGTTGTGGTATATAAATGTAATGGAATACTATTGTACTGTAAGAAATAATGAGAGGACAGATTTCAGAAAAACCAGGAATCACAATGAACTGATGCTGAATGAAGTGAGCAGAACCAGGAGAACATTGTACACAGAAACATAAACATTACATGGTGATCAACAGTGATAGACTTAGCTCTTCTCACCTATACAATGATCCAAGACAATGCTAAAAGATTTATCGTGAAATATGCTCTCCACATACAGAAAATGATCTATGGAGGCTGAATGCAGATATAAGCATACCATTGTCCTTTCTTTGATTTTATTTTTTGTTTGCTTCTTTCAGATTTCCCCCTGCTTTTTTCTAATTCTTCTCTCACAACATGACTAATGTGGAAACATGATTGTATTCTATAACCTCAAAAAAGAACAAAATGGAAAAAAATGGAAAGACTTGAACCTATGAAGGAAGATGCTATCCACATTTAGAGAAAAAATGACAAGTGGAAATATGCATAGTACACTCTTCCCTAAATGCGTAGGAGTGTATGCTTATACATGTCTATCTCGATGTCTGTCTGACTCTCTCTCACTCTTTATGTGTTTGTGTGTGTATTTCTGTGTAATTGTGCCATTGTTAATTGTGGCCTTCTTTGGGGGAAAGAGACTGAAAAGTGAAGTAAAAAGTCCACAGCAGAGAACAAAAGAAAACCTACAAGAAAGCAAGGAAAAACTGGTAGCTTTGGAAAAGTGTGTAATATTTATTATATAGGTTTTCTTGAAATGTAAATTTATTATTTTATATTGAATCCTTTCAGGTTCTTTTTGTACATGGAAATGTTCATTTTTTAAATTTTGTATTTGTTTAAAATTAATTAAAAATATAAAAAAGGTGCCTCCATGTTGAGTACCCCTTGTGTCACTTCTCCCATGTTTCCCTGCCTCACTTTCTGTATTGTCTTCCCCACCCATTAGCTTGCAAGTCTCTTGAGCTTCCAAAGACTTTTTATCTTTTAATTAATTTTGTCTCAAGTGTTTATCATATTGCCTGGAACTTAGCAGGTCAGGATTTGATGGAGATATGATTAATTTTAGGTCAAATTGCTTTATATTGAATTCAATTCAATAAACATTTGTAAATCATATACTTGGTGGCTAAGCACAATGATATATAACGGGGACACAAATATCAAAGGAAAACAGTCCTTGTCCTCAAGGAGCTTTATATCCTACTGGGGGATATAATAAGGGATTGTGAAATTGAACTAATCAACTAATTTATATGTGTTATTTCATAGAGTAACAAAAATGCTAATAACCTTCTTCTGCCTCCAAATTTCTACCTGGTTCCCAAATGAATGCATTCCCTAAGTAGAGTGTAAATGACTGTTGGCAGAAGCATTTTATGAAGCAGTTTAGTTTTTGTACGAAAAAATTCCTGCCTAGGGATACACAGAGAGCCTGCAGTACAGAAAGCCAAGTCACTACAGGTGTATTGTATTTTCTACAACAGATGTGTTCTTGAAAGATGCATGTAAATCTAATTATGCTTTAAATGCACTGGGGGAGTTTTGCTAGCTATTTAAAGAGATCTTAAATGAATGATTTTGTAAAACAAAGATACCTTTTTCAATGCAAATAATACTTCCCTAATTTCTCTGTTTTGTAATTTGCTTTTCCCTGTGCTAAATTGTTTAAGGTGAGGAAAATGTGTGTTCCTACACTGTTCTTTGCCCCAATTTAAGGGATACATTTCTACAGTAGATATGAACAGAGATTAACCCTTCCAAATAACTACTCTAATTTTTCACAGACTGTATGAACCATTCTTCCCATGCTGACAAAGATAATATCATGTAAGTATCACAGTAGAAAGTGGCATTTAGCCCATAAAATCAGGAAGACGAGTTCAAATCTATCCTTAGACACTTGAGATCCATGTAACCTTAGGTGATAATATGCTCTTTCCTTTCAGGGTTGTTCTGAGGATCAAGTGAGATAATATTTCTAGAAGTGCATAGCATGGTGCCTACTTACATAGTACATACTACAAAAATGTATATTCCTTTATCTTCCTTCTCTCCCCACACATTTATGACAATTCATGCCTTTTAAGAAATGAGGTATACTTAGGATCAAATTTTAAGAAATAACTGGCAGTCATATTGTTGCATTTATTTCATTCATAGGTGAAGGTTGATTTATATGTCTTCAGTCATGTCTGAATTTTCATGATCCATAGATTACAGCATGTCAATACTCTCCTTGGATTTTCTTGATGAAGTTACTGGAGTGGTTGCCATTTTCTTCTCCATTAAATTAAGGCAATTAAGTGATTTGCCCAGGGTCACATAACTAGTAAGTGTCTCAGACTGGAATTGAACTCAGCTCTTCCTGGCTCAAACTCAGTACTCCATACACTGAGGCATCTAACTGCACAAATTGTTGTTCAATCATTCAGTCATTGTATACTTAATATCAAACCATTTGAAACAAGCAATAAGATACCTCTACCTGCCATTCAATTGCTCATAAAGTCTTAGACTTAATTCTAAAATGTCTTTGAACTAGAAAGACATTGCACAAAAAACTTGTTCAGATAACCAGGAAACTTCATCATCTATAAATCTAGAAATTATCAAGCAGGTTAAAAATTAATCAATTTCTAAAAAGTAGAACAAGCATGAAATTCTAGTTGAACCCACCAAAATGGGACTAACTGTGGGAGAAGAGGATAGCTCAGGTCTTTCCTGGTCCTCTCTTCACAACACTCCATCAGTGAAGGGACTTGTCATTTTTAAAACTCATGGAAGATTTGGGATTTCCCATTAATATCCTAGAGGAATCCCTATATCAGTTCAAGAAAGTATGCATTAAGAATTAAGGACAGTTATCTTGGTGGGTTCATAGCTCCATCAAAGCCAGGAGAGGAACTACTGCATATATAATTAATAATTCTTATTCAACCTATGAATGGAGGAAGAGGGAAAAAAGCATATGTGTTAGACACTATATTTTATGTGGATTATCTCATTTTATCCTTATAATAATCCTGTGAAGTAAGTGTTATCTATTATTAATATTCTCATTTTAGAGTTGTAGAAACTAAGGTACAGGACTAGTAGGTATCTAGGGCTAGATTGGAATGTAGTTCTTCCTGTCTCCAGATCCAACATTCTAAACTACAGAAATCATAAATAAAGCAATATATTAAAAACATGTTTTTTTGAAAATACTAATGAAACAATAAGCCTCTACATGATTTTTTAAAAATTAAGAGTGCAGAAAAAAATCAACAATACAGTAAATGAACAAGATGAAATCACAATAAAACCAGAAGAAATAAAAATAATAATTAGATCCTGTTGTCCTTAATGATAAGCTAATAAAACTGAGAACTCACAAAAAATAGAAATACTATCTAAAAGTAATCCCTACACTGAGGAAATAATTGAGTGTAAATAATGCAACATCAGAAATGGGAACAAATTTAGCTATAAACAAATTACCTGTGTCATTTGAAATATATTGGGGGAGATACCTGTCTATTCTAGGAGATTTAGCTGGGGTTTCTAATACATTGCTACTAATAAATTAGAGGTTATATCATTGCATTAAACATTTATTAAAGCATAGTAAATGTTAAAAGAGAAAGAGAGCACATTGCTCAGAATTAGAATCCTTACATAACTAGAGATAAAAGACAGGTGGGGGGTGGGGGAGCAAGGCTGCCTCCTCCAGCATTGGAGCTGAGAGAGAGGTGGGGGGGGAGGGAGAGCATGTACCCCCTCTCCCCAAGAATTTTATCCTATCTTAGGTAGAGGTGGGTCACTGCATGTTGATCCAAACTAATTGGCTAGTAACATTCAAGTCTATTGATTGACATAAATTAAGGGTGGTTCATATCAAAATGAGCAGTGCCCTGATGCTCATGGTCTATGAAAGACAGACCCTCTTAAGGGCAAAGCTTTTAGGTAAGTGTGGTTCTCATTTCTATTGTCTCTATTCAGATTCTGAGCTCCAACTCTACTGCCCCATGCCTGTCCTTAAAAGAGGTCAGGCAAGGCTCCTGGGAAAGGCGGGGTCTTCCAAAATCCTAATATTTTCTCACATAACATAGTGGAAAATCAAAAATAAAAACAAACTGCTGATACTAATGTATTCACTGTAGATCTCTTATCAAACTTTTAGTGAATAATTACTGCCCATACTACACACTTATATTCAAAAAATTGAGAAAGCACACTAACAAAATAGAGTGATAATATTTAAATCAAGGAGAGAGAAATCAGAGGAACATGATATACAAATATTAATAATGCACATGAATTTAAAAACCTCAAATGAATCCTGTTAAACAGAGCACAGTGACTTATTTAAGAAATTATGCATTGTGATCAAATTAGAGTTTGTAACAATGATTAAAGTATGTTTCAACATTTGGATAACATTATAATTGTTCATATATTTTTTTAAATTATCTTAATAGATGTTGCAAAAGTACAACATCTACTTTGTAAAAAAAAAGGATGACACATTTATGGTATAAGCTTTATAAAATATAAACATGGCTAAACATTTTTATTATCATAAAAAGTCTCGCTAAAACCAATAGAAGCCTCATATGAAATGGGTGTATATTAGAATAAGATTTTATTCATAAGTCAAATATTAGTATCTAAAAAAATAAATTTTCATTGATATAAACTTGTTAAAGATATATAAAGCAATTCATCACAAGTTGAATACATTATGACCAGGTGGGATTTATACCAGGAATACAGGGCTGGTTTAATATTAAGAAAATTATCACCATAACAAGCCACATTAATAGCCAAATTAACTGAAATTAAATTAAAAAACATTTTTCATACAAGTAAAGTCAGTTCTAAACAAATGGAAAAATTTCTTATTGTAGGCTTTGCTAATATATTAAAAATGACAATTCTACCTAAATTAATTAACTTATTCAGTGCCATACCAAGAAAAATACCAAAATTATTTCATAGAACTATAAAAAGTAATAAGAAAATTAATCTGGAAGAATGAAAGATGGAAAATATAAAGAATATTAATGGAAAAATATATAAAGAAAGGTGGCCTATGCATGCCAGATATAAAACCATATTATAAAGCAGCAACCATTACAAAAAAAACTATTTTGGTAGTGGCTAAGAAATAAAGTGGTGGATCAGTGGAATAGGTTAGGCACACAAAAATGGAAGCAAATGAACATAGAAATCTACTGTTTGATATACCCAAAGACTCCAGCTTCTGGGAAAAGAAATTGACAAAAACTGCTGAGAAAATTGGAAATGTTTGTGATAGAAAATAGGCATACAACAAAATCTTACGTTGTATATCAATGTCGAAATAGGTACATGATTTAGACATAAACGGTGATATCACAGGCAAAGTAGAAGAAGAAAGAATAGTTTACCTGTCAGATCTAAGGAGAGGGAAAGAATGTATAATCAGAGATGAGATAGATACAACTATGAAATATGAAATGGATCATTTTGATTATATAAAATTAAAAAAAAAATCCACCAACAAAACCAATGCAAACAAGATTAGAAGGAAAGAAGAAAGCTGGGAAACAATTTTTGCATCCAGTGTTTCTGATAAAAGCCTTATTTCTCAAATATATAGAAAACTGAATCAATTTTACATGAATACAAACCATGAAAAGTGGTCAAAGGATATGAAGAGGCAGTTTTCAGATGAAGAAATTAAAACTCTATGGTCATGTAAAAAAATGTTCTCAATCACTATTGATTAGAGAAATGCAAATTAAGACTACTCAGTAGTGCCATTTCACACTTATCAGATTGGGTAATATGACAAAAAAAATGAAAATGATAAATGTTGGAGAATATATGAGAAAATTAGAGCACTAATGCATTGTTGGTGTAGTTGTGAATTGATCCAACCATTCTGGCAAACAATTTGAATCTAAGCCCAAAGGGCTATAAAACTATGAATACCCTTTGACCTAGAAATACCACTATTAGGTCTGTTTCACAAATGAATCATAAAAAAGGGTAAAGGACTCACATGTACAAAAATATTTATTGTAGCTCTTTTTGTGATGACAAAAAATTGGAATTTGAGGAGATGCCCATCAATTGGGGAATGACTGAACAAGTTGTGGTATATGAATGCAAAGGAATACTATTGTCCTATAAGAAATAATGATCAGGTGAATTAAAAAAAAAAAAAACCTGGAAAGACTTACATGAACTGATGTTGAGTAAAGTAGGCAGAACCAAGAGAACATTGTGGACAGTATCAACAAAATTGTGTGATGATCAACTGTGAATGACAGATCTCAGCAATACAATTACTAATGGATAATGGTTTGGATAAAATGAAGGACTTCCAATGATAATTGAAGCTAGTGACCTTCCCGTGTGATACGAGCCAGGTTGATAAAATAGCTTCCACACTATATATTCTGACATTTTTATAATTGTGATAAGGTCTCATACCATCTACCTTTAGGCTTGTTGTAGTGTTTTCCTGCTATGTTTCAAGTCTTTTTATATCTCATACCCACATGGTTTTCCTTATCTTACTGAATGGAGTACCCAGAGATCATATTGATAACACTTCCTATATCCAATAAACACCTATAGGTCTAAACCACATATTCCATATAATAGTGACCTAAACACAGCATCTCCAAATTTCTTTTGGTCTTATGAAAAATTAATTTAGGTAGTTTGTTTCCTCATTAACTATATTAATTCCTTCTTGTTTCTCCTTGGCATTGCTAAAACTAATATTTCTAGTACAATATTGAATAATAGTGGTGATAATGGTTATCCTTGTTTCATCCCTTATGTTATTGGGAATGCTTCTGACATCACCATTTTACTTTATTTTTATTTTTAACTTTTTTTTTTGGGGGGGGGTGAGGCAATTGGGGTTAAGTGAGTTGCCCAGGGTCACACAGCTAGTAAGTGTCAAGTGTCTGAGGCCAGATTATAACTCAGGTTCTCCTGAATCCAGGGCCAGTGCTTTATCTACATTGGGCCACCTAGCTGCCACTTGTCACCATTTTAGATAATGTTTCCTGATGGTTTTAGGTAGAAATTGCTTATCATTTTAATGAAAACTCCATTCATTCCTACGTTCTCTACTGTTTTTAAAAGGAATGCATGTGGGTTCTTTCCAAAAACTTTTTCTGCATCTATTAAGATAATCATATGACTTCTGTTAGCTTTATTATTAATGTGGTAAATTATGCTGATAGTTTTCCTGATATTGAGCCAACCATGCATTCCTGGTATAAATGCCCCCTAGTCATAGTCCATCATGCTGGTGATAAATTGCTGTAATTCTTCTGCTAATATTTTATTCAAAATTTTTCCATCAGCATTCATTTGGGAAATTGGTCTATAATTTTCTTTCCCTATTTTGATTCTTCCTGATTTAGGTATCAGCACCATATTTGTGTCATAAAAGGAATTTGGTAGTACTTCACCTTTTCCGTACAAATAGTTTATATATTATTGGATTTAAGTGTTGCCTAAATGTTTGGTACTATTCACTTTTAAATCCATTTGACCCTGGATGACTTGTTCAATTTCTTTTTTTTTCTAAACTGGGGCTATTTAAATATTTTATTTCCTCTTCTGGGAAATTTATGTTTTTGAAGATATTCATCCATTTCATTTAGATGGTCAAAATCGTTGGTATATAGTTGGGTAAAATAGCGCCTATTATTGCTTTAATTTGCTCTTCATTGGTGGTGAGTAACCCAGACGCTGTCTATTTGTCCATTGTACTTTTTAAGCACTTGTTTTCTTTTTCTAAACTGATGACTCTTTTTATACATAATTCTGTTCCATAACTTATTTCCTATCCCAGTTTTTCTTTTAACTTTTTTATATGATTTTTAAAGTCCTTTTTGATTTCATGCATGAATTATTTCTGGCCTTCAGATCACTTCCCATTTTGCTTTGAGATTTTTCCCATAGATGTTTTAACACTTGTCCTGTTTTGAGTTTGTATCTTGATCTTCCCTGCCACCATAACTTCCTATGGTCTTTTTTGACATTTTCCCTTTCTATTAAATTTGAGCTCTGCTCCTGTGGTGGAATGGATACTATCTCAGGCTTCTTGTTTCAAGGGCTGTAGTCACTGGCTGTTTACTTGTTGCTGCAATGATGTTGCCCAGAGGTCCTTGAGGAACCCTAGTGTCTGTCACTGAACTGAGGGGGTGGGGTAGAGGATGGCTGGTAGTGCTGGAGGCTGTAAGTGTCTGGAAGATAAGATAACATGGTGCTGAGCTGGGGTCCTAGTAGTAGTGTCTGGAGAGTGGTGATGCTTCTGGGGTGTTTGTGTATTTCCCAAGGACTATACTTCAGCAGATGGTGGTCTCACCACTAGATGCTGCCTGTTTGCCTGGGGCTATGCTGAACCATGTGGCAGTTTTCAGAGCAGAAGTCTGCCCATTCACCTGGCTATGCTGAGACACATAATGGATCCTGGTTTGGGAGTTTCCCAGCTCCTATGCAATGGGAATTAGGATCCATCACTGGTTTTCTGAGGTGGGTCTTGCTGCTGTCTTGCTGTGAAGCTTCTTATCCTAGATTATTCTCCCCTTTTACCTGAATAAGACAGACTTTTCTTGCTGACCTTCCAAGTTTCTTGGCCTAAAAAAATTTCTTTACCCTGTCTTTTTGTTGGTTCTGGATTTGCTTTGGGGTGGCATTTTATGGTTGTTTGGAAGTAAATCTGGGAGAGTTATGTTGATTTACTGCTTATTCCACCATCTTGTCTCCTAGAAGTTGGTGATCTTTTTTTTTTTAATGCCCACAAGGGGGCATATTGTTATGTGAAATTAAAACCATGCAGAGAAGAAAATGCCCCACATTTCATTTCATATTTCCTGGAGTAACACATTAAGGCCAGGCCACAAATCTGAGCTACCCACAGCCATAATAAAAGAAACAGAGAATCTTTCAACTTCGACTATCTTGTCACACAGAAAATTAATTGGCCCTTTACCTTTTGTATATGGGCAACTAGCTTGACCTCATTTATTTTCTCTGTTGTTCTCTATTCAACAACCAGCTTTCTGATAGTAATTAGCAGTATCAAGGAAATAGTAACACTTGTGGGTTCTTTTTATCAGCCCAATTTGTATCCTAAGAGATCTAGCTACATAACCTTTCTTGTTCTGCAAGGGTTCCCAAACTATTCCACTGATAAAACTCATTGCAGATAGCTTGATTTTTTTCACCACCTAATAAAAGAGACTAATACTTCACTTTCCCTCCCTTTGTGAATCCAGAGGTCCAATGTCATTCTCACCTGGTCTTTCTAACATATCTTTCTACAGATCTTAGTCCAAGGTACAATTTGATTCAAAATACAAATTCATAATCCAAGGTAGCAGAATTACTACCCTAAGCCCTTCCCAGCAGTTTGAATTGAAATCATTCTTGACATCTAACTGGCTCAGGAGACTAAGGGCTTATATTATTGTTATAACTATCAGTTAACCTAAGTTAAAAAAATAAATACATACATAAGTATTCATATAAATCCGCCCTCAGACTACCAAATATGGATCTTCCTGGCAAAAATGAGGGAGGGCACCAATCTCAAGCAATATAGTATTTTTTTCATAAAAGTATTTTATTATTTTCCAGTTACATGTAAAGACAGTTTTCAACATTTGTTTTCATAGGATTTTTAGTTCCAAATATTTCTCATGCCCTCCCTTCCCCCTTCCTCTAGATGGAAAGCAATATTATATAGGTTATATATGTATAATCATATTAAACATGTTTCTGAATTATTCATATTGTGAAAGAAGAATCAGAACACAAGAGAAAAACCTCAAAAAAAAATAAAAAAAACAGCCAAAAAGTAGAAAACGTATGGTTCAATAAGTATTCAGAATCCAAAGGGTTTTTTTTTTTTTCTGGATGTGGAGAACATTTTCTGTCGAGTTTTATTTTTTAAATTATCGCAGTTCATTGCACTACTGAGAAGAGCCAAGTATATCACCATTGTGCATCACACAATGTTGCTGTTACTGTGTACAATGTTCTCCTGTTTCTGCTCATCTCACTCACCATCAGTTCATATAAGTCCTTCCAGGTTTCTCTGAAATCTTCCTGCTTATTGTTTCTTACAGGACAATAGAATTCCATTAAACTCCTATCACAATTTGTTTGGCCATTCCCCAATTGATGGGCATTCCCTCAGTTTCCAGTTCTTTGCCACCACAAAGAGAGCTGATATAATATATATTTTGCACTGTGGGACCTTTTCCTTCTTCTATGAACTCTTTGGGATACAGATGTAGAAGTTCTTTTACTGGATCAAAGGGTATGCACAATCCTATATCCCTTTGGACATAGTTCGCAGTTCTATCAACAATGCATTGGTGTTCCAATTTTTCTATAACTTCTCCAACATTTATTGTTTTCCTATTTTATCATATTAGCTAATCTTATAGGTGTGAGATGGTACCTCAGAGTTGCTTTAATTTGTATTTCTCTAATCAATGATTTAGAGCATTTTCTCATATAACAACAGATAGCTTTGATTTCTTTATATAAAAACTGCCTGTTCATATCCTTTGACCATTTCTCAATTAAGGGAATGACTTGCATTCTTAAAATTTTGATTTAGTTCCCTATATATTTTATAAATGAGGCTTTTATCAGAAATGCTTGCTGTAAAAATTGTTTCCCAGATTTCTGCCTTCCTTCTAATTTTGGCTACATTGCTTCCATTTGTACAAAAACTTGTTGATTTAATGTAATCAAATGTAATATAATTTAATGTAATTCATCTTGCATTTCATAATATGCTCTCTTTTATTTGGACATAAATTGTTTTTCTCTCCACAGATATGAGAGGTAAGTTATTCATTCCTCTTCTAATTTACTTATAATATCACCCTTAATGTCTAAATTATGTAGCCATTTTGACCTTATTTAGGTATAGAGTATAAGATATTGGAATTCGCCTGGTTTCTTCCATACTCTTCCAATTTTCCCAGAAGTTTTTGTCAAATACTGAGTTCTTATCCCAGAAGCTGAAGGCTTTAGGTTTATCAAACAGGAAATTACTATCGTCATTTATTATTGTGTCTCCTGTGCCTAACCTATTCCATTGGTCTGCCACTATATTTCTTAGCCAGTAACAAATAGTTTTGGTGACTTCCACTTTATAGTATAGCTTCAGATTTGGTATGGCTAGTCAACCTTCCTGTGTATTGTTTTCATTAGTTCCTTTGATATTCTTGATATTTTGTTCTTTCAGATGCATTTTGTTATTATTTTTTCGAGCTACGTAAAATAATTTTAGATAGTCTGATTGGTATGGAACTTAATAAGTAAATTAATTTAGGTAGAATTTATCGATTTTCTTATCTTAACTCAGACCATCCATGAGCACTTAATATTTTTCCAGTTATTTAGATCTGATTTTCTTTGTGTGAAAAGTGTTTTATAATTGTGTTCATTAAGTTCCTGTGTTTGCCTTGGCAGGTAGACTCCCAAGTATTTTATATTTGTCTAAAGTTACTTTAAATGGAATTTCACTTTCTTTCTCTTGCTGCTGGGCTTTGTTGGTCATGTATAGAAAAGACCCATGATTTATTTGGATTTAATTTATATCCTGCAACTTCACTAAAGTTGTTATATATTTCAAATAGTTTTTTAGTTGATTCTTTGGGATTCTCTAAGTACACCATCATATCATCTACAAAGATTGATAGTTTTCGTTTCTTCCTTGCTTATTCTAATTACTATAATTCCTTTTTCTTCTCTTATTGCTAAAGGTAACATTTCTGGTACAATATTAAATAAAAGAGGTGATAATGGACATCCCTGGTTCACCCCTGGTCTTATTGGGAATGCCTCTAACTTATCTCCATTAGATATAATGCTTGATGATGTTTTTCTTTAAGGTTTTTCATCAATATTAATTAGGGAAATTTTTCTATAATGTTCTTTTTCTGTTTTGGCACTGCCTGGTATAGGTATCAACACCATATTTGTATCATAAAAGGAATTTGGTAGAACTCCTTCTTCACCTATTTTTTCCCCTAATAATTTGTATAGTATTGGAATCATTTTTTCTTTAATATTTGGTAGAATTCACTTGTAAACCCATATTGACCTGGAGATGTTTTCTTATGGAGTTCATTGATGGTTTTTTCAATTTCTTTTGCTGAAATAAGCTTATGTAAGGATTTTATTTCCTCCAGTTAATCTGGGCAATTTCCATTTTTGTATATATTCAACTATTTAATTTAGATTGTCAAATTTATTGGCATACAGTTGGACAAAGTAGCTCCTAATTATTGCTTTAATTCCCACTTCATTGGTGGTGAATTTTCCTCTTCAATTTTTGATATTGGTTATTTGTTTTCTTTCATTTTTTTAAAATCAAATTAACCAAATGTTTATTCTTTAAATTTTTTTTATTAAACCAGCTCTTAGTTTTATTGATTAATTCTATAGTTTTCTTACTTTCAATTTTTCTTAATTTCTCCTTTGATTTTCAGGATTTCTAATTTAGTATTTAATTGGGGATTTTTAATTTTTCTAGCTTTTTTAGTTGCATGCCCAATTCATTGGTCTCTTCTTTTTCTATTTAATGCATGTAAGCATTTAGAAATATAAAATTTCCCCTAATAACTGCTTTAACTGCATCCCATAGGTTATGGTATGTTATCCCATTATTGCCATTCTTTTTTTTCTTTTTGGGACAATGGGGGTTAAGCAACTTGCCCAGGATTACACAGCTAGTCAAGTGTCTGAGGCCAGATTTGAACTGAAGTCCTCCTGAGTCCAGGGCCTGTGCTTTATCCACTGTGCCACCTAGCTGCCCCATTATCATTTTTTTGGATGAAGTTATTGTTTGTTTCTATGATTTCTTGTTTGGTCCACTCATTCTTTAGGATGAGATTATTTAGTTTCCAATTAATTTTCAGTCTATCTTTCCATGGCTCTTTATTAAATGTAATTTTTATTGCATCATGATCTGAGAAGGATGTGGTTATTATTTCTGTCTTTCAACATTTGACAGTGAGGTTTTTGTCCCCAAATACATGTTCAATTTTTTAATATGTGCCATGTACCACTGAGAAAAGGGTATATAACTTTCTATCCCCATTCAATTTTCTCCAGACATCAATCATATCTAACTTTTCTAAAATTCTATGTACCTCTTAAATGTGTTTCTTATTTATTTTGTGTTTAGATTTATCTAGTTCTAAAGAGGGGAGATTTCAGATCCCCCACTAGTAATATAGGTTTGCTGCCTATTTCCTCTTGTAACTCATTGAACATTTCCTGTAAGAATTTAGATACTATACATATTGGTGCATATATGTTTAGTATTGATATTACTTCATTATTTATGGTACATTTTAGCAAGATGTAGTTTCCTTCCTTATCTCTTTTAATTAGATATGTTTGTGCTTTTGCTTTGTCTGAGATAAGGATTGCTAGCCCTCCTTTTTTAATTCAGCTGAAGCATAATATATTATGCTCCAACCTTTTACCTTTACTCCATATATATCTCTTTGCTTCCCATGTCTTTCTTGTAAACAACATATTGTAGGATTCTGCTTTTTAATCCACTCTGCTATTCACTTCCATTTTATGGGAGAGTTCATTGCATTTACATTCAGAGTTATGATTTCTGTCTCTTTCTCTCCATCCTATTTCTTCCTTTGTACTTTTTTTCCTTTGATCAGCCTATTCCTCCTCACCAGTGTTTTGCTTCTGACCACTGTCTCCTGCAATCTGCCCTCCCTTTTATCAGCTGCCCTTTCATTTCTTTCTCCTTCCTCCCATGCTTCTGCCCTTCCTTCTGTAAGTATCACCTTTTTCTCTTTATCCTTTTACTTCTTTAAAGAGTAAACTAAGTTTCTTTATCCAAATGGATGTATATGGTACTCCCTCTTTAAGCCAAATTTGATGAGATTAAGGTTGAAACAATGTGCACTGCTCCTTTCCTTCTATTGTAATCGGTTTTATGTCCCTTTTCATATGATGTAGTTAACCATATTCCTCTTCCCCTCTCCTCTCCTCACCCAATTCTCCTTTTATACTGCCCCTTAAGTTTCTTTATATCATCACATCAAAGTCTATTTAATAACCATATCCTAATAGAGATACAGTTATCAATAGTTAAAAGTATTATCTTCTCTCTTAGGGATGTAAACAGTTTAAACTTACTGAATAATTTTCCCCTTGTTTAACTTTTTATACTTATCATGAGTCCTATATTTAAAGATCAAATTTTCTGTTCAGTTCTGGTCTTTTCTTTAGGAAACCTTGGAATTCTGCTATTTCAATGAATGACTATCTTTTCCCCTGAAAGTGAATGCACAGTTTTGATGAGTAGTTGATTTTTAAAATTTCTGCATTAGTCATCTTGTGAAAGAAGAATCAGAGCACAAGGGAAAAACCTCAAAAAAGAAGGAAAAAAAAAACCAACCCCAAAGTAGAAACAGTATGGTTCAATCTGTATTCATAATCCACACTTCTTTTTTTTGGATGTTGAGAACATTTTCTATCATGAGTTCATTGAAACTCTTTTGGATCATTGCACTACTGAGAAGAGCCAAGTGTATCACCATTGTTCATTACACAATGTTGCTCTTACTGTGTACAATGTTCTCTTGGTTCTTCTCTCAGCATCAGTTCACATAAGTCCTTCCAAGTTTGTCTGATATCCCCTTGCTCATCATTTCTTATGATACAATAATATTTCATTATATTCATATACCACAACTTGTTTAGCCATTCCCCAATTTATGGGCATTCCCTTGATTTCCAGTTCTTTGCTACCTTTTTTATGATCTCTTTGGGATATAGACCTAGCAGTGGTAGTACTGAGTCAAAGGGTATGCACAGACCCATAGTCATTGGGGCATAATTTCAAGTTGCTCTCCAGTATGTTTGGATCAGTTCACAACTTCAGCAAAAATGCATTAGTTGTTTCTTGATTGGAATCTATGCTCCTTGGTTCTCCAGAATATCATATACCAAGCCTTGCTATCCTTTAATTTTGAAGCTGCCAGGACCTGTGAAATCCTGTCTGTGGCAACATGATATTAAATTATTTCTTTCTGGCTGCTTGCAGTATTTTCTCCTTTACCT
This sequence comes from Dromiciops gliroides, assembly GCF_019393635.1. Lineage (NCBI taxonomy): Eukaryota > Metazoa > Chordata > Mammalia > Microbiotheria > Microbiotheriidae > Dromiciops > Dromiciops gliroides. The sequence goes on from NC_057863.1 coordinate 133,266,459, forward strand.
GATAATTGTGGTATTTGGCTACAATATTATTTGGATTTTTTTCTTTTGGGGTCTCTTTCAGGAGGTGATTTGTGGATTCTTTCAATGACTATTTTATTCTCTAATTCTACAATATCTGGGCATTTCTCCTTGATAATTTCCTGGAATATGGTGTCTAGACTCTTTTTCCGATTATGGATTTCAGGTAGTCCAATAATACTCAAATTATCTCTCCTGGATCTATTTTCCAGGTCAATTGTCTTTCCAATGAGGTATTTCACATTTTCTTCTATTTTTTTCAGTCTTTTTATTTTATTTCATGGATTCCTGATGTCTCATGGATTAATTATCTTCCATCTGCCCAAATCAACATTTTTGTTTTGTTTTGTTTTGTTTTTTGTTTTAGGTTTTTTTTTTTTTTTTGGTGAGGCAATTGGGGTTAAGTGACTTGCCCAGGGTCACACAGCTAGTAAGTGCCAAGGGTCTGAGGCTGGATTTGAACTCAGGTCCTCCTGAATTCAGGGCCAGTGCTCTATCCACTGTGCCACCTAGCTGGCCCCAAATTCAAAATTTTAAGGCATTATTTCCTTCAGTAAACTTTTGTACCTCCATTTCCATTTGACCAATTTTTTACCCATTTGACCAATTGTTATCCCCATTTGTCCAATTTTATTTTTTAAGGAATTGTTTTCTTCGATCAATTTTTCTGCTCCTTTTCCAGGCTGTTAATTCTTTTTATATAATGTTCTTGTGTAACTTTCATTTTTCTCATTTCTTTTTTTTTCAGGGCAAAGGAGCTTAAGTGGCTTGCCCAGGGTCACACAGCTAGTAAGGGTCAAGTGTCTGAGGCTGGATTTGAACTCAGGTTCTCCTGAATCCAAGGCTTGTGCTTTATCCACTCTGACACCTAGATGCCCTCTCTCTCATTTCTGTTCCCATTTTTTCTTGTACCTCTCTCATTTGAATTTGAAATCCTTTTCAAGCTCTTCCAAGAAGGTTTTTTGGTCTTGAGACCAATTCATCTTCCACCTTGGGGCTTCACATGTAGACATTTTGAGGGTATTGTCCTCATCTGAATTTGTATTTTGGTCTTCCCTGTCAACATAGAAGCTCCCAATGGTAAGGGCCCTTTTCTGTTTCTTAATCATATTATGGCATGTGTGTGTGTGTGTGTGTGTGTGTGTGTGTGTGTCTGTATGTATGTATGTGTGTGTGTATATATGTGTTTATGTATATAAATATACAGACATACACACACACTCACACACACACACACACACACACACAAATATATATATATATATTTTTTTTAACCTTTAAGTTTGAAGTCTGCTCCTGGGGCACATGGGCTATGGCTGCAAGCTTCTTGTCCTGGATAATAGAAGCTTGGTCACTGGAGTTTTGTTCTGAGGCCTCTGTGTCTTGTGGATTCCTTACAGCCCTAGCCCTGCTCCCAGTACTGGGATGGTTTGGCCAAGGTATGCATGTCCTGTGGGTGGTACTTTAGGTAGCAGTTTGTTCTCTCAACTGGTGCTAGTGGCTGTCAAAACTGGCCTGCTTTGCCACCAGCCTGCTGAGCCAAGACCAAAGGGTCTCAGTTGCTATGAGGTGGCCAAGAGCCTCCTGTCAATTTGCCCTGATCCCCTTGGCATATGGGGTTGTGCTGCATTGAACTGTGCTGCATTCCTCTTTTGCCCAAGTGAGACCAACGTTTCCTGAACTTTTCTAAATTATCTAAAGTTGTAAGATTGTTTCTCTCTCTTTTTGTAGGTTCTGTCATTTCAGAATCCATATAGAGGCTTAATTTAATGTTGTTTTTGTGGGAATCTCAGGAGACCTCATGCAACTTCGTAGCTTCTCTCTGCCATCTTGGTTTTGCCCTCCTGCAATCCAATATTGTATTTTTAATGGATATCCTTCCTCTGTTTTCTCTAATCAAACTCCCTTTTATGAAAAGTCATATGCTCTAAAAAGTATAACATTAAATTACAATTTAAAACCTGAGTTAATAGATTGGTCTGAGTCATATTAGACTTAATATGAAATTTTAAAAGACTCAATCAAAGAGGGAAAACTATTTTAAAATAATTGTTTTAGTATAATAAAATTCTCAAAAATATATGTATATATACACACAGACATATATACTTACATACACGCAAACCTTAAGCAAATTATACCAGTGCAGCATTTTATTTCCTTCTTCACCTAGGTCAGTAGCAGCAATAATTATTTGTAGAGTGAGCTTTCAAACTCATGACATGATCGCTCCAAAAACCATCAAAATATGCTATAGGACAATGCCCGGAGCAGCAAAACCTAAAGAAGAATGTGCTGAAATCATCTTCCAACCAAGGGCAGCTTGGAAGGTCAGAAGGAGGGAGCTGCTGTGCTGAGACAGAGTGGAGTCCAACCCCACAGTCACCCTGACACAGATCCAGTCCCAGGAAGGCCTCAGCAGAGAAGAAGACCCCTAGAGCCTCTGAATCAGCAGAAGCACCAGTGTTGTCTGGAACTAAGCTCACAGTCTGGTGAGAGGGCTGAGCCTTTGGCAGGGGGGAGACTATAGGGGTCTATGCTGGTGCTGGGGCAGAACTTGGGTTTTTCAGTGCTGCTGAGAACCAGGAGGTAGGCTTGAGTAGCAGTGGCCCAGGTGAGGGAGGGGCACAGGTATGTCTGAGCTGACAACCACAACACACAAAGCTTGTTGATTAGCACATTGGTCTGGGATTGTCTTCAGAGCAGGGAACAGGCTAGGCAAATGAAGAACCTGATCCTCCCTAAATCATAACACCTCTGGGACAGCTAGGTGACATAATGGATAAAGCACTGGCCCTGGATTCAGGAGGACCTGGGTTCAAATCTGGCCTCAGACACTTCAAACTTACTAGTTGTGTGACCCTGGGCAAGTCACTTAACCCTCATTGCCTGACCAAAAAAATAAATAAATAAACAAATCATACCACCTAGGACTTCTGAAGCTTGGGATACTACAGCCTGGAAACACTGCCCCACTTTAAGGAGCTAAAACTCAAGTAAAAGAAAGGCATGATGAGAAGACAGGGAAAGGTGAGGACCATAGGAAGTTTTTTCAGTGACAAGAAAGATCAAGGTGCACCCTCAGAGGAAGATGTCAATATCAGACGTCCTATATCTAAAGCTTCCAAGAAAAATATGAATTGGTCTCAGGCCATAGAGGCACTCAAAAAGGCCTTTGAAGATAAGATTAGACAGGTAGGGGAAAAAATGGAAAGAGAAATGACAGTAATACAGGAAAGACATAAAAAAGAGTCAACAGCTAGAAAAGTCAAATTGACCAAATGTAAAAGGAGGTACAAAAGCTCTCTGATGAAAATAATTGCCTAAAAATTAGGATTGAACAAATGGAAGCTAGCGACTTTATGAGAAACCAAGACACAATAAAGCAAATACAAATGAATAAAAAAATAGAGGACATTGTGAAATAACTTCTGAGAAAACTGCTGAACTAGAAAATAGGTCCAGGAGAGATAATCTGAAAATTATTGGTCTACCTGAAAACCATGATCAAGGAAAGAGCTTATTCTCAGGGAAAATTGCTCTGATATTCTATGAGCAGTAGGCAAAATAGAAATCTGCCAATAACCTCCTGAAAGAGATCCCAAAAGGAAAACTAGGAATATATTAGCCAAAGTCCAGAGCTCTGAGGCCAAAAATAAAGAATTCAAGTACTGTGGAGCCGCACACAAGATCTAGAAGCCCGCACAAGATCTAGAAGCTTCTACATTAAAGGACCAGAGGGCATGGAATATGATATTCCAGAAGGCAAAGGAATTGGGATTACAACCAAGAATCACCTACCCAGCAAAACTGTGCATAATATTTCAGAAGAAAAATTGGCACTTCAATGAAGAAGAGGACTTTCTGGTATTCATGATGAAAAGACCTGAACTGAATGGCAAATTTGACTTTCAAATACAAGGCTATAGAGAACCATAAAAAATTGGAGCTTGGGGACATATCTGGGGTCATGCAGTGGGTAACTCTCATATGTCTGAGGCTGGGTTTTGGCTGTGAGCCCCCTGGGTCCAGGGTGGATGCTTTATCCACTGTGTCACCTAGCTTCCCCATCATGATATATTTAGGGTTAAATTAAAGTGTGAGGGAGAGTGAAGGGCAGATGTGAAATCCTACATGAAAGAAACAGGAAAAGGCTTATGGAGTGAGGGAAGAGACGGGTGAGGAGCAGGGCAGTAAATTATTTTTACACTCATCAGAAAAGGTTCAAAGACCTCAATCTCATCAGAATTGGCTCAAGGTGGGAAAAACATACACACTCAATTAAGTAATCTTTCTAACCCTGCAGGAAAATAGGAGGGGAATGGGGATGAAGAGAGAGGGGCAAAAGAAGGAAGGGCAGATTGGGGGAGGGGACAGACAGAAGCAAATCCCTCTTGAAGAGGGATATGATGAAAGAAGATGGATAATAGAATAAATATCATGGGGAAGGAAATAGGATGGAAGAGAAACACTTCACAATAGTAATCATGAGAAAAAGAAAAGGGGGAAAAATTGTATAAAAACTAATTATAGCAACTCTTTGTGGTGGCTAAGAAATGAGAATCAAGGGAATGTCTATCAATTGAGGAAAGATGGAAGAAACTGTGGCATATGATTGTGGTGGAATGGTCTTGTGCTATCAGAAATGATAAACAGGATGATCCCAGAAAAACCTGGAAAGACTCATGAAATGATGTATAGTAAATTGAGCAGAGCTGGGAGTTGTGCATACTGACAACAGTATTGTTCAGTGAGCAATTGTGAATAACTTAACTACTCTCAGTAATGCAATGATCCAAGATAATCCCAAGGGACTAATGATTAAGCTTACTATCCACCCCCATAGAAAGAACTGATAAAAAGAGCACTTGTGGAGGATACATATATAACCTGGTTGCTGTCTTGTGGAGGGGGGAGGAAAGGGAGGGAGGGAGAAAAATTTGGAATTCTAAATCTTATAAAAATAAATGTTGAAAAGTACCCTTACTGGGGTGGCTAGGTGGCGCAGTGGATTAAGCACCGGCCCTGGATTCAGGAGTACCTGAGTTCAAATCCAGCCTCAGACACTTGACACTTACTAGCTGTGTGACCCTGGGCAAGTCACTTAACCCCCATTGCCCCACCAAAAAACAAACAAACAAACAAGCAAACAAAAAAACAAAAAAACAGAAAAGTACCCTTACATGTAACAGGAAAAAATAAAATAAATGTTTGTTACAAAAAAAAAAAACTATTTGTAGAATTATCTGTTTCTCCAATAGGAATAGCTACCCATAATTGTTGATACTGTGTTGTTTTTTTTTTACTGTAACATCTTTTGAATTAGTCTCCTTGCTTTCTTTTTTTCTTTGAATACAATTTTATTTTCCAAAATATATGTAAAAACAAAATTTTGACATCAATTTTTCTTAAAACTTTGTGTTCCAACTTCTCTTCCCCTTCCAATCCCACCCCCCACCCATAAGAACTCAAGCAATTCAAAATAAGTTATACTTGCGTAGTCTTGTATAAATTCCTCTATTAGCTAGTTGTCAGAGAAAACAGTCAAAAAACCCAAAATGTCAGATTAAGGAATTGTCAAAGAGGAAAAGAAAAAAAATAATGTTTTTCCATCTGTTTTCAGATATTATCATTTCTTTCTCTGCAGATGGGCTGCAATCTTCATAATTCCTTCAGGATTATATTGGATCGTTGCCCTGCTGAAAATAACCACATGCTTCCTAGCAGATCATTCCCCACTATTGCTGTTATTTTGTATACCATACATTTCACTCTGCTTCAGTTCATGTAGGTCTTTCCGGGTTTTTCTGATAGTATCCTGTTCATTATAACCTGTATATAGTACCTTAAGCTTGACAAAGAGTTTTTTCATAAAAGCCCAGCAAAGTAGGTACCATACATTTTGCCATTATAATCAATCATCATAACTATTTCCCTCCATCCCATTCCCTTCCCACGACATTTAGTCTATCTTCTTTTTCCCTATTCCTCCTCAAAAGTGTTTTACCTCTGATTATCCTCTCCCTCACTCTGCACTCCCTTTTTTCACCCTTCCTTCCTTATCCTCTTCCCCTTCTACTTTCCTGAAGGGTTAAATAGATTACTCCTCCCAATTGTATATGAAAGCTATTCTCTCTATGAGCCCACTCCAATGAGATCAGGGTCCCTGAGCTAATTCTGTGTTCTAAATTTTTCTTCCTCCCTCCCTCCTCAACCCTCCCTATGAGATCAAGCAATTCAATATGTCATACTTGTGCAGTAATGCAGAACATCTTTATCTTCCTTGAAAGTGTTTTGCTTTTTACTACTCTCTTCCCCAATCTGCCCTTTACTCTTTCCCTTCTTCCCGCCTCCCCTTTCCCCCCTCCCCTCCCTCAGGGCAAAAATATATAAAATATAAAATACACCTACTTGAGTATGTATGTTAATCCTTTTTTGAGTCAATTCTGATGATATTAAGGTTCACTCATTCCCCAACTCCTTCCCCCTCTTCTACTCTCCTCCATAAGCATTTTTCTTGTTTCCTTCATGTGAACTACCTCTCCCCAGACCATCTCTCCCCTTCTTTCTCCCCCAGTTTATTCCTCCTACACCTCAACCCTATTTTAATGATGTCATAATGGATTAGTTAGTTGGCACAGTGTACAAAGCACCAGCCCTGGACCTAGGTGGCCCCAAGCCCAAATCCAGCCCCAGACATAAGACACCACACCCTCTCTGCCCCTCAAAGAACAAAACATAAATGCTTTACAGATATCAGCCCTTCATACTCATTTAAGACCTGTGTCCTCTCTGAATTACTTACTGAGATAGTTCTTATGATTTTGAAGTATTATCTTCCCCTGTAGGAATGTAAACAGTTTGATCTTTTAATATCCCTCATGAAGTCTTTTTTCCTGTTTACCTTTTTCTGCTTCTCCAGAGTCTTGTATTTGTAAGTCAAATTTTCTATTCAGTTCAGGTCTTTTCATCACAAATGCTTGAAAGACTTCTTTCTCATTGAAATCCCATTTTTGCCTCTAAAATATTATACTCAGTTTTGCTGGGTACATAATTTTTGGCTCAAGTCCCAGTACCTTTGTCCTCTGGAATATTATATTCCATGCCCTTCTGTCCTTTAATGTAGCAGCTTCTAGATCTTGCTTTATCTTTATTGGAACTCTACAGTATTTTAATTCCTTTTTTTTTTCTCCTTGACCTGGGAGTTTTGGAATTTGGCTATAAGATCCCTGGAGGTTTTCCTTTTGGTATCTCTTTCAGGAGGTGATCGGTGGATTCTTTCAATTTCTATTTTATCTTCTGCTTCTAGAATATCAGGGCAATTTTCCCTCACAAACTCTTGGAGGATGGTGTCTAAGCTTTTGTTTTGGTCATGGTTTTCAGGTAGTCCAATGGTTTTCAAATTATCTCTCCTATATTTATTTTCCAGCTCAGCTGTTTTTTTTTCAAGGAGATATTTCACGTTGCCCTCTATTTTTTCATTCAGTTGGATTTGCTTTATTGTGTCTTGGTTTCTCATAAGGTCATTAGCTTCCATTTGTTCAATCCTAATTCTTAGGCAGTTATTTTCATCAGACAGTTTTTTAATCTCCTTTTCCATTTGGCTTTTCAAACTGTTGACTCTTTTCTCATAACCCTCCTGCATTGCCCTCATTTCCCTTTCTATTCTTTCCTTCCTTTCTCTACATCTTCTCTCTATTTCTCCTACTTACTCTTCAAAGTCCCTTTTGAGAGCTTCCATGGCCTGAGACGAGTTCATATTTTTCTTGGAAGCTTTGGATGTTGGAGCTTTGACCCTGTTATTATCTTCTCCTTCTGAGGTTGTATTTTGGTCTACCTTACCCCCAAAGAAGTTTTTGATGGTCTTCTGACTAGTTGTACAATCCCCTTACAGTCTCTAAGCTGAAAGTTGTAGCATCCACTGATTCAGCAACCCCCAGAATCATCTGCTGGCCTGCCAGTTGTAACCTGCACTGGACTGAGCTCCACTCTCTTCACAATGAGACAGAGCTTATCTGCCAATCTTCTAAGTTGTTTTGGGTTAGAAAATTTGTTTCACCTTGCCACCTCACCCTCCATCTTTTTTTGGTTCTGGTGCCCTATAGCTGTCTCACAATTCATTTTGAGACATTATTTTAAAGCTTTTTGGAGGGGAATTTGGAAGACTTAGGGCAAGTACCTGCCTTTACTCTACCATATTATCTCCACATATTTTTTTTTTTTATTTTGAACTGTATGTTAAAATTGGGTTCAGTTCATAATGAGATAGGGAGTTACCATCCCTAGCTTCAGGCTTTGGGGTGTGTGTGTGTGTGTGTGCATGCGTGCGTGTGTGTGTGTGTGTGTGTGTGTGTGTGTGTGTGTTGCTACTGTTTTCAGGGTTAGTTCTGAGAGACTTCAAAGTTTTGGTGCCCAAGGTTGTATGATGCAGGAAGGGGTATGGTCACTGTTTGGGTCTGAACACTGGCCTTTTCCCAGGAAAGTTCCCTGCTCTCCTTCAGCTGCACTCACTGGCATTCTTTTTTTCTTTATTTTTGCCTATAAACTACAACCTGTGTCACTGCCCCCTTGTAACTGACCAACAGTTCTTCTCTCTTCCCTGTAATTATAACCCAGAACTGTGTATGGACAATTGCTAATAATTACCTGCTATACCCATTGTCAGCAAAGGATCTCATTCTGAACAGTTGTCTACTCACGTAACCTCTCTGGACTGAGAAGTCCCAAAGCTGATGATTTTGTTATTGCTGCAATTGCTGGTGCTACCCCATGTGTGAACTCTAGAAAGACCAATACCCCGATGACACAGACTCCTCCTGACTACCTCTTAATTTTTCTAAGGCCAATGAAACATGTTACGACACCTTTTTGTTGACTGCCATGCTAAAATTTGATTTGAAGAGATATTTTAAAGCTGTTTGTGAAGATTGGGAGAGTTTAGTTTGGTGGCTGCTCCTAATTTTCCATCTTGGCTCTATTAAACAACATATAGTAATCATTTGAATGCCAAATAATTTATTGTTTGATTGATTGGTGAGAAGTGACTACTGACTCTTACTGATTGAGTCAACCATGGTAAATAGAATCCAATGATGTTTTTTTCTATCCAACAGTGAGAATTTTTTTATTAAACTAGACCTCTTTTTGAGGGGGGATGGGGGGAAGACTGGGCAATGAGGATTAAGTGACTTGCTCAGGGTCACACAGCTAGTGTCAAGTGTCTGGGACCAGATTTGAATTCAGCTTCTCTGGAATCCAGGTCCAGTGCTTTATCTGCTGTGCCACATAGCTGCCCCAAACTAGACTTCTTTTAATATAACCTGCACAGAAATAATTGTGAGTTACAGAGAAACACATCATTGGGGGGATTGGGGCTATGGGGGAAGATACTCAGTGTAAATGCTTCATAATGGAATAGAATCATTGTTCAAGATATATAAATTATAGATAACATTTTATTATGATTGTGGTTTTTTTTTTTGGGTGGGGGGGTGCAATGAGGGTCAAGTGACTTGCCCAGGATCACACAGCCAGTAAGTGTTTCAGGTGTCTGAGGCTAGATTTGAACTCAGTTCCTCATGAATCCAAGGCTGGTGCTTGATCCACTGAATCACCTAGCTGTCCCTTATGATTGAGTATTTTAAAATACGTGGGTTATTAAAGAGTATAAATAAGAAAGAGATCTTAAGGATTTCCTTTTGATGGGATAGTAGAATGGCAATCTCTAACTTTTTAGAAATACGTTAGTTGAGGTAATTACATTTTTATGCTCATCTCTTAATATCACTAAGTAACATTTGTTCATGTTGTCACATCTATTACAGACTGGCTCAATTAACAGTGATTATTTTCATGAATTAAAATTCTAATTTATCTTTCCACAGAAAGGCATTAACCATTTGCCAATCAAGGGAATATGCCTTAGTAGAAGTATAAAAAAATATTTTGGGGTTCATATAAAGATAAAGACAGATGTTTCATTCTCTAGACACTGGCTGTCTCACTTCTGATTTCTTATTTATAAGTGAGACTATGTGATTTATGAAAGGCTAGCAGTTCTAGCACACTTGCTGTATGAATATTCAGCTTGAAGCTTTGATTTACAAACACTAATAACTATATTATTCTATTCTATTGTTTTTCTTTTTTTAAGCATAAGCCATGGTTGATGGAAAACTAAGTAACTTTTCTTTTTACTTTAATGGTAGAGACATACTTTCTAGAAACTAGAATTTATTTCTTCAATATAGTTCTGGAAAAGAGAGTTATTGTTCAAATTATCCTTACACCTGCATAAATGAGTTTTACTTTTCAATAGCTATAATACTAATCTCTTAAAATTTATTGACATAAAAGGAGACATCTTATCATTCTCTACTTATTACAAATGTAATTTATTTTTGTATTAGCACTTTTCATGTGTCATCATTGTTATTAAAATTGTATAGCTAAGTATCTAATACCATTGCTTAACATTTGATCTAAATCCTGCACCCATTTCTATTTACATTTTCTTTTCCTCTTACCCATTTCATTTCCTTTTCAGGTTAAAATCATATTCAATAAATAAATAGCCTCTCAAGATATGATTGAAGGCAGTGTAAAGATATGTTAAAAAAAAGAAAAAATAGTTGAGTATAATGTCTAAATGAAAGAATAATGTAAGGTATATAAGAGAACATTATAGTACTTACATATCAGGGGAAAGTGATGTGGGATGGATTTAAGGTCAAATTGATCATGAGTCATCTGAAAAGAATTACAAGACTCAGTGACTCAGTTTCCCAAGTTTTATTGCAATACTTTGACTGAACACAGGAAAAGAACCAGGAAAGTGGAAAGGTATCTCTTGTATAGGGAAAGAAAAGATAGTTGTATTTATAGCATGGATAAATTGATTATCAGTCTCATTATAATAATCTCTACCTTAGGGAGGTACAAGGGATGGCTTATCCTAATTTGGAGTTCCTGGGGGCTTAAGCCAACCCCCAAGGAGGGTACCTTTTTCCATGGAGGTGTGTTTTGGGGGTTTACATGTCATAAGGTGAATCTGGGGACAAATTTAGCCTTTTCTGCCTGCACATGTTACTTTTTCATTGCCATGCTTAATTTCAAAATATCTTCATTTATTAGTAGAATTTCTATGCTCTGTCAGTGTATCATTGTTATAGTTAAGGTCTATATGACCTAAATCTCTGTGTTTTTGTTATGGGTGCTGATTAATGTGGGTAAAAATACCCTAGGCCTTGACTTGTGTTAATAAAGACTCAAGTCTTAACTCATCCAATAACTGGGGTCTGAATTCCTTTTAGAGCTCATATCTAAATTAGAGCTTGGGGCTTAGGTTTTTCTGTTAACCCTTTTTTTTGCCTCCTACATCATTAGTAGTCATGAAAAGTTTGAGTTGAATGAAATACAAAATTGTTAACCATAGGGGAACTGAAAAATAGATGTATCCAATCAATTCTGCACAAAAAAAAAACCAATAAATGAAAAGTGTATGTATTTTTTACAAATTGAAATGAAAACAATGCCAAGGAGTGAGAAAAGCTGAACTAAGAATGAAGGGACTAAAAAATGAACTGTTAAAAAATTTTTAAAACTTATTAAATTTCTTTTTTTAAATTTTATTTTGTTATTTTCCAGTTACATATTACATATAAGAATAGTTTTCAACATTTGTTTACACTTGATTTTTAGTTCCAAATTTTTCTTTTCTCCCTCCCCTCCATTCCCTCCCTCCTCCCCAAGACAGAAAGCAGCCTGATATAGGTTGTATATGTACAGTAATATCAAACGTATTTCTACATTAGTCATCTTGTGAAAGAAAAATCAGAGCACAAAGGAAAAACTTCAAACAAAAAAATCCAGTGCAAGTAGAAAGAGTATGATTCAATCTGCATTCATAATTCACAATTCTTTTTTCTGGATGTTGAGAATATTTACTATCACAAGTTCTTTGAAAGTATTTTAGATTGTTGCACTGCTGAGAAGAGCCAAGTCTATCCCCATTGTTCATCACACAATGTTGCTGTCACTGTGTAGAAAGTTCTCCTGGTTCTCCTCCTCTCAGACAGCATGAGTTCATATAAGTCCTAGGGTTCTCTGAACTCCTCCTGCTCATTGTTTCTTATAGCACAATAGTATTCCATTACATTCATATACCACAATTTGTTTAGGCATTCACCTATTGATGGGCATTCCCTTGATTTCCAATTCTTTGCCACCACAAAGAGAGCTACTATAAATACTTTTGTACATGTGGGTCCTTTTCCTTTTTCTATGGTCTCTTTGGGATACAGACCTAGCAATGGTACCACTGGGTCAAAGGGTATGAACAGTCCCTTAGCCCTTTGGACATAGTTCCAAATTGCTCTCCAGAATGGCTGGATCACTTCACAGCTAAACCAACAATGCATTAGTATACCAATTTTCCCACAGCTTCTCCAACATTTATTATTTTCCTTTTTAGTCATATTAGCCAATCTGATAGATGTCAGGTGGTACCTCAAAGTTGTTTTAATTTGCATTTCTCTGATCAATAGTGATTTAGAGAATTTTTTCATATGGTAATAGATCAGAAAACAGCCTGTTCATATCCTTTGACCATTTCTCAGTTGGGGAATGACCTGGATTCTTATAAATTTAATATAGTTCCCTATATATTTTAGAAATGAGGCCTTTATCAGAAATTCTGGCTCTGAAAATTATTTCCCAGTTTTTTGCCTCCCTTCTAATTTTGGATGCATTGCTTCTGTTTGTACAATTTTTTTTTAAATTTAATGTAATCAAAATCATCCATTTTGCATTTCATAATATTGTCTATCTCTTGTTTGGACATAAATTGTTTTCCATAGATCTGAGAGATAAACTATTCCTTCCTCTCCTAATTTATCTTTTGCATTACCCTTTATGTCTAAATCTTGAATCCATTTTGACCTTATTATTGTATAAGGTGTAAGATGTTGATCTATTCCTAGTTTCTGCCATACTGTCTTCCAGTTTTTCCAGCAATTTTTTGTCAAATATTGAGCTGATTTTTCCAGGGGCAGCGCCAATATGGCATAGAGAAGCTAGGAACTTTCCTTACCGTTCCCTTATTTCCCTCAAAAAACAACATCAAATCAAGCCTCTAAACAGATTCTGGAACTACAGAACCAACAAAAAGAGAGACAAAATGCTACCTGAGATAATTTAGAAGACTTCAGAAAAGGTCTGAATCACCTAGGTAAAAGGGGAGGGCGGCTCAGCACTGCTTGGATTATTGGGCAGCTCTCTGCACAGGTCAGCTCAGTGGGCAGCCCAACACTGTTGCAACTCGACACAGCTAAGAGTAGAGCAGCTGAGAGTGGGGCAGATGAGAGCAGTAAGAAGATTGCAAAAGTGAACCCTGTGCCCCAGGAGCAGACTTCAACTTGATAAGTTTAAAAATAGCCTACAACATGAACCAGAAACAAAAAAGAACCCTTACCATTGACAACTTATATGGTGAAAGGGAAGACCAAAACTCAAATTCAGATAAGTTGGTCAAAATGCCCACAAGTGAAGACTCAAGAGGGAAGATGATCTTGTCTCAAGACCAAAAATCCTTCTTTGAAGAGCTCAAAAAGGCTTTTAAAAACCAAATGAGAGAGGTAGAAGAAAAAATTGAAAAAGAAATGAGAGAAATGAGAATTAAACTGCAAAAAGAAGCACAAAAAATTACTGTAACGATTGGAATGGCACCACCTGATGGAGACTCACCATAGGAAACCTCTGCCATGAGAAGAAGGCATCTGAGGGCAAGCTGCTTTTCTTTGGTGTCAGGAAGTGATGTTTGCTTGTGGGAAGAAGAAGGTGCAAGGCTGGCGCTCTCACTCTTTTTCGTGAGGATCCTCGTGGAGAATGGAGCTAAAATGCACTCTGCCTTTGATAGATAAATGAATCTAGGCCTTTCTCTCTCTCTTCATCAAATTCTTATTCTCCTTAATAAATGCTTAAAAGTCAAACTCTTGCTCAAGCTTCTAATTTATTGGAGACTACTCATTAGATATTTTAGACAGACTAGGTAGAATTTTAGCCTCTTAAATGACTGAGGAAAACAATTCCTTAAAAAATAGAATTGGCCAAATGAGAGAAAAAAATTGGCCAAATGGAAAACGAAGTGCAAAAGCTTACTGTGGAAAATAATGCCTTAAAAATTAAAATTGAGCAGATGGAAGCTGATATCTCCATGAGAATCAAAAGACTGAAAAAATAGAAGAAAATGTGAAATACCTCATTGGAAAAACAACTGACCTGGAAAATAGATCCAGGAGAGATAATCTGAGAGTTATTGGACTACCTGAAAGAGCCATTATCAAGAAAAGAGTCTAGACACCATATTCCAGGAAATTATTAAGGAGAACTGCCCTGAAATTGTTAAATCAGAGGATAAAATCATCATTTAAAGAATCCACTGATCACTTCCTGAAAGAGACCCCAAAAGGAACACTTCAAGGAATATTATAGGCAAACTCCAGAATTATCAGGAAAAGAAGAAAATACTCCAAGCAGCCAGAAAGAAACAACTTAAATACCATGGAGCCACAGTCTGGATTGCATAGGACCTGGCAGCTTCAATATTAAAGGATTGCAAGGCTTGGAATTTGATATACAGGAAGGCAAAGGAGTTTGGATTGCAACCCATGATCAACTACCCAGCAAAACTGATCATTCACTTTCAGAGGAAAAGATGGACATTCAGTGAATTAGGGGACTTCCAAGGCTTCCAAGAAAAAGACCAGAACTGAACAAAAAATTTGATCTACAAATACAAAACTCTAGAGAAATATAAAGAGGTAAACAAGGGGGGAGTGGGGGAGTGGGTTGTTCAATGATGTTAAACTGCTTGAGTCCATATGTGGGAGGATGATACTTTTAACTCTTGAGATCTGTATCTCTGTTAAGGTATTGTTATTAAATCAACTTTGATGTGATGATATAAAGAAACTTAAGGGCCAGAATAAGAGAAGACTAGGTGGAGGAGAAGAAGGGGGAGGTAGAATGGGGTTAATTACATCATATGAAGAGGGATAAAAATAACCCATTACAATAGAGTGAAAGAAGGGAGGGTTGGGCATTGTTGCAACCTTTCATCAGATTTCTTTCAGGGGGGGAATAAAATACACTCCCAGTTGTATAAAGAAACTTATCTTACTCTTTAAGGAAACTAAAGGGGAAAGGGTGAAAGGGCGATATTGATAGAAGGGAGAGCACAAGTGGAGGAAAAAATGGGCAAAAAAAAGAAGGGCAGCTGATAAAAGGGAGGGCAGAGATCAGAAGCAAAACACTCATCAAGTGGAATAGGGTGAAAGAAGGGAAAAAAGTACACAAAAGGAAAATATAAAATGGAGGGAAATAAACAGTTAATAATTTTAACTGTGAATGTGAATGGGATGAACTCTCCCATAAAACAGAAAGAAAAAGCAGAGTGGACTAAAAATAAGAATCCTTCAATATGTTGTTTACAAGAAACACATTTGAAACAGAGAGATACACAGTGAATAAAGGTAAAAGGTTGGAGTAAAATATATTATGCTTCAGCTGATGTCAAAAAGCAGGGGTAGCAATTCTTATTGCAGACAAAGCAAAAGCAAAATTAGATCTAATTAAAGAGATAAGAAACTAAACTACATCTTGCTAAAAGGTACTATATTGGGGCAGCTGGGTGGTGCAGGGGATAAAGCACCAGCCCTGGAGTCAGGAGTACCTGAGTTCAAATCCACCCTCAGACACTTCACGCTTACTAGCTGTGTGACCCTGGGCAAGTCACTTAACCCCAATTGCCTCAACAAAACAAAAACAAAATAAAATAAAAAAATTGGGAGGATAAAAGGTACTATAGATAATGAAGTAATATCAATAATAAACATGTATTCACCAAGTGGTATAGCATCCAAATTCTTAGGGGAGAAATGACATGAGTTATGAGAGGAAATAGACAACAAAACTGTACTAGTGGGGGATCTGAATCTTCTCCTCTCAGAATTAGATAAATTTAACTGCAAAATAAATAAGAAAGAAGTTAAAGATGTGAATAGAATATTAGAAAAGTTAGATATGGTTGACATCTGGAGAAAACTGTATGGCAATAAAAAGGAATATACCATCTTCTCAGCAGTATATGAAATCAGCAGTATATGGAACATACTCAAAAATTGAACATGTATCAGGGCAGAAAAACCTCATAGTCAAATGTAGAAAGGCAGAAATAGTAAATGCATCCTTCTCTGATCATGATGCAATAAAAATTACATGTAATAAATAGCCATGGAAAGGTATACTGAAAATTAATTGGAAACTAAATAATCTCATCCTAAAGAATGAGTGGGTCAAACAACAAATCAGAGAAACAATCAATAACTTCATCCAAGAGAATGACAATAATGAGACAACATTCAAAAATCTATGGGATGTAGCCAAAGCAGTGCTTAGGGGAAATTTTATATCTCTGAATGATTACATGAATAAAAAAGAGAAAGAGGAGATCAATGAATTTGGCATGCAACTTAATAAGCTAGAAAAAGAACAAATTAAATATATATATATAAATAATATGATATATAATATATAATATATGAATTATACACACACACACACGTAGTCCTCTGGAAGAATGCCCAGGGCAGACCCTTGAATTATTAGAGTGGGCAGGAGCCTCAGTCATTAGCTGGCCCTGTCCAGCCCCTTCCTTGGCCATATGTGGATGCTGGGCCCTTTGGTGGTCAGATGTCTTGCCTGATGTCACATTGACTTTAGTAGCACAGATGGGATCTCTCCTGTCTCCACATCCAGGGCTCACCTCACCTGTATCCTGCTGCCAATCAAACAATCCTTGGTCAAACCTTAACAGGGCTCCTATTCTGTCTCCGCCACTGGCCTAGGTATGAGGGCTACAGGACTGGGATATTTTCTGACTACCCAGAGCTCACTCTGCCTTTGATTTCTGGTGTTAATTTTTATCTGGGCCTCATCCATCCAGGTAGAAAATAACGGGATCCTAATTCCAGAATTGTCTAGAGGAAGCATTATGGTTGTGGGGAGAGGAGAGCCAGAAAGCTGGCAGGGGTGTTGGTGAGGGACCCAAGGCAAGGCCCCAGGCCCCTTTCTAAGACCTAGAAGTTGCACTTGTGGAGGAATGGGCCTCACCAATGAAATTTCAGTTCTAGTAAAAAAAATATTCAAGATTTAGGACTGTGTCATAAGTTAGACACTGACTACTGGGACTGCCCCTGGGGGCTGCCCGTTCTTGTAATGCTTACTTTAACCCTGGCAGCTTCTGGAGATGGTGAGCCCTCTATCACAGGAGTGCTTCAAGGAGAGGTTTGACTTTTGTTTACTAGGTACTTTGGAGGATTCTTTGTCAGGTACATAGGCAGAATACCCTAGTCCCTTTCAGCTCCCCGTGCTGAGTGATGAGTTCTGGCCTTTGTTCCCAGAACTTTGGATTTCAGGGAGGTGGTGGGGGGTGTCTTCCTGGTAGTTTGTTCTTATTGGATAAGCTGGAAGATAACTTAGAGGCCATAATATCCAACCCCCTCATTTTACAGAAGAGAAAACTGAGGCAGAGAGTGGTGAAGTAACTTTCCCAGGGTCATACATCTAAGGGTTGGAGATAGGTTTTGAAATCAGGATTTCCTGACTCCAAGTCCAGACCTCTATCCACCGTGACCCCTAGCAGACACCTCATTCAAGATGAGCTAGGGGTGACAACCCTCCACAAGACTGGGGCTTGGGGATATGGTCCCATAAGATGCTGGATGCTGCCTCCTTCCATGACATAGTGACATGTTTTTAGTTCTCAGTGTGTGGTGTGTTTCATGGGTAGGTAAGTGGGTTGGAAGGGTGGGTCTCCACACAGTGAATGAAGAGGTACCCATTTGTTTCCATTCCAGGCTTGCTGGCAGAGGCCTTTAAAGCCAATTTTCTGCCTGGATCTCCTCCATCTCACTGCTAGCCCACTGTGTATGGGTGGGGCTTGGATGATGATGATGATTGTTATTGTTATTATGTTTTTAAGAACTTTGGGCTTTCCCAGGTACTTTGTGATTTGTGGGTTATCTGCCCTCTCTGTTCCATGTATTGTAATTGATTTTGCAAAGGAATATTGGGACTGGATCTTCTTAGGGAAACCATTCGGGATGGGGGGGGCACATTCATTGATAAGTAGAATGACTAAACACCTCTCCTTCATCCCTCTTTCCTCTCTCACAGAAGACCATGCCAGGGCTGCAACAGTGGGGAAACATGGCAGGTTGATTTGGGGGTTACCTCCTCACCCCTCAAGCTGTTTAAAGGAACCACAAATTTTTCAGACAGGTTAGAATGTGAACCCCCATCTTACAGATAAGTCAGAGAACAAATTGACAATCCTCTAGATCTGGAGATGGAGGACTTGGGTTCAAACACTCTTGTTGATGCTTTTTACCTGTGTGACCTTGAATAAATCCAGTAACTTAAAGAATGAATGAATCAATGAAAGTGCTTCTTGAGAATATCAATCTGCCCTCAAGTTTTGATGTTAATAACCAAGAGAATGGGTATTTCATTGAATTAGAGGATCATAGGTCAAGAGCAGGAAGGGACATCAGAGGGCTTCCTATCTGCCTCCCTCTTTCTTTTCTTTTCTTTTTTTTTTAGTGAGGCCATTGTGGTTAAGTGACTTGCCCAGGGTGATACAGCTAGTAGTGTCTGAGGCCGTATTTGAACTCAGGTCATCCTGAATTCAGGGCTTGTGCTTTATCCACTTCACCAAATAGCTGCCCCTGCCTCTCGCTTTCTACAGATAAAACAAACAAACAAACAAACAAAACCTTGAGGTCCAAGAAGGATAAGTGGCTTTCCTAAAGTCATACAGGTAAGTGAGTATAGGCTTAGGATTTGAACCCAGGTAATATGACTCTAATATGAAAGTCATCAAATTTTAATATACTCTCACAAGAGGAATACATAACTATCTATGTAACTTGGTTTATGGTCATTCATTCTGATAGTCAGAAAGTTCTTCATTATGTCATATAGTAGTATGGCATAGTGGATAAAGAATCAGCATAGAAATAAGGAATATTTCAATTCAAGATTTGTTTAGGACATATATAGTTAATATGACTCTTAGAAAGTCATTTAGTCTCCTGGTGCTAGTTTTGATAGAAGTTTTTTCACCTGCAATTTCCAGTTACCAATCAAACTACAAATCCACTAACCAATAGCATTTTCTTTGTGCATGCAACAATCTCATTTATTAGTCACCTGTTATATGTAAGACATCTTGCTAGGCTCTGGTGAAATTAGGAAAATTACAATCCTTTTCCTCAGGCCACATATGTTTGAGTCAATATGACTAAAAGCATAGGCCATATACTCAAGATAGATATAATAGAAGATAAAGTTAATGAGAATAAAGGGAGAGCTATAAACATGTTTTCTTAAAACAATTTGAAGCAGGAGAGAACACTTTCATGCTGTGAAGATTATAGAAAGTTTTATAGGGAAAACAGTTCCCTAACTGAAATTTGAAAGAAGGCAAATAAACATATATACACATTTTTTGAGTCATGATTATTTTCACAATATAATAGATGTGTTGGGTAAGGGGAGAAGCTAGAGGTAGAGCTATACAGATTAGTAAAGAGGAAAATATTGGGATTTAAGTGAGAGGACCTAAATACAATGCTGAGTGTAAAATGATAGAAGAGGAAATATTTTAAAGGATATTTTTGCATACAGTCTATAGGAATTGATAACTTATTGTCGCCTTTTTTTTTTCAGGGCAATGAGGGTTAAGTGATTTGGTCCAGGTCACACAATTAGTAAGTGTCAAGTGTCTGAGGCCAGATTTGAACTCAGGCTCTCCTGAATCTAGGGCCAATGCTTTAACCATTGTGCTACCTAGCTGCCCCCAGAAGGGACAGTCAAAGATAAATTAGATATTTGGTTTCTGGGTGATTGGTAAGGTAGGGGTAGCAATAACAGAAATAAAGAAGTTGAACCGTTTTAGGTGGGATAAGATAATAGACTTTGTTTTTACATGTTAAGGATGAGTTTCTAGTAGAAGGTCTAGGTGGAGATGAAACTTGAAATATGGGGCTGAAATTCAGAGGAGAGATTATGGTTGGAGACATTTAGCCTTCTATTGCTTCTAAGAATAAATTATTATTGTCCTTTTTCCCAATTGGGATCTTTTTTCCATTTATTTAGAATTTTATTTTTTTTCCAAATTACATATAAAAATTATTTTTTACATTAATTCTTTTCTTTTTCTGGGGTAATGGGGGTTAAAGTGACTTGCTCAGGATCTCACAGCTAGTAAGTGTCAAGTCAAGTGTCTAGTAAGGCCAGATTTGAACTCAGGTACTCCTGAATCCAGGACCAGTGCTTTATCCACTGTGCAACCTAGCTGCCCCCCTTGATATCAATTCTTAAAAATGTTGTATTCAAAATCCTCTGCCTCCCTCACTACCCCCCAGCTTAAGAACTCAAGCAATGCATTATAAGCTATATATGTGTAGTCATGCAAAACATTACCACATTAGTCAGGTTGTGAAAGAATAAAAGATCAAAAAAACTCAAGAAATTAGTCTTCAATCTGTATTCAGACACCATCTGTTATTTCTCTGGAGATGGATTATATTTCTGGTAAGTCCTACAGAATTGTCTTGGATCATTGTATTGCTGAAAATAACTAAGTCATGCACAGGTGACCATCTTACACTATTGCTGTTACTTTGTATACGGTACATTTCACTTTGCATCAGTTCATGTAAGTCTTTTCATGTTTTTCTGATAACATCTTGCTCATCATTTCTTATAGCACAATAATTGTGGGACCTCATCCCACAATTTGTTCAGCCATTGCCAAATTAATGCTGATCTCAATTTCAAATTCAACTTTTTGCTTTTTATCTCTTTTTGGATACTGACTTAGTAGCGGTATTACTAGGTCAAAAAGTATTCATAGTTTTGTAGCCCTTTGGCCATAGTTCTAAATTGCTCTACAGAATCATTGAATCAGTTTACACCCTCAGCAATACTGTATTAATGTTTCATTTTCCCCATATGCCCTACAACACTTGTCATTTTCCTCTGCTGTCCTATTATTCAATCCATTAGGTATGAGGTAGTTCCCCAGAATTGTTTTGACTTGCATTTCTCTAATCAATAGTGAGTTAGAACATTTTTTCATATGCCTAAAGGTAGCTTTGATTATTTCATCTGAAAACTTCCTAACTTTTGATCATCTACCCATTGGGGAATGTCTCTTATTTTAACAAATTTGACTCAGTTCTCTATGAGTTTGAGAAGCAAGGCCTCTGAGACAAACTTGCTTTATATTTTTTTCACAGTTACTATTGGAAAATCTATTTTCCTCCATCCTAATCTTTCCCTCCCAATAACATTTACTCTATTTTCTTTTTTCACCTTGTCCCTCCTCAAAACTGTTTTGCTTCTAACTGCTCCCTCCCCCAATCTACCATGCTTTCTACCACCCACTTCCCCTTATGCCCTTCCCCTCCTATTTTCCTTCAGGGTAAGATGGATTACCACACCCAATTGAATGTGTATGTTTTTCTCTCTCTAAGCCAATTCTGATGAGAGTAAGGTTTGCTCACTCCTCAGCCCCTCCCCATCTTCCCCTCCTTTATATAATTTTTTTCTTGCTTCTTTTATGTTACATACTTTACCCCACTTCATTTCTCCCTATCCCTTTCTCCCAGTACATTTCTCTCACCCATTAATTTTATTTTTTTCAAGATATCATGCCTTCATTTTCAACTCACACTTATGCCATCTGTCTAAATATACTCAATCCACCTGCCCTAATAATGAGAAAGATCTTATGAGTTAACAAGTATTATCTATCCATGTAGGAATGTAAACAGTTTAACCTTTTAATATTCCTTATGACTTCTTTTTCCAGTTTGCCTTTTTTTTGTGGGGAAATGAGGGTTAAGTGACTTGCCCAGAGTCACACAGCTAGTAAGTGTCAAGTGTCTGAGTCTGGATTTGAACTCAGGTCCTCCTGAATCCAGGGCTTGTGCTTTATCCACTGTGCCACCTAGCTGCCCCCTCCTGTTTACCTTTTTATGTTTCCCTAGGGTCTTGTATTTGAAAGTCAAGTTTTCTATTCAGCTCAGGTCTTTTCATCAAGAATGCTAGAAATTCCTCTCTTTCATTGAATTCCCATTTTTCCTCTGGAGGATTATACCCTGTTATGCTGGTAGGTGATTCTTGGTTGTAATCAGAGTTCCTTTGCCCTCCAGATTACCATATTCAATGCCTTTGATGTAGACACTGCTAGATCGTGTGTTATCCTGTCTGGCTACATAATTCTTAAACTGTTTCTTTCTGGCTGCTTGCAATATTTTCTCCTTAACTTAAGAGCTCTGGAATTTACTCTAATATTCCTGGGAATTTTCATTTTGGGATCTCTTTCAGGTGGTGATCTGTGGATTCTTTCAATTTCTATTTTACCTTCTGCTTCTAGATTATCATGGCAATTTTCCCTGACAATTACTCCGAAGATGATGTGTAGGCTCTTCTTTTTGATCATAGATTTCAGGTATTCCAATAATTTTCAAATTATCTCTCCTGGATCTATTATCCAGGTCACTTGTTTTTCCAATAAGATATTTCAAATTGCCTCCTATTTTTTTCATTCTTTTGGTTTTGTTTTATTGTTTCTTGATTTCTCATAAAGTCATTAGCTTCCATTTACTTAGTCCTAATTTTGAAGGAGTTATTTTCTTCAGAGAGCTTTTGTACTTCCCTTTCCATTTGGCCAATTTTGCTTTTCATGGCATTCTTTTCCTCATTAGCTTTTTGTAGCTCTTTTACCATTTGGCCTAGTCTATTTTTTAGGGAATTATTTTCATCAGTATTTTTTGTGTCTCCTTTACAAAGCTGTTGACTTTTTTTTCATGATTTTCTTGCATCACTCTCATTTTGCTTTGCATTTTTCTTCTACTTCTCTTACTTTATTTTCAAAGTTCTTTTTGAGCCCTTATATAGCCTGACACCAATTCATAATTTTCTTGGGAGCTTTGAATGTAGGAAATTTGACTTTGTTATCTTCTTCTGAGAGTGTATTTTGATTTTTTTCTCACCATAGAAACTGTCTATGGTCAGTAATTTTTTTTTCTATTTGCTCATATCCCCAGCTTGTTTCTTGACTTTTAACTCTTTGTTAAAGTAGGTCACTGTTTCCAGGGTGTAGCGTGCCCTGTCCCAAACTCAAGAAGGTTTGAACAGCTGCTTTCTGAGTTACTTCTAGGAGTTTATAAGTTGTTAGTTCTTCCAAGGTGTTATGATTTAAGGAGAGGCATGTTTACTACTCTCCTGCCCTGTGCTCTGGTCTGCAAACAACCACAGGCCTGCTTTTCTTCCCTGTAACTATGAATAGAATCCTGCTCCACTGTGTCTGCAAGCTGTTTTGTGCTTGCGCTCTTCCCCCACCTGGAACTACCACCCAAGACTGACCTGGAACTAAGTTTGGGCAAAATATCAGAGTCCTTCCTCAGTGCCAGCAAAGAGAGCCCAGTAATTTCCTTCTGGCCAATTGTTCAACCCCTTTACTATCTGTGGGCTGTGTTCCAGAAACAGTTGCTGCCACTTCTCGGGAGGTCTGCTGCTGGTTTGCTTAGGCTAGGGCTTTTCTGAGTCTGGGGCTGGGCTGGAGTGACCTTTGCTGTGCTCTACTCCACTCTCACCCTGGTACAACAGACCTTTACTGCTGACCTTCTAAGTTGTCTTTGGCTGGAAAATGTTTCCCCTTGTCTTTTTGTGGATTCTGTTGCTAAAGGAATTTTCTTAAGGCATTATTTGAAGGTATTTGGAGGGGTCTTGGGGAGTTCTGAGGAAAGGCACTGCCTTTCCTCATTCATCTTGGCTTTGTCCTTCATTTTTTTAAAAGTAAAAAAAAATATTTGTTTATTTATCTATTTATTTATTTGCTTATATGTTTATTTATTTATTTTAGTTTTCAACATTTCTTTACATAAGATTTCCAATTTCAAATTTTTCTCCCTCTCTCCCTTCCCTCCCCCTTCCCCCAGACAGCAGGCAATCTGATAAAGGTTAGATATAGATATAGATATTTTACTAGAGGTGGATTAACTTCAACCTGAGGTATATGGTCAGTGGCTTCAGCATTGGTTGATAAATGTCTGTTGAGTATACAATGGAAGTGGTCAGCCCATCTCTACTGAATTATGCCTTTAAAACTAATCAATGTATCTCCATAAGCACTGAGTAATTGAGATCCACTATAGGCCACTATGGGCCACTTTGGCCTATAAATAACCTTTAGGGCATCATACAAGATCTTCTGATTATTCCTATCAGCATAAAAGTGAATTTAATCTGTCTTCTAACAGAATGTAGAATCTCACAACTCTCTAAGCTACACTTCAATTTTTCTTTTGATGTAATTAAATTCTGCTTTCTTAGAGACAGATGAAATATCTTACTGGTAGACTCTGTGTAGTTCTGTGCGTGTGTGTGTGTGTGTGTGTGTGTGTGTGTGTGTGTGTGTGTGTGTGTTTTGGGAGGGGCATTTTTTTTTTGTTGGTTTGTTTAGCAGCTTCTGAATTTCCCCTTATTTTTTTTTTTTTTTACCAAGTCAATCTTTAGTTCAGTGTGTGTTCTGGTCCAGATGAGAAAATGCACTGCTCTATACAAGATCTCTGAAAGCCCCCTTCTTTTCTGCTTCACTGTTGCCAACATTGTGTGGACTCAGTTTTGCCTCCAAGTTAATAAACTGTTCCCACTGGGAGAGGTTTTCAAATCTGTTGACATTGTATTCTGGTAGTCATCTTGCCTTAGGGCCACTACCTTTGTTGAATACAAATATTTATCCTGGAGAGTATAAACCTAATGATCAGCCCAGCACATACCATGATGACTCTTCTCCTTGTTAAAACAAATATCTATATATGCACATTTGTTCCATCCCTTGCTATTTTCCCCAGTAGTTTTTCCCCTCTATTGTAGCTGCTCCCTAAACTTCATTCTTTCCCTATCTGCTAGCTCTTTTCCCTAATCTACACACATGTCCATGTCTTCCCCATGGTAAAACAAACGTTAAAATGCAGTTTACCTATGCATCTCCACTCTCTATAATCCTAAAACTAAATCCACTTTCATAGATAAATTCTTTTAGAAATCCTCCACTTCTTCTCCTTTCACTACATTGTAAACCATCCACAATGTGGCTTCTTTACTTAACAGAAAATATCCTCTCCAATGTTACCAGTGACCTCTTAAATGTGAAATACAATAACTTTTCTTTTTGAAAAATTCTCATTCTTGATTTTTCTACACAGTTTAACAGTATGCATCATCCTCCTCCATATGCTTTCTTCTATTTAGTATTTTTGTTACCCTCTTTTTTCCTTGTTCTCCTACTACTTTCCCCATTTAACTGCTTCTCAACCTCTTTTCCTGAATCTTTGAATCTTCATCTACAACATCCTCATTAATTATGTGTATCTTCCAAAGTTCTTTCTCCCTCTTCTTTTCTTCCTGTATCTGTCTATGAATCTGTAGGGTATTTTTTTTTTTGGCTTTCTATTTCATTATTCCTTTCATTTCATTTTTTTCTTCAAGCTATGCCTTGTTTCTACTATGTATATTTGTCCCCTTGATATCTAACCTCACAAAGCAAGGATCCATTCTCTGACTCTGATAGCTATTTCAACTTTCTGATCTTTTTCTGGCCAGCTTTTGTTAGACTTCTGGTGTTTTAGCACTCTGTACTTGTCTTCATTTACTCTTTTCTCTGATGTTTAATTTTCTTTGGACCCCAGACTCTTGCTAAGTGTCTATCTTTCCTATATTCCTGCTTTAAATGAGTGAGTAAACTGGACAGATAAAATAAAGAACACAGGTCTGGGATAACTCTCCTTGAGAAGATAAATCTAAGGACAGACACATCTAAAGGTGCAAGGGAGATAAGCAGCATGAGTTAGGGAATTATTTCCCTTGCTTCTTTAGGTGTGTCTGTCCTTTGATTTATCTTCTCATGGAGAGTAAACCATTTCAATTGTTTGCCAATTGCCATTACAACCTTCCAGAAACACAAAATTTGCAGTCATCATGGATAAAAATGTAATATAGTAGGTTAAATGTACATATCCACACATCATTAGTTGTTAATTTGCACAACATAATTCAAAAAGAAACTACATCTTATTTAATAGAAGCTAGGTAAATGGCATGGTAGACAACTTGAAAAGAATAATTAAGTTGAAAGAAGTGTGAACCCAGAAGATGAAGTGAAAACCTATCTCTATACTTTCAACAAGGTAATTGCATTTCATAGCTATTCAGCATTAATATAGAAAGGAATGGGGAACAATATTTCAAAATGATCTTATATGAGGAAATATACTTAATTCTACAATGTACTTAGTAAAATGCTACTTATGTATATGTTTTTTTTTCAATGTGACTTTCAAAGATCTCATCCAGAACAAATTCTAACTTGGCCATAATTTTATTTAAGCAAATTATTCTGATTAAAAAGTGTCAAATACTAAAATATAGCTTTTGTATCTGTCTGCCTCCTACAAACAGATCAGAGAAATAGTGTTTAATTTCTCCTACAAATTAATAAACAGATCAGAGAAATTATATTATATCTCCTACTAACTAGAAAGAAAACATGATATATCTGCCTATCTCTTACAATGAACCAAATCAGAGAAATAATATTTAATTTCTCCTACAAATCAGAGACAGACAGTAAAAGCATACCTGTCCTCCTACAAAAACAGATCAGACAGACAAAAAATAATATCAATTTAATATTTTGTTGTCCCAAGAAGAAAGATAACAAAACACATGATCATGTTGAGATTCCCTCCTAAGAGAGAAGCTCAGAGGACTACCCATTTCTGAGGGTATATATGGTTTTAGTCCACTGATTACAGTGCATTTTAAATTTTAATAGTATGATATATAAATTAACCCAGAAGCAAAAAATAGTTTAACAATTTCAGTTATAACTAGTATTGAGGAAATACAGAAGCATCATGATAAGACTACAGGATTCCAAGGGTTTGGCAAGGATGAGGACACGCGGATGTTACCATAACATAGGGACTTACTATCCTGAGGGAAAAGAAGTCACTAGGTAAGATCTTTTTTTTTCTGCTAGCTATCTGGGTTCAGTTTGGAGTTCAGTTGAAGGATATGTTTCTCCAATAATCCAGGGTTTCATAAAACTCCCCTTGGATAATAAGGTACCTCCATCAAATCCAGGTGATCCATATTTTCATATTAACAAAAGAATCAATTTTTTGGGGGGGGATGATGTTACCAATTACAACAATTCAGTTCATGAAATTTCATGAATCATCATATGACGATGGACAGAAAAAATTCATTATTTTTAAAGGTAGGAAAAAATTCATTAGAAATTATATTTTTAAAAAGTATTTTATTGTATTTATTACTATACCCAAGATATGATATATGTCTATTGTGTGTATCTATATGTATCTGTGTCTGTAGATGTATATGCATGTGCATGTGTGTCTGTATCTGCACATCTAGGTGCACATGTATGCATATCTGTACATGCACAGGTATGTATGTATGCATTTTCTATATCTATGTATATGCATATATGTACATAAATACATACATATGTGAACTTATTGTGTAAAATATAATAATATATTTGATTTATATGTATGGTTATATATACATGGGTATATGTGGGTATACATGTATCCCTATATATGAGGATATATGATATAATAATAAAATATTATAAAATAATGTATACAATATATATGGGGATTTTATGTGCATATGTGCTTGCATATGTGTATATGTGAATACATGTATGTATGTATGTATGTATGTATGTATGTATGGGTGTACATATGGGTGTATACACCTTTGGTTCTAAAAACACACCTGCTCAAACAACTCTTTGACACTAAATTGTTTATATTTAACAAACATTCTTTAGTTCTTTGGAGTTAATGATGGGACAAACACTCTAAAGAAACTGGACAAACAAAATGGTAATGGTTGGTATAAATTAGAAATAGCATATTGCCACTTCTGATTTGTATTTAAAAAGTGGCCTAAGAGATATCACCAAAGGGGACCAGAAAAGGGAGTGGGCCAATGGGAAGCTGGCATCAAATGCATAATATTTCTTGGATATTCTTGTAATCATAAAGATCCAAAAGAAGTCATCCAGGATATAGGGTAGATATTCTATAGAGTATTTATTGGAAGACATAGACAACAACTAACTTGGCTACGAAGGTATAGCTAGAGATGAAACCTTGAATTCAATCATACAGGGAAGTATTGATGCTATATGCTTAGTACATTTTGTATTCACAGATTAAATTTTAATATCCTGTCACATAGAAAGAAGGGTAGCTAGGTAGTGAAGTAGATAGTGCACTGGTCTTGGAATCAAGAAGACTCATCTTCATAAATTGAAATCTAGTTTCAGACACTAGCTGTGTGCCTCTGATCATCACAAAACCCTCTTTACCTCAGTTTCCCCATCTCTAAAATGAGCTGGAAAAGGACATGGCAAACCAGTATCTTTGCTAAGAAAACATCAAATGGCTTCACCAAGTGTAGAATAGGAATGAAACAACTGAACAACAAAAAACACAAAGAAAGGAAATATTTTCTTTAACAATTTTCTACTATAATGCATGAGAAAAAGCTAAAAATTATATTTTCATGAATTATATTTATATTTGTAATATAAAATTCACATTTCACGAATATAGATTAATCTGATTTTAATATATAAAAGGAAAAAATAGTATGTTGATGCTGCTGGGTGGAACAATTGCTAGATTATAGACTTGGAGTCTGAAAGACCTAAATTAAAATTCTACATCTGATTTTTTTTTTAAAGTGAGGCAATTGGGGTTAAGTGACTTGCCCAGGGTCACACAGCTAGTAAGTGTTAAGTGTCTGAGGCCAGATTTGAACTCAGGTCCTCCTGAATCCAGGGCCAGTGCTCTATCCACTGCGTCACCTAGCTGCCCCTCTACATCTGATTTTTATAGCTATGTGACACTGGGGATGTCCTCTAACACCTCTGGGATTTAATTTCCTCATTTGTTAAATAGGGATAATAGCTCATACTTCCTAAGTTTTTGTGAGGATGAAATGAGATAACATATATAAAAACCTTTGCAAACCTTAGAGTGCTATATAAATTCTAGGTAGCAGAGCCTAATGGTTTAAACCAGCATCACATACAACTGTTAGCATATTTTTCCACTTCAGTAGACCACACACACACACACACACAACTAATTAATTAATTAAACAAACAATCAATCAATCAATCAGTAACATTCTGATGGCATTTCTCCCAGAAAAAGGATTAGTTAACTGCATGACAATCAATGTTCCTTGAGTGAACACAACATACAAACAACCAAAAATGTACATGCAGT
Source organism: Dromiciops gliroides (assembly GCF_019393635.1). NCBI lineage: Eukaryota > Metazoa > Chordata > Mammalia > Microbiotheria > Microbiotheriidae > Dromiciops > Dromiciops gliroides. The sequence continues at coordinate 133,295,945 of NC_057863.1, forward strand.
AAACCACAAGTAAGAGGCCTAGTTGAAATGTCTTTCTAAAATGTGGCCTTATTAGTTACATACCTAAGGACAATGACTGTTATTTATTTCTCCACTAGGACTTAAAGGCTCTTTTAGTATATAGTCATGAATAAAATAAGTCTTCACTTTAAAGTTACCCAAGACAGTAGTTTTAGTTAATAAAAGGAAACTTTAAATTTCAAAGGAAAAAAAAAGTTTTTTTTTTCATTAATTGTTTGTTTGGGGACCAATTTTGAGGACACATTCTTCTCATAATGCAAGAATTGACATCTATAATTCCCATAAGAACTTAATGGAAGTTACAAACAAAAATGCCAGTACATTTAAGTATAAAAGAAAAGCTGTGTGGGTAAGTTTTATTTCCATGGCAAAGATTTTAAATGGGATAAAAGTACTGATCCTGAGGACTTTTTACTAATGATGATAGGATTTAAAGTGCATTGGAAGCATTAAGACAAATACTGTGACTCTTAATGAGAGCTCATTTCAAAAGAAAACAGCATGTGTCAAAAAAACCATGATGAAGAAAATGCTGGTTTTAAGAGTGACATAGGAGAAAAAAAGACTTCACTTATGTTGTTGATAAAGAAGAGACATTTAAGATTATTAGATTAAAAGAACAGGGGAAATAATTTTAAAGTGCAGAAGAATGAATGGAATTAGTTTTATTAAAGTAGTCAAGGAAAATATTGAAAATTGGATGGGGGAGGGAGGAAAGCATGTAATTGAATCTTTTCATTTTACAGTTGAGGGACCTAAGGTTCACAAAGATTAAATAGAACAACCAAGGTCACTATATAATTAATGAGAAATTTTACTAAATATCCAATCTTCACTGAACTATTACATTTACTACATTTTCTTAGATTTCTTAACCTTGAAATAATACCAGATTGGTCCCATGGTACTTTTGACCATTGATTACCTAGCTTCTGAAGAAAAAATCAGACAAAACTTAGAGAGCAAATTATATTGTTGTGTTAATGAAATGAGTCATTGGTGACAGTCATAATCAAAGAAGTTCATAACTTTGTTGATAGCCACACACAACAGAACTTTCCCTGTCAAGACAGTGCTTTAAATGTTTTTTTTTCCTCTTTCTGCTCTTTGTGGAATTGTTCTTTCCCTTTTTCATAAGTTCCTGTGATGATTTTACATAAAAGTAAACATTTTATCTAAGATCAATCCATAGGTACCTAAATTGTACAGTGATTATTAGAATGCTGGCTCTCAAGTCATGAAGTCCACAGTTTACATCTTCCCTGAGATACTTAAGTGCTTTGTGATCCTGGGTAAGTCACTTAAACTCTGTATTCCTCAGTTTCCCCAAATGAAAAATGAAGATAAAAATAACACTTACCTCATAGTGTTTTTGTGATTATCAAATGAGATGTTTCTAAAGTGTTTAGCATAGTGCCTTGCACAAAATAGAATCATGTAAATAATAGCAATGATAATGACGATGATGATGACAACTATGATGACATAAGTAGATTAGATCAATACTGGGTACTTTTTTCCCTTTCTTGCTCTTATTTCTCAGGATCATTTTTCTTATAGTAGTAATAGGTTTCCACCAGTCATGGACGACCATGGATCAGGGCCTTGAAGAGCCACAGGCCACAGTGTGGCTGTGCAGACCTATACGGGAGCTACAGCTCCTGCTGCACTGAGGACATTGGAAAACTGCACTCTCTGCTGCCCTTCGGTTCCTGCGTCTCATTCGTTTTTCTTCCTCCAGTGCTTGGAGGCCCATCTCCTGAGTACTGCACTCCATCGGGCGCAGTCCTTGGCCATCTCCTCCCAGCTGCTGATGTCTATTCCCAAAGCCCTCAAGTCTTGCTTGCATACATCTCTGTAGTGAAGTTGCAGGCATCCAGCAGGTCTTTGGCCTGAGGCTGACTCGCCATAGAGTAGGTCTTTAGGAATGCGCCTGTCTTGCATGTCGTGCATATGACCAAGCCAGCTCAGCCGTCTTTGTTTCAGTAGCGTGTGGATGCTCCAAGCATCTTTCTTATGCTGTCACGCTTTAATTCAAGATAATTTAATCATTCTGTTTAGCAATGATAATTTCATTCTTGGTCTGTAGACATGTAGGTTGAGCATGTCAACAATCACTAAACCAAAAATTATTTTTCAGGATCTAATGTTCACCCAGAAGACTGTGCACATCATCAGGATGAATCTAATATGAAATGTTAGAGTATGAGAGAAAAGCTGGCTCCCCTCCAATAGAAGTCTTAATGCATGCAAACACACAGACACACACACACACACACAAATTATCCATTTTCATTATTTATTGTTTCTCAAGTATAAGTTAGATTGAATTACTGATGAGGTCCCTTTTGATTCTGAATTTAAGATGAAAATTTTGTGATTCTGCGAGACTGCCTCAATTCCTTTAGCTTTCCACAGAAGAAGGGATTTCTGTTTAGTTTTTCATTTTTTGATTAGATTATGATTCATCCTCACCTAAATTTTCTAAGGAAATAAATAAAACTTCATTTCTATATCTAGTCTCCAATTCTGAGATATATATCCTTACCAGAACTTTACAAGATTATTACGGCTTTTGGAACATCAATTATGCTCACTAATTACATGAATTAAAGTTATGCTAAAATATGTATGTTTTTTTGGGGGAAAGGTCAGCTGTCATCTTAGAATTGTCTGAAACTGTTCTATTTTGGTCTTGGCCCATTATAGGTTCTTCTCTTAGTAAACTCAGTGAAAAAGTCCCCTTTATGTTTGACTGCATCCACTGATTAGTCTACATTTACTTTAGATATACACTACCTCTAAATTAAGATAAACATATTCAGGTGTAATTTTACTCTGAAGGAACTGAAATTTTTTTTCCCTAGAACTAGTCAGAAGCACAAAGCAGGCTTTGAAATTGAAGTAGGAATATATATATATATATATTTTTTTCTTCTGATAGACTCAGTCTGTTTGACATATGCACCCTTCTCAAAACAAAGGTGATCTTAATGCATTCCTTTGAAACCTTCACATATTTATCTGTGTACATATCACAGAAAAAACAAAAACACAATGAAAAACATTAATTCAGTCAAATGAAACACAATATTTATAAAATAACAGTATCTTTTCTTTTCCTATATTGTAATTTCCCAATTTTTATAAAGAAAAAGTAATGCAAAAATTACCATATATGTTTCTTATAAGCGTTGTATGGCTCTTACATACCTATTATGAAATGTGATTCAGATATTGGGGCTTATTTTTTGTTGTTGTTCAGTACCTTCAGGCTTTTATGACTGTGAATTCATTTGGGTTTTCTTGGTAAAGATACGGGAGTTTTTTGCCTTCACCCCCCACCCCCAGCTCATTTTAAAGATGTGGAACTGTGTGGGGCAGCTAGGAGGTGCAGTGGATAGAGCAACAGCCCTAGATTCAGGAGGACCTGAGTTCAAATTGTCAAATACTTGACGCTTGCTAGCTGTGTGACCCTGGGCAAGTCACTTAACCCCAATTGCCTCACAAAAACAAAAAAACAAAAAAACAAAAAAAACCCACCACCAACTACAACAACAACAAAAAAGATGTGGAACTATGACAAAAATGGTTAAGTGACTTCCCCAGCTATTAAATGACTGAGGCCAGATTTGAACTCAGAAAGACAAGTCTTCCAGACTTCAGGTTGGCCCTCTAGCTACCTAGCTCCCCATTTTAGGGACTTACACATGTTATTGTTCTTTTGGCATTATTATCATTATTTAGGAAATTTAGCAAAGAATTAACACAATTAAATATGACAGGTATATCAGAGTCCATCTAATTCAAACATAAATCAGAATAATCTTTACAATATACCTAACATGAGACTATATAGAATTTGCCTAGAGACTTCAAGTAAGGGGGAACCCACAACTTGTCAAGGGTATCCAATTCATTTTATAGCTGTAATTGTTAATAAGTATTTCAAGCCTAAATGTGCTTTATTTTAATGTTCTCACATTGATCTTGGTTCTTTCTTATGGGTCCCAGTAGAATAAGTATAATCCTTCCAATCAATATCCATTAAAATCTTTGAGGATAACTATTATATTTTTTGCTGCAAGTATCCCCCCCCCCCGCCTACTAAAGCTAAAGAATGTGATCCATTCAAATGATTACATGAGCTCCCATCTCTTCATCTTTCAAATTATACTCCTCTGGATATGTTCCAGATTATCAATTTTCCTCCTAAAATTTAGTAATTTGAATTGAATATAGTATTTCCTATATGGTCAGATAAGTACAGAGTACAAAGAGATTATCACTTTTCTAGTAAATTGAGTATTCTGTCTGCTTTAATTCAGTCTAAGATGACTTTTAAGGTGTTATTGTGCCCCAATTTTCAGACTCATTGAGCATAAAGTCTCCAAGAAAACTTAGATTTTTTTTCAAACCAATTTGGTTATGCTTTGATCCATCTTGTATTTGAGATGCCGTTTTAAAATATAAAACTTCACTTTATCCTTATTAAATTTCCATCTCATTTCAGCTTCAAATTCCATCCTGTCAGGATATGTTTTTTAGTATTTTGACTCAATTTTTCAATGTGTTAGTTATCTTTCCAGCCTTGTATAATTGCAGCTTTGACAACCATTCTATTTATGCCTTCATTCATGTCATTTATTTAAAATATAAATGGATAGTATGGGGTCAATCATAGATTTTTAGTATCTCCATTCAATCAGAATGGATTATATTTAGTTGAAACAGGATTAGCTTACTTCAATCTATCTTCAATAAAATATCTTGAAAGACTACTGAGTGACCCCAGGACCACTCTATTTTTAAAAAAAAGTGCCTCTATCTTCTCCTTTTGCCTTTCCCTTCCTCAGAAGGAAGGAAAGGGATGGTGGCAGGTGGGAAAGTGCAGTGTTCCTGGGCAAAACTAGGAATCCTTTTACACATGCCTATGGACAAAAATCCTGGTAATGTATAGATATGGAATTTCCCTGATCTGCCTATTCTTTACTATTTTAATAACCTTATAAAGATAAGCCAAACAAAATATGGCCAGATTGACATGAAATAATCTATTTTTTTTAAATTACTCATGCCTTTCATAATTTTAACTATATTGGCTGTGACCCTAAATTGAATTCCTTCTTATAACAATGACCTACAGTTATGAATTCATACTTTTTTTTGTGAGGCAATTGGGGTTAAGTGACTTGCCCAGGGTCACACAGCTAGTAAGTGTTAAGTGTCTGAGACTGGATTTGAACTCAGGTCCTCCTAAATCCAGGGCCAGTCTCTATCCACTGTGCCACCTAGCTGCCCTAAATTCATACTTCTAAGGAAATCTGGCTTACTCTAGAAAAGCAAATCATAATCTATATGAGAACAATAATGGCATCTATCATAAAGAAAAACTCTTAGTGTAGTGCTTGTCACACAGTAGTCACTATATAAATTTTAGCTCATAGTAGTAGTAGAAGGAGGAGAATTTGAAGGAGGAGGAGGAGAAAGACTAGAAGGAGGAAGAGGAGGACGAAGAGGACGAGGAAGATAAGGAGAAGAAGGAGATAGTAAATTGCCTATTAAACTTCCATAGAGTGATTAGTTACCCTAAGTTACACAGTCAGTAAATATGAGAGTTATTACTTTAAACCAGGATTTACTAATGCCTAGGTTGCTTCTCTGTTTAGTTTGTATAGCAAAGAAGAAACTTAGTTAAGGTGAGGAAACAAGAACAAATACAGTAACCATACTTGACAAGATATAAAACATTATGTTATTTTAAGTCATAATTATTTGGATAAAAGGAGATACATAGTGCACTGTATTCCTTATTTTCAATGAAGTTTTGTTGCCTGTTTGTTTTCACTAGTGCTCTACTATATGTTTAACAATAATTTTGATTCCTTCCCCAAACATGTACTTTGTTATTTTGATCTTTAGTTTTCTTACAGTGTTTTAAAATTTTAACTTTTATTTTTGTTATATTTTAAGTTCCAAACTGTCTCCCTTCTTCCTTTCCCATCCTGCAGTAGAGAACACCACCACTTTAACCATGTTCACATCTACACATATTAATATGCATACATATATGTATATTATGCATTATATGTACATAAATATACACATACTATGCATATTTCCATTGATCAGTCCTTTCCTGGAGGTGGATGACATCTTTCTTCATAGGCTATTTGTAGTTGATTTGATTGTTATAATACTCAGAATAACTTAGTCATTCACAGTTATTCTTTGAACAATATTGCTATTACTTAGCATACTTTTCCTTCTGCTCATTTCACTTTTCATTATCTAAAGCAAGGATTCCTCTTTTTTTTTTCTAAAATCAGCATAATCATCATTTCCTACAGTTCAGTAGTATTCCATCACAATTGTTTAGCCATTCCCCAATGGATGGTCATCCACTCAGTTGCCAGTTCTTTGCCACCACAAATATAACTTCTATAAATGTTTTTGAATTTATAGGTTATTTTTCCTTTTTCCCTGATTACCTTGGGAAACAGACCTAATAGTGACATTTCTGGGTCAAAGGGTAAATGTATTTTTATAATTATTTCCCATAATTCCAGAATTCTCTCCAAAATGGTTGAACCACTTCACAGTTCAACCAACAGTATCCCAGGTTTTGACATATGCTCCAACATTTGTCATTTCCTCCTTCTATCATTTTAACCAATCTTATAGGTATGAGATGCTAACTCAAAGTTTAATTAGCATTTATCAAATCAATAAAGATTTGGAGCTTTTTTATGTGACTATAAATAGTTTTGATTTCTTCATCAATAATCAGTTCTTAAATCATTTGCCCTTATGTTTTCTAAGAAGCAAACCAAAAACTGTTGCCCTAAAGTTTTCAGAGCCATTTGTTTTTACTTTAAAAAAAAAGCAAAGCAAGGTGATGTTATTCTTTTAACAATTCTTTCTTACCTTTCCCTTTCTGCATAATTTTTCAAAAGGCAATAACAATTTCTCAGGCATTTCGTCTGATAACTTTGTCCATTTGGTTTGTTTTTTTGTCTAACCTAGTATTTAGTTCATCTCAGCCAGCTACCTTGCATTAAAGGACAACTACATAATTACACAATATACTAACTTAACTTTGTAGTCAACTACCTCTTAATCACTTTCCTTTTAAGATTATTCTTTTTTGGGAAAAGAAAAAATATAAGCAAAACTAGAGTTCAATATAATGATTTAATAATAGTTTCAAGTGATTTTTAAAAATAAAAAAATAAATCTTCAATCAAATCACCTCTTTAGACAGAACTTCCAAATGTCTATCTCTAGTCTCTAAATAGAAATTAAGTCTTACTAGTCCAAATACTTGTTGGACATCTCTATGTATATGTGTCCTGTAAACTTAAACTCATGATCTCAAAACCACAATAAATTCCTTTTTCAACTTTATTTCTGTTAATGATAACACCATCATCTAATCACTGGCCTTTTGAGCTTATTTTTTGAAGAATTCATGAATGAAATAGATTTATTAAGCATTTCCTAAGTGCCAAATTGTGCTAACTGCTGGGGATATAAATATGAAACCAAAGACCTTTTCTGCCCTTAAGGAGGTCATAGTCTAATTTGGAGAGATAAGATATATAAGAGGACTCAGCTTCATATAAGATATGATTACTTATCCTAAGTAAGTGTCGGGTAATAAGATCCAGGTGTGCTTATGGCACATTTTTAGGTAAGATGTCTATGACTATGTATCTGGATCTTACAGTGGCAAGTGGTGGTTCTTAATATTATAAGAAGGTTATAGGTGATGATTCTCTACTTATTCAAGAAGTCTGAGTACCTATGTATTTTTGGCAAGGGTTTGCCTGGCCCATCACAATGTAAGAAAATAATGGGCTTTGCCAATGCCCAAATGCCCAGCTTGATTGGATTAATTGTATTGACTGAGATTGACTATGCTGATTAATGTACTTAAAGTTAGTTCAGTTGAAACCACACCTGTCTGGCCCTCAAGAGGTTAGTCTTCTCAGAATCTGGGGACTCTGACCTCCTTCAAGTTCAGTGAACCAATGTATTTGGGTGATTCCAGCCAATTATCTTGAACCATAGTGGAAGAACCGCCTCTCCTTGGGTTGGAGAGGAAGCTTGCTCTTTCAGTTCACCTCTCAAACAGGCTTTTGGTGGCAGAAGACTCTTGGAAGAAGCAGGCCAGGCTGGACTCTTATCTCTTCTCTAGGGTAGATAGGTTTCATAACTTTCTGAACTCCATGTGTTTTCACTTTACTAATATTTGATGTGCTTTAATAAATGCTTAAAATGCTTAATGCCCCAAAACTGATGCTCAAGCTTCTAATTTATAAGTAAACCCTAGCCAGTTTTCCCTACACTTGGAACAGGAATAAGGCGACCACACATTAGATTTTAAATGTCACAACAGTTAGGAATAAGGGAGTGACAAGGAGGGTTAAAATAGAGAGTAGGCTCTGGTAGAGGAGAGAGAGTGCAGTTGCATAAAAACATGAGACATAATGGGAAAGGGAGCATTGAGAAGAAGGTGGGGGAATAGGATACAGAGCTTATAACAGACCCTACTCCAACTGAGTCCATGAGTGAGAACTTAGGCCTGTTTAGACAGGGGGGCTACAATAGAGCATCATGAGGGATGCTAATGACTCCTGCCTCCCTACTAAGTGTATAGATGTAATACAATCTTTGAGCCTTCTTTTTCTTCCATCAAGTCAGTTGTCAAGAAGTATTCACAAAACTTTTATATCTTCTCTCACATCCATATCTCTCCATTCATTCAATAATTACCTAGTTTTTGTACTCTTCACATCTATCTTAAGCTGTTTTAACAACCCTATAATTTAATTCACTGACTCCAGTCTCTCACCAAAAGATAGCATTCAACGTATCCTTAATGACACAATAATTGACAGTACAGTTGTCTTAATGCACATTTTCACTCTGATCAAAAATTTTTCAGTAAACACCTTTTGAAAATAATGCCTTATTATGCTGGAAATGTAGAGCTTACACAGTCTGGCTACATACTACTATTTCATTCTCATTTCATACCCCTTTGCTTCGTAAACATTTATGTTGAAAGTAAGTTGGACTCCTTGTAAAAATTTCATTTCATCCTGTGCTGTCTTATTTCCATCTGCTCATGTAGACTCTCTGTAATGCTACATTTATCCCTACTCTTCTTTCTTCAAGGTTTAAACTAGGTATGCCTTGATCTATGAATGCTTAAGTTGAAAATAATCTCTGGGTAGCTATCTGGCACAGTGCATAAAGCACTGGATCTGGATTCAGGAGGACCTGAATTCAAGTCTGGCCTCAAATACTAGCTGTGTGACCCTGGGCAAGGCACTTAACCCTCATTGCCCTGCAAAAAATAGTCACTTAGAAAATAATCTCTTTTACCATTTAAATCCAATTTTCTTCTTTTGTCACACTGATTTAGGAAAATGTCCTTCTTTATTTTCCCAATGCCTAACAGATATTTGAGTATAATTGGTGCTTAATAAGTGCTTATCAATTGAAAATAAGTTGTAGTTAATTGTGAGTCACCTTTAATGACAAGTGGTTCCCTAAGAAATATATGAATGAAATTATTTTTAAAAGATCAGTGATGAAAAACAATAGTTTTTTTTTTCTAGATAGAGTTGAAGTTAGAGAAAAATTGAAGTATGAAATTAATGTAGGGAGAAAATAACTTAAAAATAAAATCAAAAAATTATTTTAAAAGTGGTTCATGAGTATAGGATAATTAATTGAAAGTTAAGCACAAACCATTAAACTTTATTAAATTATCCCCAAATATCCTATTCAGATGCTTCATCATGGCATGGAGTTGACTAAGAATTATTGATGATCACTGAGAAAAATTGAAGTTCTTTTAGTTCCTATAATGATTAAAAGATTTTTACTGTAGGACTAGAGAAGAGCAGTATGACTTGTTCCTCCATGCCTACCTAACACAAATACTTATGTTTGGTGAAATCAATCTTTAGAATGTTGGTTACTTAGTTTGGACATATTCACTCACAATACCATCTGTGAACATACAGAAAAATAAGTATGCTGTTTTAGAATTGTCAAAGAAGCCAAGTACAGTGGATGTTGTGACAGAAGGTAAAGCATATGCTGATATTAGCAATGATGAAGAGAAAGTTCCTTTCATTAGTCTCTTGTTAGAGACTAATGTTAGTACAAAATGGAAGTTATTTGTTCCAGCTCCATGAGGAGATTTAGAGGCACCCACAAATAGACAGATAGCTTGTCTATCACAAATGTTGATAGGTAAACAAGATTACTCTTATTTCAGAAAGAGAAGAATAGAGTCTCTGACTCACATAGGGAGATTATTTGATAAGCTTAATAGAAAGAGATGATGAGAGATGGGAAGTTAAAAGAGATAGTAACATTTGTATCCTCCAATTGAGTTTTTATTTGTGAATTGTGGGAAAGTTCCCCAAATGTTGGAATCAATCCATATTATGCCCCATAAACATATAAAGAGATACATATGTAGAATATAATAGAATGGGGGCAGCTGTGTTGCACAGTGGATAGAGCACAAGCCCTGGATTCAGGAGGACCTGAGTTCAAATACAGCCTCAGACACTTGACACTTACTAGCTGTGTGATTCTGCACAAGTCACTTAACCCCAATTGCCCCACAAAAAGAAACAAAAGCTACAGGGGGCAGCTGGGTGGCACAGTGAACAAAGCACTGGCCCTATATTCAGGAGGACCTGAGTTCAAGTCCGGCCTCAGACACTTGACACTTAATAGTTGTGTGACCCTGGGCAAGTCACTTAACCCTCATCGCCCCGCAAAAAAAAAGAAAGAAAGAAAGAAAGAAAGAAAGAAAGAAAGAAAGAAAGAAAGAAAGAAAGAAAGAAAGAAAGAAAGAAAGAAAGGAAGAAAGGAAGAAAGGAAGAAAGAAAGAAAGAAAGTGAGATGTGCAGAATCATGAGACCATTAAACACAATAACAGCAACATTGTGTGATGGTCAACTGTGATAGAATTGGCTCTTCTCAGCAGTGCAACTATCCAAGACAATTCTAAAGAACTCCTTATGGAAAATATTCTCTACATCCAGAAAAAAGAAGTGTGGAATCTAGATGCAGATTGAACCATACTCTTTCTTCTTTTTTTTTTCTATTTTGATGTTTTCCCCTTTTTTTCTGATTCTTCTTTCACAACATGAGTAATGCAGAAATATGTTTAATGTCATTGTACGTATATAACCTACACTAGATTGCTCTCTCTCAGGGAAGGGGCAAGCGAAGGGAGGGAGGTAGAAAAATTAGGAATTAAAAATCTTATGAAAACAAATGTTGAGAACTATTTTTACATGTAACTGGAAAATAATAAAATACTTTTATCATAGAAAGCATTTTTAAAGGTATTAAAGCTAGATTTGACTAATAAAGAAATAACTAATTACTTATGCAGAGATGCCAATGATGCACTTTTATTCATTCATTTAATAAGCTTTAAAACCAAAGCAGGGCCGATAGGTGGAACAGTGGATAAAGCACTAACCCTGGATTCAGGAGGACCTGAGTTCACAGCCGGCCTCAGAAACTTGACACTTACTAGCTGGGCAAGTCACTTAACCCTCAAAGCCCAGCAAAAACAAAAACAAAACAAACAAAAAAAACCCATAATAAACACAGATAACATTACATAGGGCAGCTAGGTGGCACAGTGGAGAAAGCACCAGCCCTGGATTAAGGAGGACCTGAGTTCAAAATCTGACCTCATACATTTGACACTTACTAGGTTTGTGACCCTGGGCAAGTCACTTAACCCTCATTGCACCACAAAATCAAAAACAAAAACAAAAACAGCAAAACATAAACAAAGCTAAAGGAAATGAACAAAAATCTCTCCTATTTGCAAAATTCTGTTCTGTGTATTAAAGATATAAAGGTAAATACAAAGTGGTTTCTAAAGTCAAGGAACTTTTATTCTACAAATAGAATAACTGAATAAGAGGTGAAAAGGAAATATGCCCACTCCATAGTCTCCAACCCTTAGCAAATCTTTTCTGAGTTACAAAAGTAGATATTAAACATAACAACTCATATATATTACCCACCTCCTTTGCTTCATACCTAAGTATTTGTTTTAAAAATATTTCTTATTTGAATTCCACATCTTTTGAATCCATCAATTTTTTCTCTACATCCATGTTTAAACAGTGGAGTTCACATTCTGTTCTTTCACTATTTAATAGTCAACTGATGTTCTTGCTTCTAGTTCCTTTCCTTTTCACACCACACCACTTGTAGGCAACAAAATAGCTATGACATAGGTCTGACCAGGTTTCCCACTTTCCCCCTTTCCTTTTTTTTTCTTCCCCCCTTTACTTTTTTAAAGAAAAGAACCTTCAAGTACATAAATAAAAGACCAAAAGAAAAGAAAAGAACCTTCAGACACTTCATATTTGCTTCAAAACAGAGTACTAATGATAAAGATAATAAAAGAAAATAGAAATTATTTTAAGAAATGACATGCTTTGCTTTGTTATTTGAAGCAATATACAGTGTGTCCTAATGGTTTTACTGAAGTGTTAATCTTTACTAGCTTAAATTAGAAATCACTTAAACTAAAATAAGTTTGGGGTTTCCCTATGTTTTCCAATTTAAACCATTTCATCTCAGTAAACACTTTTGAAAGTCATCCTAAGTGCAAGCAACTAGGGGCTGGAAATACAAAGAAAAATAAATCCTTGTCCCTGCCTTCAAGGGCATTGCCTTCTGGGAACGATGCAACCTTGTAAACAGAAAAAAATGTACATATGATAATTTTAAAAAGGAGAGTCCACTAATTAGGATTTTTAAGGGCTATTTGGAGGAGTGAACATATATGATGAGTTTTGAAGAAAGCTAGATGTTTTAATAATTGGAGATGAAAAGAGAGTGTTTTCCAGTTTTATTGGAATGAAAAATGCATTCAGGGTAATCATGTGAAATAAACCAAAGGGAAGAGACTTGATCCAGATTGTGAGACATTTTAAATGTCATATTCAAGTTTACTTACTTTATTCCATGCCTCATATGAAATAATTTCATTGAAAGTTCTTGAACTTGGGAATTTGACATGGTGAGTCATTATCTTTTACAATCTTTTTCTTCAGTAAGAACAAATTTAGTGTGTATGAGAAGAAGGTATCTATGCTAACAGCAGTGATATTAAAATAGTTTAATCGTGGGCTGATCATATGAACTTAATATATGCCCTACTATACTGATCAATAGGAAATGGGCTTGATACATATAGTTTATTTACTTTGATTCTCCTTTACTTTTTGTGCAAAATATTGAGAAGGGAGAAATGATGCTAGAACTACACCTTAAATGTATAGACATATGAGGGAACTGAGGGGATTAAAACAGCAAGTGTTAATGGGAACTGAGTGAACCATACTGACTCCATCATGTGACTCAATTGTGTAACTATCTCAGTTCCCTTTCTATTCAATTATGGGTCTAGTCCAATTTTATTTTGCAAAATAAACTTTATTCAGTTGTGAGAGAAATATATTGAATTGTTTGAAACTATCCATGCATGACTTCATAGAGAGCCTTAACTAAGGGCCTGGGTCATGCTGACCAGAAACCCAATAATATGTAGAGATTGATAGCAGGAGTTTTCTCACAATTATATATCTCAAGCAACCCATATGTCTTTTTCTGAAAATTAGCACCGTATTGTTCAATCAGTTATTTTTTCCCCATGTTCCTTTGAATACAGACTAAATGCAGACATTGAGGGGCAGTGGAAGACCTATTTTTTCTCTAATTTCAGCAAATTGTATCTTTTTGCTCTTCACCTTCCAATTTGAAAAGTTCCTAATCTTTCCTCCAATTAAAAAAGTAGATTACCTAATTTTGCATACTGGTTAATTTTTTCTAATTAAATGATCTTATTTGATGAATTGTTGTTGGTTTTTTAATGCATAATAAACTGTCTCCCCCTGTATTGGGTGTCCAGCTCTGAGCTTAAAAGGTCTGGTCCCAATTTTTTATGCAATTAGAATGCAGGGCTTAATATATCAATATACTCTGAAGCTCAAATCTTTGTTTCCTCGGTTATTTTATCTTTCATCTGTCACAGGGGGCAGATGGAAGACTGCCTTTAGAAACATAGCTGCTCTTATTTCCTTTGCACAGAATCAAAGGACTCCATAGAAAAGATTTTTTTTTTAAAGTAATGATGTCTCAATGTGAATTTAAGGAACTTTGACAATGGAAAATGGAGTTCAAACACTCCCTTCAACCTTCTGTGAAATGAAGGATAATTACCTTTATCTCCTTCTATACTGGATTCAGCTATATTTTCTCCAGCATCTCAGTTACTCCCTGGAAGTGCAAGTTAGGTACTTGGGAAGGACATTAATTTCTTTAGGCCTCCAGGGTAACATTTACTTCACCATAGTTATCAAGTTTAATGTGTCTAACAAAAAAGGAATTAAAATGTTTCAGTAGTTTATTATTTTTTTCATTGCCTCCCATGCTGATTATTGTATTATTTCTTCTCATTTTGTTTTCTAGTTTATTATCTCTTCTATTCACAACCTCTTCCATATTAAAAGGAATGTAAGATGTGGAGTTTTAATATGATTTCAGATTTTATGTCCTTGGATCCATTCTAATTCTTCTACATTTTCTGTTCTTTTTGATTAAATGTTCTTTATGTGAGTAATTGAAGTCTATTTCTTTCAATGAAAAGGCTTATTCGGAAACTTTTGAAGTCATATCTTGATTTATCTTTAAACTCAAATTATGCTTGAAAAGGTTCAGACTCAGAGTTAAATTCAATTTCTGGGGACACTGCCAAGCTTAATCTGAGCAACTTTATTTTCTCTTATATCATAGGTTGCTTTTAAAAGAATCCTCTAAATTATTTTGTTAGTTTTATGTCCTGGAAAATGATCTCACCACATCCTTTTGGGGGTTCTGCTGCTACAAGAATTGTCCTATGGCATTAACTAAAGGTATTTGGAGGGGTCCTGGGGAGAGCTCAAGGAAGTAATTTTCTTTCCTCTTCCATCTTGGCTCCTCCTCCACATTTAGAGTATTCTTATGTCCTTCATTTTGATCTCTATGTATACCCTCCCTCTGAAATCTTAATTTCATTAGTTAGATCTCCCAAACTCTGTAGTCACTGATCACTTTCTGAAATATATGATTATATTCCTTCATCTGAATTTATTATGAAAGTGCTTATTTAATACTGGTTTACAAAATAGAGACATTTATGAGTGGCACAGATTATGTACACACATATATTCTAGTGAGCCAATAAGGGAATTTTGCTTTGCTTTATTTTATAATAAATACATGGACATAATACTTAAATGGAATATTTAGTGCACATTCAGACAATGTCACTGTACTATTAATGTTGTTTATTTTACTTTATTACAAGAGATTTCAGAGCTCTCCTGAGCTTCTAAACAGATTCTGAACCTAAAGAACCAAAAACCAAAGCAAAAAACAAAGAAAAAACACAGATAGATATAATCTTACAACTTGGGATAATTTAGAAGACTTCAGGAAAGGTCCATCTCACTTGGGTGAAAGGGGAGTGCATCAAAGGTCAGCACAGTGCTGGGTGGAGGATGTCTGGGGAAGTCAGCTGGAGGCTTTTGGCTACAGCAAAGACCAGCAACCAAGGCCTCTTCATCCTAAATCAGAAGGCTGGTGGCACAGCAGGCTAGTTGGGAGAAATGTCAGCCCAGGCTGAAAGGGCAAACAGCCAGATAGAGAACCACACACAGGACAAGAGCAACTAGATCAAGCCATCCCAGCACAAGAAGCAGGTCTAGGGTGGTGAGAAATCTGATAGCCACAGAGGCCTCAGAACAGAAAGCCATTGACCCAGCCCCTATTCACCAGCACAAGAACCTTGCAACAATAGCTCCTGTGCCCCAAGAGCAGACCTCAACTTTAAAAGTAAAAAAAAAAAAAAAAAAAAAAAAGCTACAACATGAACAGAAAAGAGCCCTTACTATTGAGAGCTTCTGTGTTGACAGGGAAGACCAAAACACAAATTCAGATGAAGACAATACTTTCAAAATGCCTATGTGTGAAGCCTCAAGGGAGAAGATGAATTGGACTCAAGATCAAAAAGCCTTCCTGGAAGAGCTGAAAAAGGATTTTTTTTTTCATGTCAAACATGTATCTTTATTAACTAACATGGAAACATTTGCATATTTGCAAATATTTGGCATATTTGGCAACATGCAAAAAAAAACATAAAAAAGGAGAAAAATAAAGTGTATGCTTCAAAATGCATTCAGAGTGCCATCAGTCTTTCTGGAGATTGATAGTGTTTTTCGTTATGGCTCCTTTCAAACTATCTTTCATTACTGTTTTTTTTATTTTATTTTATTTATATTTTTCAGTTCTAATATCTATTCCTTCTTCCATTCCTTCCCTTCCCCCCTCCCCAAGGTGGCAAACAATCTGATATGAGTTATATATGTATGATCATGCAAAGCATAACCATAATTGCCACTTTTTACAAGCAAATGAAATCATGTAAAAGCATTTAAAATTGTAAGAATATGAAAAATAGTATGCTTCTGTCTGTTCCATCAATATCAAAAAGGATATTAAAAAGCAATTGAGAGGGGGCAGCTAGGTGGCGCAGTGGATAAAGCACCGGTCCTGGATTCAGGAGTACCTGAGTTCAAATCTGGCCTCAGACATTTGACACTAGCTGTGTGACCCCAGGCAAGTCACTTAACCTCCATTTCCCTGCAAAAAAAAAAAATCAATTGAGAGAGGTAGAAGAAAAATGGGAAAATAAATGAGATAAATGAGTTCCACAAAAACAAACAAACAAACAAAAACTATGACAAAACAGTTTACAACTTGGAGAAGGAAACACAAAAATTAACTTAGGAAAACAATTCCCTAAAAAATAGAATTAGCCAAATTCGGGGGGGAGGGGGTTGTCAAATTCAAAAAGAGGTGAAAAATCTTACTAAAGAAAATATTGCCTTAAAAATTAGAATTGGGCAGATGACTCTGTGAGACACCAAGAATCAGTCAAGCAGAATCAAAAGCATGAAAAAATATAAGAAAATGTGAAATATCTCATTGGAAAGATAACTGACCTAGAAAATACATCCAGGAGAGATAATATGAGAATTATCAAATAAAGTAGAAAATATTGCAAGCATCCAGAAAGAAACAATTTAAATATTAAGGAACAACTATCAGAATTACACAGGACCAGGCAGTTTCAACATTAAAGGATTGGAGAAATTGGAATATGAAATTTTGGAAGGCAAATGAATTGGGATTACATACAAGAATGTACTACCCAGCAAAATTAATCATAGTCTTTCAGGGGAAAGATGGACATTCAATTAAATAGGAGACTTTAAAACTTTCCTAATGAAAACTTCAGAACTGAAGAGAAAAGTCAATCTACAAATACAAGACTCACATGACACATGAAAAGATAAAGTAAAAAGGGGAGACCCATGTTATTCAATAAGGTTAAAATATTTGCATCTCTACATGGGAAGAAGATACTTGTAACTCTTGAGAACTGTATCTTTATTAAGGCAGATAGGAGGAGTACACACACAGACAGAATGTGTAGGTATAAGTGGATTCTGATGTGATGTTAATAAAAAAAACACAAGGAGAAACAAAAAGGATCATACTGGGAGAAGAGGAAAGAGAAGGAAGAATGGAGTAAACCACGTCCAGTGAAGATGCACAAAAGGTCTATTACAGTAGAGGGAAAGAAGGGAATGGTGAGCATTGTTTTGATCTTACTCTCATCTGATTTGGGTCAAAGAGGGAATAACATATACCTTGAATTGGGTATTGAATTCCATTTTACCCTATAGGGAAGTCAAAGGGGAAAGGAGAAAGAAAAGGGTGGGGTGATAATAGAAGGGAGGGTAAAACTAGGAGGGGAAAGGGAAAAAGACAAAAAAGAAGGTGGGGTTGATAGAAGGGAGGGCAAAACTAGTTACTGAAATGGGAAAGGAAAAAAGGACTTGGGACTGATAGAAAGGAGGGTAGACTGAGGGGGACTGGAACAAAACACTAGTGGGAAGGGACAGGGGAAAAGAAAGAGAAAAATACAAGCAAGGGAAAAATAGGATGCAGGAAAATACACAGTAATCATAACAGTGAATGTGAATGGGATGAACTTTCCTATAAAACAGAAGCAAATAGCAGAGTGGATTAAAAACCAGAATCCTATAATTTGTTATTTACAAGAGATTTATAGCAGAGTGGTAATAATCAGTACATATTTGTAATGTAAGAAAAAATATCATTATTTTTTAAAGCACATATAATCAAAGACTTTGAAGTTAGTGCCCATCTATCTGCTTTCTGAGTACCAGCCTAACTAAATATAGAAAGGCTCATCACCAGTAGGCTAGCCACTTGATAAAGCATTTTTTAGTGATGCCAGATCAAGAAAAAATACAAAAAAAAATTAAAAGTACAAAATGACCTTGGTCCCTTTTTGTTCCCTTCATCTTTTGTGGTGAAACTGATGTAATAGTGGCAAAGAAAGTAGCATACTAAGTATTACACGGGTTTTTTTATTACATTATATATTGATCTAGATGATGCAAGATTCTAGCATAATGATCAAGAAGATGACATAATATTGTTGGAGGAACTAAATTATATTGATTTTGACATTGTTGCTATAAATGAAATCATAAGGCAAAAAGAACTACTAAGTAGCTAAGTGAATAAAGCTTATCCTCTCCCTTGAAAGACAAATCAATTAATTTGTGTGATTGCTTTCATTATGAATCCAAAGGCGCCAAGAAATATCATTTAATAGAGCCTTAGTCACCTCATATTTCAGTTTATGATGAGCATTTGCAAGATCTAAAACAATAACAAAAGCAACACAAACACTATAAAGTAATTGTAATTTTTTTTCACTGATATTTGCTTTTGAGGTCCAAGAAACAAAGTAGCTATGTCAAATTAAATCAAGTAATACTTTGGTATTCAGAGATTTCAAAGTTAACACAGGAATAGATTAGAACTGAGCAAAATATGTTAGAATTTCTACTTCAGGATTAAAAGAGTTCAGGAATAAATGATCGATTCATTTTAGAATACACATAATTTTCATGCCTATATATTTGCTCCATTAAAAGAATTGGGAGATAATAGATATAGTCAGAATCAAACAATAGCCTTTAATTCTGAAAAAAATTATCAACCACTTATTAATTGATAATATATTGCAGCCACTGAATACACTAGGCACTGAGAATACATGGACAAAAATAAAAATGGTTCCTGCTCTCTGGGTGCTTACATTCTATCTGGGGCATCAGGGAGCAACTTTTAAAAAGTATAATAAAATGAAAAGTAATTTCAAAGTAGGGGGAAGATTAAATTTATTATATTTTAGCAAACAAAAAATGAATAATTAATTTTAATTATTTTTTTATATAATTGAATTCCTGGGGCAGCTAGATGGCGCAGTGGATAGAGCACCGGCCCTGGATTCAGGAGCACCTGAGTTCAAATCCGGCCTCAGACACTTAACAATTACTAGCTGTGTGACCCTGGGCAAGTCACTTAACCCCAATTGCCTCACTAAAAAAAAATAAAGAAATAATTGAATTCCAAATTTTCTCCCTCCATTCCACTCCTCCTCCCCCCACTTGGAAGTAAAGCAATATGATATCAATCATGTATTCTTTTAACTTATTGTAATTTTTTCTTCTCTATTGGTTCATTTCCTACTACCTACAAACATTTTATATCTCTCTTATCCTGGAACAAAGCAAACAAACAAACAAACTCACTTGATTCTTTTATCACCAGTAACTATCATTCTATATCTTTTTTTTTCCCTTTTAGCCAAACTCCTCAAAAAGGTCATCTATAATAGGTACTCCCACTTTATCTGCTCTCACTCTCTTCTTAACCCCTTAAAATCCAGCTTCCAAACTTCTTATTCCATCAAAACTATTCTCTCCAAATTTACTAAAGTTACTCTTAGTTGCCAAATCCAATTATCTTTTCTGGATTTTTATTCTCCTTGGTCTCTCTGCAGTTTTTGATACTAGTGATTATGTTCTTTCCAGGTTTTCAGAACATCTTTCCTCCTAGTTTTTCTTTACCTATCTAAACTGCTTCTCTTTCTCCTTGGTTAAGTATTCCTGCAGATTCTGGCCTCTAGCATAGCAGTCCATGAGGATTCTGTTATGTCTTCTCTTCTCCCTTCTTCCCCCTAATTCTAATTTATTTGCCTATTTCATCAGCCCCCACGGTTTTAATTACTATCTTTATGCTGGGTGCTCCCAAATTACCTGCCCCATTTCCTCTGCTGACCTTAATCTGGCACATCCAACAGCCTTTCACACATCTCAACATTGATACCCTATAGATATCTGAGCTCAAAATGACAGAAAAAACTCATCTTTCCCCCTAAATATTCTTCTTCTTCTACCTTCCCCATTACTGTAGAAGACAACACCCTTCCCATCCCTTAAGCTAACAACCATCCTGAATTCTTCACTATCTCTTTTCCCCCATATCTCAAATGTTGACAAGGCCTGTACATTTTACTTTTGGAACATTTCTCCTCTGTCACTGCCACTTCTTTAGTATAGGCTCTCATCACCTCATGGATGGATTTTTGCAATAGCCTGCTGGTGGGTCTGCCTGCCTCAAGTCTCCCCCCATTCAAACCTATCCTCCACTCAGTCACTAAAGTGATTTTCCTAAAGTACAGGTCTGATCATGTCACCCCATTCACCTATTCAATAAATTCAAATTGCTTCCCAATTCCTCTAGGAACAAATAAAAGTAATCCATTTGGCATTCAAAGCTCTTAATAATTAGCCCTTTCCTACCTTTCTAATCTTTTTAAATTCTTTTCAGTCCAGTGACGCTGGTCTCCTGGCTGTTCCATGGAAATACACTCAATCTCTGTATTCTAGTTGTCTATTTGGCTGGCCTGGAATGGTTTTTCTCTGTAACGATTGCAATGACACCACTTGCTGAAGCTCTTGTGAAACAGTAAACAGGGCTGTACACATACACACACACACACACACACACACACACACACACACAGCTCCAAGCTAATTGGCTGGTAACTTTGATTGACAGGTCCCATGGGTAGCAGACATCACTTCTGGATGCTAAAGTCACATGCTTTCTTTTCATGGCCAGAACTCACAATGTCCCTCCCAGCTGGGGGTGTCGTTTCAATTCTCACAATTTCAATTAACATCATAGCTTATACAGGAATCCTTGCCCTAAAATCTCTTAATTTCAGAGCATT
Source organism: Dromiciops gliroides (assembly GCF_019393635.1). Lineage (NCBI taxonomy): Eukaryota > Metazoa > Chordata > Mammalia > Microbiotheria > Microbiotheriidae > Dromiciops > Dromiciops gliroides. The sequence goes on from NC_057863.1 coordinate 133,317,261, forward strand.
CCCTCTGTTATTTATTTCCTATTCATTGTGTAAATAGCTTGCTTTGTATATATGTGCTTGCATGTTGTCTCCTCCAATAAATTATGAGCTCCTTCAGAGAAGGGATGGTCATTTTCTGGTAGCATCCCTAGTACTTCAAACATAGTAGGTACTTAATAATTACTGATTGATTAATAAGATAAAAGAATTGGTGACACCTAAATTATAATTATTTTTATGATTTACACACATATAATGAAAGGTAAACTATTTATTTGTAATTTTCATTTATAAATGCAAAGACTAATTTTTCATTATTCACTTGTTGATAAAGGAAATATAGACCTATTATCTTAGGGAATGTTTAATAAATGAATATGGTTTGCTGATTCATAGAGTTAAGGATTCAATAGAATGGAAGAATATTTATATAAATATATATATATTCCATTTAAAATGGGATACTTAGTTGTAATTTATTGTGCTTCTTTCCTATTAATATTACTGATGCTATGAAAGGAGAAATCAACACATCTCACTAGGAATGTCTAAGGGTATTAAACAAGTACTGCAGGATTTTAAAACAAGATATCACACATGGAACAAATGTCCATTTAAAGAAAAAATAATTGAAAAATGTCCAGTTAACTAAATATTAAGACAAAAGAAATGAACACTTATTTTCCTTGTTTTTATAATTCAAATGGACATTTGACACTAAACAACATATTAAACATCTTTATGAGTTTGATATAACAGTCTCCCTGAAAAAATTGATAATTGGTTTAGTGCTTACACAGTCTCCATGTTTTATAAGAAAAGAGGTAGCACTAAAGGCACTGGCAAAACTTTGTGTATGCTCCTCTATCTCATTTATTCTCTCCAATTAGGAGAAGTCAGCTTAGAGACTTGAAGACCTCATTTTGTATACCAATACTAAGTGATAAATAGAGATTTTGGAAATTAACTCTTCATAAAAGTTCATAGCACTTTGCAGTCCACCTACACTAATTATACATGAATCTTTATTTTATTTATCTTTGCTGATGTTTTATCTCTCCAATAGATCCTATTTTCTTTGAAAACTGTAACTTGTCTTAACTTTCTCAGTATCTCCCATAGAGGCCACAGCAGCATCTTTCTTTTTATTATTTTTTTAAAGTGTGATCTAATGATCCAAGACAATCCCAAGGAACTAGTGAGGAAGCTTACTATTCACCCCCATAGAAAGAACTGATAAAAAGAACACTTGTGGATTGTACATATATAACCTGGTTGCAATCTTGTAGAGGGGGGAGGAAAGGGAGGGAGGAAGAAAAATTTGGAACTCTAAATCTTATGAAAATGAATGTTGAAAACTACCCTTACATGTAAATGGGAAAAAATAAAATAAATGTTTGTTGCTAAAAAAAATAAAAATAAAGTGCAATCTAAGCTTTCACTGACCTAGGGAAAACCCTGGACGAATGCAAATTAGCAACAGTTATACCTTAGTTATTTGCATGAAGAACTTTAAAGTTAAATGAATTATTTTTTTTCCTTTTTTTTTTTCAGGGCAGTGAGGGTTAAGTGACTTGCCCAGGGTCACACAGCTAGTAAGTGTCAGGTGTCTGAGGCTGGATTTGAACTCAGGTCCTCCTGAATCCAAAGCCAGTGCTTTATCCACTGTGCCACCTAAATGCCCCCGAGTTAAATGACTTATTCAGAGTAATACCACAAGGATGTGTCATCAGAAGTGAAACTTGATTTCAGGTCTTCCTAAATCCAAAGGCAATGATAAGTCACAATGTCCTGAGTCACATTGTCTCTTTCCTTTGCATATAGTTAGTAGGTGCTCAAGAAATGTTTGTTGAAAATTTAATAGAAATGATGGCATTCATGATATCTCACAATAACCTAGAATTTATTCTCAGAAGGTTGAAGGTATGTACCATAATTTAATGACCTAGGCCTTCATGACAACTGTTTCATTTTTGTATGTTTTTAAAGCTTTTATTTATTTTATTTTTAATTTATGGAATAAGACATATATTTCCATAACACTATAATAAAAAGATGATTGCACAGGAAACCACAAATTTATTATCTACAACCAGATATTCATATTAAATATATAATAAATTTACTGTACAAATGTGTTTTTCCCTTTTTTTTCTCTCCCTTTCCCTACCCTATAGATGGCTACCATTAAATTGAAATATGTGTGCATGTACATATATACACATACATACATATATAACATCATTCTATAGATACTTCTATATATCACTTCTTTCTCTGAATGCAGATAGTCCCTTCATATGTGCTTTGTAGTTAATTTGGGTATTTTAATTATCAAAATGGTTTATTAGCTCAAACTTGTTCTTCAGAAAATATTGTTGTTATTGTACATGATATTCTTTTGGGTTGGCTCAATTCTCTCTTCATTATTTCATGTAATTATATAATTGATTTTCTAAGATTATCATTTCTTATAGCACAATAGAATTCCATCACATTTATATACCACAACTTCTTCTATCCTTCTTTAATTGATGGGCATCTTGTAATATGTCTCTTTATATCTACATCATTTATCCATTTTCCCCTTATCTTAGTAAATGATATAGTATGTTGGTTTATGCCTAATTTCTGTCATATTGTTTTCTAGTTTCCCAAATAATTTATCCCTAAATTTTAAGTCTTTACATTTCTCAAATATAAGGTTACTATATTTATTTACTGCTTTAAATTGTATATCTACTCTGTTCCATTGATCTACATTTCTATTTCTTTCTTTCTTTTTTTTGATGGGGCAGTTGGGGTTAAGTGACTTGCCCAGGATCACACAGCTAGTAAGTGTCAAGTGTCTGGGGCCAGATTTGAACTCAGGTCCTCCTGAATCCAAGGCCAGTGCTTAATCCACTGTGCCACCTAGCTGCCCACTACCTTTCTATTTCTTATCCAGATAGTTTTGATAATAACTACTTGATAGTATTAGTTCAATATTGGGTACTTCTAAACCTCTTTCCTTTACATTTTTTAATTAGTTCCTTTGATATTCTTGACTTTGGCCCTTCCAAATAAATTTTATTATTATTATTTTCTAATTCAGTAAAATCTTTTGGGGGTTAATTTATTGGGATAACATTGAATACATAAATTAATTTAGCTACTATTGTCATTTTTGTTATATTGGCCTTACCTACCCATGAACAATTAATATTTTTCTAGTTATTTAAATTTGATTTTATTTGTAAAAAAAAAAAAAGTTTTTTTTTAAATAATTTTGTTTATATAATTTCTGGATTTGTTTTGTTGGGTGTCTTCCCAGGTATTTTATATAGTCTAGAATTATTTAAATGGTACTTCTCTTACTATCTTTTCTTGCACGGTTTTGTTTGTGACATTTATGAATGGTGATGACTCATGTGGATTTACTTTATATCCTTCTGCTTTGCTAAAATTATTATTTTTTCAAATAATTTTTAGTTGAGTCTTTGGGATTTTCCAAGTATAGTATCATTTAGTCTGCAAAAAGAAATAATTTTATTAGCTCATTCCCTATACTGTTTCCTTCTATTACTTTTTTTTCTCTTTTTGCTATTGCTAGGATTTATAATAAAATAATGAATGATACTAATGACAGCGGGCATCCTTGTTTCACTCCTGATCTTCCTGAAAAGGCTCCTAGCTTATTCCCATTACAAATAATGCTGGCTTATAGTTTTAGATAACCTTTTTTTTGTCAATTTAAGGAACATAAATACATACATATTGTGAAGTTATTTAATAGAGATGAGTTTTGTATTTATTGAAAGGTTTTTCTGTATCTATGTAATCATTTTTTAAACTTTCACTATTGATATAATCAATTATGTTCATTGGTTCCTTTTTTCTTATTTATATTTATTATATTGTTGTAGTTATAAGAGGGGAAGAATAAAGACTGTCACTGGAATATTATTAGTATCTAACATATAATTCATTTAAATTTTCTCTTAAAAATTAAATGCTTTAGTATTTTGTGCATGTAGGTTCAGTTTTTATATTACTTCATTGTCCATGGAACCTTTTATCAAAAGGTAGTTACCCTGTTTATCTCTTTTAATTGAATGAATTTTAGCTATAAATTTGTCTGAAATTATAATTGCTACCCCTGACTTTTTTGAATCATAGCATATTCTCATAATAAATTTTACTCGAATTCTCCATTTTAACTCTTTTTATATCTCATTCTTAAATGTATTTCTTATAAAGAACAATTCTTATATTGTTTCTCCCATGTCGTCCAGATCAATTGTTTTTCTAATGAGATGCTTCAGAATCTCTCTCTCTCTCTCTCTCTCTCTCTCTCTCTCTTGTTTTTGTTTGTTTGTTTTGGGGTCAGGGCTGTCATTAGGAGTTTACTTTTGAAAACATTCAGCCCACCTCAATCCAAATTCCTACAGCTTCCCGCTGAGAATTACTCTTTTTTATGAGAATTCTGAGTACCTGCAAGGCCATTAGTTGGTCAGTAAGGACTACAGTCCCCATTCTAAATTTTCCAAGGATTCAAAGTTCTAAGTGCACTTAAGAAGGAGGAGGCTAATGTGAAATGGGCCTGCTGGTTAACCTTCACTTAGCTTCTCCACTAACTCAGTCATAAATTAGCTAGTTTTCTTCCAGGTAGAAGTTTTATTAAACTACAAAAAATATACCAAAACTCATTTATAGTTTAACAGTTAAGGAATTGACTTGACCACAGCAATGCCCCAATATGTACATTAGAGCCTGTATCTGTGCAATGGTGGCAATGTGCAGCATGGAACCTTGATAAAAAATTCACTGTAAATTTGGAACAGTTTTGGCTTATGTACAAATACAAAATAAATTATTTTCTACTCATAAACTTATTTTTTAAACTTTTTCTTCTTCAGGGCCTTCCCTTCGCCTTCCTGAGTAGCCAGGCTACTGAAAAGTTGTTTTACTTTTAGCTTTCTTTCAGCATTCTTTTCCATGATTTCTGTAAGTTGCATCCTACCCAGGATCTGATTATCTTTGCTAATTTCATGGACAGCTACTTTAACTTCACGTTTATGCTTATGAATTAATCTTTTCCTTTCCTGCTCCTTCTTCCTGCTCCCTTGTTTTCTTCCAAACTTGAGGACTGTCTAGTGAATAGCTTCAGCATCACTGCCTTTCTCTTTTCACATACTAAAAGCTGGTAATTTTTTTCTTGGTTTTCCATTTCTTGTAATATGCTTTCGCACAACTTCTGCAGCTCTTTGGGGTATCCACACTTGGGAAGGTGCTCAATAAGAAGGACTTGGATAGGTTTCATTATTTCAGGAAGAGATGGTAGTGTATAGTACATAATTAACAGCATTTAATGAGATTTCAACATAGAGAAATGCATGATGAGCTGATATGATTTGTTTCTGTTTCACTGATTTCCTTTAAGTCATTTACTTTATTGAGGTGGAGGCAATTTTTGGGTCAAGTGGCCATATCTTCCTTATCAGTAACAACGAGCAGTTCTGAATTCCTTCCTAGTGATTTGAAAGGATGTACTAGAGTATAACCTGGAGCACCTTTGTTGGGAGTTGCTATGTGAAGCACCCCAGCAAAGAAGTTAATAAGTTCAGGTACAAATCTCTGGAACAAATGTATATATTCCAGGAACAAGCAGCAAACAAATAGTCCTTTGACAACATCTTAGAGTGAAAAACAGGGCACTTAGGATTTGACTCATGCACACCAGTGCAGCATTCACGCTATTGGATTCCATAAGTCAGAAGTTGGAAACAATATTCCAGTAATTTTCAAATTAATTTTTTTCAAGTTTTATAATTTCTTGCTGTCTTATAAAGTCATTCAAATCCTCTTGCCGTGTTCTTTTTTTTAAGGAGTTATTTTCCTCCTTAAGATTTTGGACTTCAAAGAACAAAACAAAGAAACAATTTCATCAATAATAATGAAAATAATGAGACAACATAATAAAGTCTTTGAGATGCAGCCAAAACAGTATTTAGGGGAAATTTTATATGTCTAGATGTTTATATCAATAAAAAGGAGAATGAGCTGGCAAATAAATTGTACATGTAATTACTTTAAAAAAAATGACAGTTGAACCCTGAAATAGAAATCATAAAAATCCAGGGATAGATTAATAAAATTGCATGGAAAATGTTTAAATAAAAAGAAAACTTTGATCTGGTTTTACTTTTTTATTTAAGAAAAATGAGTAAATTATTTGCTAATTTGATATTTAAAAAGGAAAGAAAAAAATAAATTATCAGAATCAAAAATGAAAAAAAATAAAAGCAAGCAAATGAAGATTATTTTTTTAAAAATACATATCAGGAAATATTTTGTTCAATATTTTCCAATAAAATTGACAATCTACAAAAAGGTACAAATATTTACAAAACTAAATTGCATAGATTAATATAATAAGAAGTAGAAAAATTAAATAACTATCGCAAAAACATAACTTTAACTAACCTTAAATGATCTACCTAAGGAAAAAAAAACAAAATAACAACAAATTTAAACAAGAACCAAATGAATTTAAAATGAATTCTACAAAACTTTTTAAAAATTAATTTCAGGGGCAGTTAGGTGGCTCAGTGGATAGAGCACTGGCCCTGGATTCAGGAAGACCTGAGTTCAAATCTGGAATCAGACACTTGACACTTGCTAGCTGTGTGACCATGGGCAAGTCACTTAACCTCAATTGCCTCACAAAAAAACAAAAACAAAAATTAACCTCACTATTATGTGAAGCATTTGAAATTTCAGGTAAAGAAGGTGTCCTAGAAAATTATTTTTATGAAATAAATTTGGATTTGATATCTAAACCAAGCACAAAAACAGAGAAATAATCTATAGACCAATGACCTTAATGAATATAGATTCACCATTTAAATATAATACTTAGAAGAAGATCACTGCAATATCCCACAAAGATCATGCACTATGACAAAACTAGATTTGTACCAGAAATAGAAGGCCTTTTCATTATTAGGTAAACCATAAATACAATTGGCCATACCATAACAGAAACAACAACAAAAAAAAAATCAACACTCATTTCTACAATACAAAGCATAAAAATAAGTGGAGCTTTATTTAAAATGATAAGTAGCATATGCCCCAAATTAAGAACAAACAGTATTGGTAATGGGTATAAACTGGAAGCCTTTCCAATAAGATGAGGAGTGAAATAAGTATGCCCACTATCAACATTAATATTTAATAGTAAATTAGAAATTCTTGACATGGCAATGACAAAAAAGAGAAATTGTAAAATAATCATAGGAAACAAAGAAATAAAACTATCATTATACTCCACATACCCTAAAGAGTCAACTAAGAAAACTAGCTGAAACAATTAACTTTGACAAAGTTTTACCTGATAAAAATAAAGCAACACAAATTTTCCTTATTTCCATATGTTAACAATAAAACCCACCAGGAAAAGATAAAAAGGGAAATTCCAATTAAAATAACTTTATATAACATAAAATACTTAGGAATCTACTTGCTAAGAAATACACAAGAGATAAATAAAGACAGATTTAAATAACTGGAGAAATATTACTTATTCCTGGAGATCATGAGTTAATATAATAATACTACTAATGCTTCCTAAATCATTTTATTTTTTCAGCTAACCAGATTGTAATAAAATCACTTTATACAGCTAGAAAAATCATGACAAAATTCATTTCATGGAACAAAAAAATAAGGATTATCAAGAGAAGTGATAAAAAATATATAATGGAAGGGAACCAAGAACTCCCATATATAAAACTATATAATAAAATGGTGCTAATCAAAACAATTTGATTCTTTATAAGAAATATAGTGATGGATCAATAGAATAAATTAGATACGCAGTGTTTACAAAAGTAAAAGTCATTCTTCAATAGAGAAACAACAAAAGAATAAGTCCTGGCAATTTGGGAGAAATAATCATAGATTTTAATAATAAAAGGAAAAAAATATATATACATTACTAATAATTAGAACAATGACATTGAAACAACTCTCAAATACAATGTCATACTCACGGATTGGTTAATATGTCAAAAAAAATGATAAATATTGTGGGAAAGGTGGGAGAATAGGTACATCATCCCTCACATGGTAGAGCTGTTCTTTAGTCCAACCATTCTGAAGAAAAATTAGAATCTATTTCCAAATGGTTATAAAAATATGTGCACTCTGCGACCCTGCAATCACACTACTAAGTCTATGCAACAAGGAGATATTTTTAAAGGAAAAAAAAAGATTTATATGTACAAAAACAATAATAGCCCTTCTCTCTGTGGTGTCATAGAATTGGAACCTGAGTGGATGCCCATCAATTGAAAAATGGCTAAACAGGCTGTGACATATGAATATTATGGAACACTATTGTGCCGTAAGAAATGATGAAACGTTTTTAGGAAATGTTGGAAGACTTAAAAGAACTAATCCAAAGTAATGTGAGCAGAACTAGGAAAACATTATAGACAGTATCAGAAATATTGTAAAGATAATTAACCATGAAAAACTTAGCAACTCTGATCAATAAAATGATTCACCATAATTCTAAGGGTCTTATGATATAAAATGCCATCCAGATCCTGATAGAGATCTGATAGTCAGAGGACTGATTGAAGCTTCCTCCCCCCACACACATACTTTATTGTTCATGTTTATTTCTTTTAAGAATCATGGTTAATATAGAAAAATGTTTTGCATAACTACATATGTATAATGGACATTTTGCTTCTTGTCTTCACAATGTTTGGGAAGGGTATATAGAGAGAGACTCAAAGAGAGAGAAAAAGAGAGAGGGGTGGACAGAGAGAAAGAAAGAGAGAGAGAGAAATCTAAATTAAATTGATGGTGATATTAAGGAAAAATAAAAACTAGTAGATCAGAGAGATTACATTATTTGGAGAGATTTTTTTTCATCATCATCATCATCATCATCATCACATAGCAGTATTCAGCCATGTTTTTAAGTAGAGAAAAAAACACCTAATAATGAAGGAGATATTGCATATTAAAGGAAAGAGGAAGTATAATTGATGGAACATGCTTTAAGAGTTTTCTGTTACAGGATAATAGAAGGAAAAGATGGACAAAAATATGGAGAAATTAGACAATAGGGAGCAGGAAAATGGAATAAACTCACTTGGATATTTTTTTCTTTTTCCAGCTTAAGTTTTTAGCTTAAGCCTTCACTGATAGTGAAAGTAAGGAGTAATTTGGGCTCATGAAGAAAGGAGAAAGTATTTAGAATTGATTGGATTATCAATAAAAAATAAGTGATTATTTTGGAGAAATAGAAAATAAAAGTTCATTACATTTTGGGGTATATATTTTACAAAATTCATTGTGATATTGGGAAGTAATCTGGTTCATTATAATACACACTAACTAGTCTTTTTCTTGAACCCCCAAGATATACAAAATGTCTTTAAACTTGAATATGAAAAGACAAGTATTTGAAGAAAGATGTTGTGAACTTCCCCACTTGTCTTCTTTTTACTCCTAGATTTTTGCCCAGTTACTTAACCATTTTCTATATAATGACTAAGGGACAATATCAGGAGAGGATAAGGCCTAAGATAAAGGCTGGTGTAAACTCACAGTGAAAGGAATGGATTTCTTATCAGGGCTACCTATTTTCATATTCAGAATGAGATGCTTTAAAATATATCATTTTGGGAACATAATGGGAGACATAACTGTAGAAAAAACAGGGTCAAATATAAAAAAACTGATATTTGCGGTACACAGTAGGATAAGGAATGTCCTAATGAGGACAGTGACAAAAGGACAAGCACAGAACTGCAGCATCAACAGGAAAATCAACCAGAAAATAAACTCTAGCTGAATTAAGAATTAATAGAAGTAATCATACACAGATGTAGTAGCAACAGTTGTATAAATAAAAGATCTTGATCTCATATTAAGAATATGCAAGGTATTAAATTGTAAGAAACAACAATAAAGGAAAAATGATTGAATTGCATTTTCAGAAGAATTAAGTATCTCAACAAAAATCGAAAAACCCCAAAATCGAAATCTTTGTCTTTTCATCAGAATCCTCAATTATTTTATTTTATTTTACAGGGCAATAAGGGTTAAGTGACTTGCCCAGGGTCACACTGCTAGTGTCAAGTGTCTGAGGCTGGATTTGAACTCAGGTGCTCCTGAATCCAAGGCTAGTACTTTATCCACTGAGCCACCTAGCTGCCCCAGAATCCTCAATTCTTCCAAATTTTGTGATTGCTATTAAATATATCATTATCCTTCCAGGCTCCCTTGTTCAAAAATGTTGATAACATCCTCAATTTCTCATAAAGGAATTTTTCTCTTCCTTTAAGTAATCTCACTAGTACACATAGGCTTTTCTCATGTTTGAAATTTTTGGTAACTTTCTTTCAAAATTATCTTATTTTTATCCACTGTGCTTATTTGAATTTTCTCCCCAATTTGAATTTAGTCTCTTAATGACTAGTTATTGTTTCTTATGTTAGGACTCATATCCCCAGTGTCTAGGATAGAACTTGGCATTAGGAACTTAATAAATGGTTTTTGATTGATTTATTATAATTTATAAAAACAAAAAAAAGTTAAAGTATTTTTCTAAGGTGAATATCATAATGGACTTTCAGATTTTACTTTCATTCAATTACATATAAAGTCTAGGCAGTTTTTGTCTTTTTTTTTAACTTCACTTTCTTTTTCAAGTTTTGAGGAAGAGACCAATGTCTTTCTTTTTCCTGGGGATTTTTTAGAGGAGTTTTTGTACTCTTCCAGGTCTTCATGTACTTAACATAAATGAAATATAAATAAGAACATCCTCTTGGTGGGTAGAAAATCCTTTAATGAAGTTTGGGTTATTTCAAGCATAACATTTTCTTTCATCCTTTCACAAACATAGTGGACAAGTTTTCTTTGTCAACACTTCGTTAACATTGTTGGGACTCACAGGGTTAGAGAACATGGAACCACAGAATTTCACACCTAGAACAGAACTAATTGATTATTTAGTTCAGTTCAAACAAACCCCCACCCATTACAAAAATCGTACAATAAAATTCCTGATGACTGGTGATCCAATCTTTCTTGAAGACTTCCATGGTTTGGGAATGTATAGCCTGAAAAATTAGTCCATTATTCGCTTTTGCATAGCTCAAATTATTTAGATTATCTAAATTTCTTCCCTCCTATCAAGTCTAAATTAGTCTTTATTTGTAGATAGAGCACTCAGTCTGAATTTGGAATAACCATGGTTCAAATCTGATCTTAGACACTTCCAAACAGTGTGACCTTGGGCAAGTCACTTAACCTTTGCCTGCATAAAACTGGAGAAGGAAATGGCAATCTGCTACAGCATATTTGCCAAGAAAACCCCATGAACAGTATTAGAATGATAAAAAGAAGTGACTTGGAGGTTGACCCTCTTAGGTTGGAAGGATCTGGTTTGCTATGGTCCATGGAGTCATAAAGAGTTGGACTTGACTGTACAACAACATGTTCTGGGCACTGTGCTAAGCAGTTTACATATTTAATCTTATGAATCTTGATTTTCATTCAGTATTTTAGCTATTTCTCCTCACTTTCTGTCAGAGATAAATTAAGGATATTATCTATGCCATTGATAAGGCATTGATCAATCAACTGATGGATACATAGATGGATGGATGGATAGATGGATGATTGGAAGGATATTCAGAAGCACAGAGTCAAGAAAAGATCCTTTGGGTATTCAATTATAGATTTTCTTTCTTTCAAGTGAACTAAGAACCAATAAATATCAATTTTCCCTCTTTATAAGAACTGAATCTTTGACAGAATTACTGTTTTTAAGTCCTTCCATTTAAAACAAAATAAATAGAGGGTCAGCTAGGTGGCACAGTGGATAGAGCACTAGCCCTGGAGTCAGGCGTACCTGAGTTCAAATCTGGCCTCAGACACTTAACACTTACTAGCTGTGTGACCCTAGGCAAGTCACTTAACCCCAATTGCCTCACCAAAAAATAAAAAAATAAATCAATAGTATTTTTAAATTTTTTTTAATTAGATATAAAAATATTTTTCAACATTCGTTTTTGTAAGATAATGAACTCTAAATTTTTCTCCCTCCATCCATTCCTTTCTTCCTCCCAAAGCCAATAAGCAATCTTATGTAGATTATACACAACAATTATGTTAAACAAATTTCCACATTAGTCATGTTGTGAGAGAAGAATCACAACAAAATGAAAAAAAACACAATAAAGAATAAACAACAACGATGAAAACAGAAACAACAAAAATGAAAATTGTAAGCTTCAATCTGCATTCAGACTCCATAGTTCTTTTCCTGGATGTAGAGAGCATTTTCCACCATAAGTCTTTTGTCACTGTCTTACATCATTGTTTTGGTAAGAAGAGCTAAATTTATCACAGTTGATCATCACACAATGTTGTTGATACTATGTACAGTGTTCTCTTGATTGTGCTCATTTCACTCAGTGCCAATTCATGTAAGTCTTGCAGGTTTCTCTGAAATCTTCCTACTCATCACTTCTTACAACACAATAGTATTACATTACATTCATATACCAAAATTATTTAAGCCATTCCCCAACTGAAGGATCTCCCTCAATTTCCAATTCTTTGCCTCCATTAAACAATAAAAAAGCTAAAAATATTTTTTATACATTTGGGTCCTTTTCCCTTTTTTATGATCTCTTTGGGATATAGACCTAATAGTGGTATTGCTGGGTCCAAAGGTATGCATAGTTTTATAGGCTTTTGGGCATGGTTCCAAATGGTTCTCCAGAATGATTGGATCAGTTCATAACAGTATATAAGTATTCCAATTTTCTCACACCTTCTCCAACATTTATCACTTTCTCTTTTTTGTTATATTAGCCAATTAAATAGGTGTGAAGTAGTACCTCAGAGTAGTTTTAATTTGCATCTCTCTAATCTTTAGTAATTGTGAACTTTTTCTAATATGGCTATAGAAAAATTCAATTTTGTCATCTGAAAACATCCTGTTCATATCCTTTAAATATTTCTCAATTGGGGAATGACTTGTATTCTTATACATTTTATTCAGTTCTATATATATTTTAGAAATGAGGCCTTTATCAGAAGCACTGGCTATTAAAAAAAAATGTTTCCCAGCTTTCTGCTTTCCTCCAGTCTTGGTTGCATGGATTTTGTTTATGTAAAACCTTTTTAATTTAATGTAATAAAAATGATCCATTTTGCAATTTGTAATGTTCTCTATCTTATCTTTGGTCATAAATTCTTCCCTTATCCATATTTCTGATAGTAAATTATTCCTTCCTTTCCTAATTTGCCTATGGTATAATCCTTTATGTCTAGATCACGTACCCATTTGATTTATTTTGATATATAAGTAAGATGTTGGTCTATGTTTAGTTTCTGCCATACTATTTTAAATTTCCCCAGCAGTTTTTGTCAAATAGTAAGTTCTTATCTTGGAGGGTAGTCTTTGGATTTATCAAACAGTAGATTACTATATTCATTTATTACTGTGTTTAGTGTGACTAATCTATTCTACTGATCTACCACTATATTTTTTAGCCAGTATCAAATAATTTATAGTTTTAATTTATCTGAAAACTGATTGTTCATATCATTTGACCATTTATCAGTTGGGCAATAACTTGTATTCTTATAAATTTTATTCAGTTCCCTATATACTTGAGAAATGGGGCTTTTAAAAGAAACACTGGCTGTAAAAATTGTTTCCCAGCTTTCTGCTTTCCTTCTAACTTTGATTACATCAGTTTGTGAAAAACCTTTTAAATTTAATATAAGAGAAACAATCATTTTTCATTTCATAATGTTCTCTGTTTCATCTTTCATTATACATTCTTTCCCTCTCCATAGACCTGACAGGTAAACTATTCTTTTTTTTCCCCTAATTTGCCTAAAGTACAACCTTTTATTTCTAAATCAAAACCAAATTGTTTTTAAAGTAAATTTAGCTAGTCCTGCTCTTAGGAAAAGAAGCATTGCAACAGAGGTTTAGCTAGATGAAGTCCCCTGTCACTCTTTTTTATTTCTGTTTCAGACTTGTAACTAGTGTGCCAAACTCTGAATTTGGTTTCTATTCTTTCTGGGGGTCTGAAGAATATTCTGATAACAAAATCATCTCTATTTATCTTCTAAATGACTCATCCACGTGCTGTTTCACTATACTTCTCCCCTCTGGTTTCCAGGATTTTCTCAACCAAGTATAACTTCTTAATATATAATGCTACTCAAGTGTCAAATATTACTAATTAATCTTGTAGTTAAAAAAATGTATCAGAGCCTCACCTATCATTTTGGCAAATGATACACCCTATGATATCAATTTACCTCCATGCATTAGATCATTAATTTTATTATTCAGTAAATCATTGAACAAATGTATATTGTAGCTGTACCTTTCCTGGACACTTTTATGATTTTGAAACAACAAGGAAGATGTCTAAGGGGAGACTTCAAAGAAGAATACTGCAATTATAGGAATATTATCTTCAAATTTAATAATAACAAGAACAACTATTATTGTTATTGTTATTGGTGGCGGTGGTGGTGGTAGTTGTTGTTTTTGTTGTTGTTTCTGGAGGAAGGAAAATAGTGTTATACAAATTACCTGCACTGAAAAAGTAAGAATTCAATATTTCGGTTTTGGTTTTTTTGTTTTGTTTTTTGGGGGGTTTGGGTTTTTTTTTTTTTGCGGGGCAATGGGGGTTAAGTGACTTGCCCAGGGTCACGCAGCTAGTAAGTGTCAAATGTCTGAGGCTGGATTTGAACTCAGGTACTCCTGAATCCAGGGTCAGTGCTTTATCCATTGTGCCACCTAGCTGCCCCAAGAATTCTATATTTCAATCTGAACAGCTGCAAATTTGTCTAATTACAAACAATTAGTATCTGCTTAGTCAATAGCATGCAAAGGGGTATCTATTCCATTATATATATGTATATATATTTAAATGTCAGTACACAGAGAAAGAATATATATAATGCACACATATATATACACAATGCACATACACATATGCATGTAATACATATATACACAAACACATGCATATACAAACATATATGTGCATATAAATGTATACATGTATAAATAGATAGAGATAGAGATATATAGAGACAGAGATAAATCTATCATCTATCTATCATCTATTACCTACATATCTATCTTTCTATCCAATTCCCAAAAGAAATGCAAATTATATTCATTCCTAAAATGGCCCAAATTATTCATATATAAAAACATCATGAGGATATAAATCACCTCATATCCACATAATTTTCAAAGATAAATAAACAATGACAATAATTGACATGCAAAGTGTTATGGAAAGAAAGACATTCTAGTATTTTATTCATGCCAAAATTTGGATCTGGAAGGGGATTTAGATGTATTCCAATCTAGATTTCTTTGCATTTTAAAGATGAATCAACTGATGTTGGGAGGTTAAATGATTTGCTTCTAAAATGCAGGGAAAGATGTATAATTTCAATCATGCCCAGTGTTGGATTTGAATTGCTGGTCTATGCACATAAACATGTTAGAATACACACACACACATATACCTACATAGACACATATGTGTGTGTGTGTATATATATATACACACACATGTACAGATATATAGTGGTGTGTATACATGTATATACATATATATATTTATATACACATACATACACATGTGTGTATGTTTGTATGTGTGTATATTGTATAAATATATGTGTGTATACATAAATGCATATACATATATGTTTATTTATTGGATTGTGGGTCAGTGGAAGGGACAGATTATAAAATATATAAAATTTGAAAAAAAAATACAAAAGAGCTTTACACCCAGCCCTCAGTCAGTTTCCCTTTACTTTTATCTAATTCCCCCATCTTATGCTTTCTTCATTGTAATTTCTAGAGAATTAGGAAACTCTACAGGAAGTCTAGTATAAATTTACTATAGAGAGATTTATTTATCCACAAGAAATGATAGTTTCAAAACATATACAATATTAATTTACTCATCTATTCTTTGAATAGTACTGTAGATAGACTTACAGTAACTGGATTAGAGTCCTATCTCTGACATTTTCTTAGGGGAAAAAATGGATTTGCCTGTGGCCACTCAGAAAGCATCTTATATAGCATTTTAAAAGTAAATCTAAGTCTTTATGACCTCGATTTGAGCACTCTATTAACAATAGGATTTGGATGCTCTTTAACAGCAAGTGGAAGTCCATTTTGGAGGGGTCATAAGAAAACAAGGAGATCAGGACATGGTTAAAATTCCAAGTATTACAACCATTCAGGAAATAAATTTGTAGTTATACAATAAAATTTTAGCATTCATATAATTTTTATCCAGTTTTGAAATTACTGAGCATTTGACCTAAGAAATCAAATGAAAGAATGACCAATATATTCAGAGCAGTAATTTTTCAAATAAATGAAGAAAAAAGGGGCAGCTAGATGGTGCAGTGTATAGAGTAACAGCCCTGGAGTCAGCAGGACCTGAGTTCAAATTTATCCTCAGATACTTGATACTTAATCGCCGTGTGACTCTGGGCAAGTCACTTAACCCAGAGTGCCTCACCAAAAAAGATAGAAAGAAAGAGAAAGAAAGAAAGAAAGAAAGAAAGAAAGAAAGAAAGAAAGAAAGAAAGAAAGAAAGAAAGAAAGAAAGAAAGAAAGAAAGAAAGAAAGAAAGAAAGAAAGAAAGAGAAAGATAGGAAGGAAGAAAAAAAGGAGGAAGGGAGACAGAAAAAAGAAAGGAAAAGTAAGAAAGAAGTAAAGAAAGAAAAAATAAACAAAGGAGGTTCTCAGTACTTTATGAATGACTTCACAAATTATGAAATGACTAATGGAATATTATGGCATCTTAAGAAATGAAAGAAATGGCCAAATCAGTGAAAGATGAGAAGACATATATAAATTGATGTGAAATGAGAAAAATAAATTTGTGCCAAGAGAAGGAAATTCAAAAGATCAGACTACCGATAATGAACACAAAACCAAAAACATAAGATCAATTGAATAGATAGGAAAAAAACAACAACCCTAAATTCTAGAAATAATTAAATTCCATTAGATCATTTTGGTAAAGGACTAATAGACTAGGTGTGTAAATGTGCCAAATACTATGTATTTCCTTATTCTTCCTATTTCCATTGCTTACCATAGTGTATGGAAGATATGCTTCTCAATTGATGATGTTAGATAATTTAATGATTGTTTGAAAGGTAGCATTATAAGTGTTAAGAGGAATTCTATGAAAACCAGAAGCAAATTCAATAAAGTATGCTTTTAGAAATATAAGTAATGCAAATATGCAAAAAAATTATTCTTCTTGATTCCCCAAACATACACACAAACATACACATACATACAAGAATTAGAAGGGATTATTGAAGTTTTTCTTTTCATTAGTCACATTAAAATATTATTTAAAGCTTGACATGGAAATAAATATGAGGAAAAATATGGATGATGTCAACTGTAATTTAATCTTGAGACATGGAAATTTGCCTGATTCCATAAGAGGTCAAACAGATATTTAGTACCAAAAAAAAAAAGAATGTCCCTGTGACAAATTATTTCCAGGCCTGTGTTATAGGAATCTTTCTTTGGGTCTAAAGCTGAATCTAATAAAATAAAATTCAATATGGACTAAGTTTATAACTCTATTAAAAATAAAATTAGTATCTAAATGATAGAGCAGGAATGGTTAGATAGTAGTTTATCTTGGAAAAAATGTCAGGCGATATTAGTAGATTGAATTCTCAATATGCCAGGACTGCGATGTCACACATAAAAAGATCTTGAGCTGTCTTAAGAGTTGTATACTTTCTAGAGAATAACGAAGTGATAGACCTTGTGTACTCTGATGCAGTAAGAGAACAACTTTATTACTATGTTCAATTCTGGGCCTCACAGTTTAATAATGGCATTGAAATACTAGAAAGACAATGGAGAACTGCAACCAGAATAGTTGAGTCTGCATCAAATGAAGCTCACTTAAAGTAATGGAGAAGAGAAGATTTAGCCAGGATAAGAGGAATTTTAACTCTATTAAAATATTTTAAAAGCAGTCAATTTGGAAGTGAGATTAGAGTTCACTGGTCTTGAATTCTTTCTGATCTGCATTCCTGATTTCCCAGACGTTCTCCATAATGCCATAGAAACCTCTTCACATGGAAATCCATTTCATACATTGAAAGTAACCATCTGCCCCAGTATCTGCTCCCCTTTATTATCTGTTTTCCCCCAGAACTTCCATTTTGTGGAGAATACTCTGGGCAACAATGTCTTCATTCCTTTCCAACCTTAACAATTCTCAAATTATGATTTCCCTTCCGGGTGTCGTCTCCAGGTCTTAAAGAACTCTCCATATTATAACCTAACAGAATTCTATCAGATTTTGGAGTATCATTTACCCTCACAAACAATAGGAATTAAGGTTACCTTAACAATGTATATGTTCTTCGCTTTTGTATTCCAGTTGTCAACCCAGAGTCAGCTGAATCTCTTCTATTTTTCCCTTAGCTGGTCATGAACTTTTAGCAATCATAATGAGAAAGCTTCTTTTAGTGTTGGCTGTTCTCACTGAGATAAGGACGATTCAATATTTACTTTAGGCATACACTACTTGTAAATTAAGATAAACACATCCAATTGGGATTTTACTCTCACTGAATTGAAATTGTTCTCTCCTGGGCCTACTCAGAAGCACCTAGCAGGCTCTTCAATTTCCATGAAATTCACATTTTATTCTGATAGACTAAGTCAGTCTGACCTCTCCACTCTCTAAAAAGAGGGTTATCCTTAATTGATGCATTTCTTTGAGAGCTCCAGATATCTTTTCTGTACATAAATTACAGATAAAACAAGTATACCAAATGTTAAACATCAATGCAATCTAACAAAATACAATATTCAAAAAATGACAGTATCTCTTCTGTTCCTATAGTCCCAGTCTACCTTGTAGATTCAAAATGTTGGAAAAGAAAAGCTAACATGAAAATTATCATATATATATTTTTTAACATTGCAATAGCTCTAACCTCACTTCCAGATTGACTGCTTTTAAACTATTTTATTTTGAGATCTCTTGCAGGTGATGATTGGTCTATTCTTTCAAAGTCTACTTTACACCGTGCTTCTAATATTTCAGAGCAGTTTTCTTTGATAATTTTTTTTTTTTTGCAGGGCAGTGGGGGTTAAGTGACTTGGCCAGTGTCACACAGCTAGTAAGTGTCAAGTGTCTGAGGCCGGATTTGAACTCAGGTACTCCTGAATCCAGGGCCAGTGCTTTATCCACTGTGCCACCTAGCCGCCCCAGATAATTTCTTGAGAGATATTTTCCAGGCCTTTTTTTTTTTTTGATCATGGCTTTCAGGTAGTCCAATAATTCTTATATTATCTCTCCTGGATCTATTTTCTAGGTCAGTTGTTTTTCCAATGATAAATTTCACATTTTCTTCAATTTTTTTTTACTTTTTTGATTTTATTTTATCATATCTTAGTGTCTTATAGAGTTATTCATTTCCATTTGTTTAATTTTAATTTTTAAAGAATTATTTTCTCTAGTGATCTTTCATACTACCTTTCCCATTTTGCTAAATCTGTTTTTTAGGGAGTTATTTTCCTCAGTAAATTCCTTTTTCATGATTCTCTTTAATTATTTTTACTTTTTCCCTCAATATTTTTCTACTTTTCTAATTTGATTGGTTTTTTTTGGGGGGGGCAAGGCAATGAGGGTTAAGTGACTTGCCCAGAGTCACACAGCTAGTGTCAAGTGTCTGAGGCTGGATTTGAACTCAGGTCCTCCTAAATCCAGGGCCAGTGCTTTATCCACTGCACCACCTGGCTGCCCCTCTAGTTTGATTTTTATAAAGTCCTTTTTATGCTCTTCCAGGAATTCTTTTTGGGTCTTATACCAATTTGCATTTTTCTTTGAAGCTTCACCTGTAGCCATTTTGTTACTATTATCCTCCTCTATTTTTATGCCTTGATTTTCCCTATCACTGTAGTAACTATTGTGAGGGAGATTTTCCTCAGTCCTTAGATATAAATGGTTTAACTGTGATAGTAATCAGTATACTAGACTACAGATGATGATTTACTTAATTTTCAATATTCTCCTGCCTTTTGAGTTAATAATAATAATAATATAGCACAGAGCATGGATATTATGTAACTTGTTCTTAAGATATTTTAAATATTCTTTAGTTGCTTCCTTATAAACTTGTCTCTTGACCATTGTCCCTCTTCATTGTGGTTACATGTTCAACCAAGGTACAACAATAATATCTTCTAAGCTGAAGGAGTCAATCAGCATCAGAGAACCAGAAACAGAAGCCATTTGATGACACATTTGACCAAATCCCCGAAATGGCTGCCTGCCAGGGAAGAAGTTGACCATATCCCAGTCCCCATTAATCATGTTCACGACCTTGATCCTGGTGACTATGTCTCAATTATTCACTTTTGTACCCTTTACACTATGCTATGGGGATGCAATGGGAGGAGTTTGTCTAAAACTAGTGCTGTATAAATACTTTACAACAAAGTAGGGGTATAAAACCCTGCTTAGCTCCAGGCTTGGTGTCTTGCAGATCCTACCTCTGCCTGACCTGTTATATTGTGAGATAGGCCCTCTCTCAATAAACCTATTTTCCAATGTCTTGGAGACTTCTCTGTTTCTTTTCTTTGTTGAACTTAGAACTTTTTGAGACACTGTGAATAGTCAAACTTTTTTTCGTTTTTTATTTTGCTCATTTTTTGCCTTGATATATTTATTGGAGTTGGGTTGTCTTCCTAAACTGTCGCAGAGTTTATGCTGAGGCTCTGGGTCTTATTGGTGGTTTTTACTGGGAGCTGCTGGTTTGCAGGTGTGTGGAACCATGGAGCCTCACTGGTGGATTGCCCCAGATTCAGAGCCCTGCTTCAGGCCCCCTGCTGTGAACCCAGAAACTCTTGCTGCTGCTCCTGGACCTCACTTCCCTCCAATCTAGGTAAGACAGACCTTTCTTACTGGGCTGGTAGGCTGTTTCTCTACTCCTAGGATGCTTCAGAGGCAGTTTTATGTCAGGTTGGAGGGGAAATCTGGGAGAGCTTCAATGAGTTGCTTCCTTAATTGGCCATCTTGGCACAGGAAGTCGCTTTTAAAATATTTTAATAGAATTAAAATTCCTTTTGTCCTGGCCAAAGTCTTCTCTTCTCAGTTAATTTAAGTGATCCTCATTTGATGTAGATAGTTAAGCAGTAACCAAATGCTTATCTCACTTCGCTTATAGGAAACTAAGAAAAGCAGTATTGTACAGTATTATACAGTTGGTATGGATTGAATCTTTTCCTTTTTTTATTTCTAGTTATTCACTAAAATTAAATCATTGTACTTTGAGCATGAAATTAAATGTTGAAGTCTTAAAATATTGACACCTTGCTCAATTGTCAATCCATCACAAAAGGCCCATACTCAGCATTGTATTCCAAACTTAATTACTTCAAACTATTAAGAAGTTTGGTAGGTATTAGTATTTTAGTATTCTACTTGTTAGAAATGCAGCTAACCACTCAAATAGGGTTGCACAGCTCTAGTGTTAGCAGAAAGAATCCAAGCAGGCAGCAGTCAGTGGGTGAAGACTTCTTTATTCATCTTTGTGAAGATGGGCACTCTTCTGAATGTGCTGGAGAGTACACTGAAGTGAGGTCCCTCACCTCTATTTATAATCCTCAAGGGTCCCTCTGGACCAATCATATTACAGTTCTCATTTATATACAACATTACAAAAACAACCAATCACAGCATATAGTACCAACCTCTCATATATGGTAACTTTAA
Organism: Dromiciops gliroides; assembly: GCF_019393635.1. Lineage (NCBI taxonomy): Eukaryota > Metazoa > Chordata > Mammalia > Microbiotheria > Microbiotheriidae > Dromiciops > Dromiciops gliroides. The sequence goes on from NC_057863.1 coordinate 133,339,097, forward strand.
GGACCAATCAGATTGTATCAGTGGGCCAGTCAGACTACCCTGTTAATAACCAATCAGGTGCACCTGTCAACCAATCAGATTGAAGCACCAAGCCTTAACCTTAGTCTGGGCAAGAGTGTCCCCTTTCCTCACTAGAACAGTGCTTTGTTAACACACATAACCGTACATAACTTGTCACGAAATAAAACTTAAGTTGGGGTTTGAACATCGGGATCATGTGGGGACCACCTTGGGCACTTCAAGGTGAACTCCCAGCCCAACCCGACTCCCACAAACCCAGGTCCCACTCCAGGCCCTGCTTGGGCCTAAGGCCCAGGAGCCTCAACTCCTCAGAGCCTCATGTGCTGGGTGGTCCCCTACTGGGAGGTTTGGGCAACAAAATGATATGGCCTGAAACCAGACTCACTCTCTGCCTTTAGGCCTCTGAGAAGACTCCAAATATAGTCTTTTCTCTCATACTTTTCACAGATAAAGACATTTCAAGGGGTTCTTCCTATACCAACTTCACAGAAACTATTATTATTATCCTCTATATTTCCAGAGTAAAGGGGAAAAATACATAAAATCTCTTAATATAATCTATAACACAAAAGAATAAAAAAGTTATTTTTTCTAAGCCATATTTCTAATCACATTTATATTGACACTATTTTCATACAGTTAATAAACTGACAAAGTGAGCCAATTTGTCTTAAGACTACACAGTTAACAAATTTCCTGATCCATACATTTTCCCAAGACTTTTCTTAGTTCTCAATAGTAAAATGAAGTCTGATTTCATAATTGTACAACCAGAATTATTTCAATTATACCTGGATGAACATTCCCAAATGGTATCGTACAAAATACTAAAGTACCATTTTCAGTTATTTAGTAGTATTCTTAACAAGGCCCACTTATTTCAAACACTGTATAGTGCCTATGAGTTTCAGTTAATCCACTGCCAAAATTTTAACATGGCTATCTCTACTTTTAGGTTCTAATGTACAATAATTATCCTAATAGGGGAGTAAACTTAATATCACATTCTGAGTTTGCTTCAGAGCATATGTGAACCAAATCAGAGTTTATAGTTGCTACTGGTAACATTTAAATATATTTTATCTAAGGATAATCTACAGTTAGTGATTCAAAAAGAAGAGTCCATTGTGTGTACACACAATGTGTATGTACATACAAACACCATACATACATATACATACAAGTGCGTATATCTACATATGCCCAGCATTTAGTACAGACTGACATACAGTTTTTTGTTTGTTTGTTTGTTTTTGGTGAGGCAGTTGGGGTTAAGTGACTTGCCCAGGGTCACATAGCTAGTAAGTGTCAAGGGTGAGACAAGTGAACTCAGGTCCTCCTGAATCCAGGGCTGGTGCTCTATCCACTGAACCACCTTGCTGCCGTCAACATACAGCATTTTTAAAAAGGGTTTTTCATTCAAGAATTTGCAAAGTTTTAACTTCTGGGGGTCAGTGCTGCATAATATTGAGAGAAATTAATATTAAACTATTATATTAATAATTAATTATTAATTTGTGATCCATCCTTTTCTTGCTACTTTTGTTGTTAAGAATCCAGTCTAGAAAAGGTTAGGCAGTTTTAGAAGGGTTCAACTGAGTGAGGTAATCTTTTCGTAGCCCCAAGGCATCTACCTGGGCAAGTACCCCAACAAAAGAACTTGGGCTTTTTCTGTTTTGCTTACCCACTAAACAAAAGTCAGCCTCTTGATTTCCCTTTAATCTCATAGGAGAAAAAAAACTGAATACTAGTCAGTTTAGATCACTTGGAAAGATAAGATACTAGAGAAAGCTCTTTTCTCAAGCTCCACTGCCAAGGATTCAAACTCTAATGCAGAATGCAACTTTGGCTGGCCATGTTCTTTGAATGACAAATATACATTTGTTAAATGACTATTTCAACAGAGCCTAGAGTTATATGTAAATAAATTAAATTTTTAAAAGACTGGTGGCTAATTTGAAATAAGCAAAGAAAGAAAAGGAAGCAGGGGAGAAAAGCTGTCTAACCCTCTCTCTCATCATCAGGGCAAGTAGGTGGAAAGAAAGTGGAAAGAAGAACAAGTTGAGACTCTGGGTTTTTTAAAAGGCAAAAAAAAAAAAAAGGTAGAGAGAACTGACCACCACTTGTCTAAAACTAAGTTTATTGATAAGGATGGGTTCTTTTTGAATCACTAACAGCAAGTGACCCTTAGATAAAATAGATTTAAATGTTACCAGTAGCAACTATAAACTCATCTGATTTGGTTCACATATGCTCTGAAGCAAACTGAGAATGTGATATTAAGTGTACTCCCCTATTAGGATAATTATTGTAGATTAGAACCTAAAAGTAGGGATAGCCGTGTTAAAATTTTGGCAGTGAATTAACTGTATATATGTGTATAAAAAAAATATATATATATATATATATGTCTGTGTGTGTGTGTGTATGTATTTATGTATTTACACATACATGAAAAGACCTCCTCTGCTCTTAAGATCACAGTTTAATAAATTGGGTATGCAACACACAGAGGAGGGTTCAGCTTCAATGCCGATAGTTATTTTTCCTATTATAGGATATATGACCCAGGGTCATAAGGGCGCATTTTCTATACATTTTCTATACACTGTTTTCTCTGATTATTTCCATTTCACATTTGGTATGATTTTTAAATTTTTTTCTTTTTGGTATAGCTGCCCAGCCAGAACAGGGTGTGAATGCAACATGCTATTGATAGGAGCAATTCATCCTTTCTCTTCCTTTGGAGTGAGGAAGAGCTAATTAATATAAACCACTGGCTGGGGAGAGCTATGAGCACATGGTCCAGATGTTGCTTCTATCTCTGTCATATATCTATATTTTTCTGCCATAGGTGGAGAATTGCAACTTCATGAGCATCAAAAGTTTGAAAAAGTAATTAGTAAAGGATTTGTCCTCCCTGTCAGAATTTGCAGGCAGTTCACCTAAATTAGGAACTCAATTAACCCAGCTCAGCAGTTGATCAAAACTGAGGCACTAGTTTATTCAAACTAGGGGGCAACTTTGTTAATGCACATGTTGAAAGGGAAATTCTTCATTTGGGCTTTTTCCCTGATTAAGGAGGCAAAACTCAGGACAAAGGTAATTAAAAGGATTATTTTATAACTGTGTCAAGGTAGCAACACCTTGACAGGCTGATTACTGAAGATCAGCAATGGCTTGAAGATGGGGACAACTTTGATAGGTAACTTTAAGACAATTAAGATAGGACCAAAGTCAGCAGAAAAGACTGCACCCTTGCATCTCAGTTCCTCCCAAGATAGCAAGAATGTGACAATTTTCAGGTAATACAAAAGTTTGCAGCAGATTTAGTGTCTCCTTCCTCACTAGACTTCCCCCTCCCCAAAGACTGGCTGATGATCAGGGCTGGGGAAAATGGGTAGCTGAGTCAACATAAATTTCAACACATACCATTCAGAAATAAACTTAATGGGGCCAGTACTTTGTAGTGTAAAAATAGACCACTTTATTTTCTTGAGTACCACACTTAACCAGATAATCAGAACAACTTATAAGGACTGACTGCATTGGCTAAGACTAACAATCCTTTACAGTGACCAAAGTCAATCTAGCTGGAAAATTAGTAATTCTAAAGCCAATTAAGCTCATGTGAGCATTGAAGCATATCTTGAACTATTTGGTGGTGGTGGTTTATGGACCTTTAAGAGACACTCCTATCTTACCTGAATACAAGTTATGAGAACATGAACATATCATGTTTATGGTCTTATTGTCTTTAGCTCTCCCCCAACTCTTGTTATGGGACACTTAGAATTATCCTGTTTTTTGAGAGATTTCCTCATCAAGAAATCTAACAAAGTCATGAACTGTGAACTGCTTATCAACAGGAATGATTTCTGATTTGTGTGTCAAAGGCCATCTCCTCAACCCCTGGAATTCCTCACTCCCCCATGCCCCCAACCCTTGAGATTGGAACTCACTGACTAAGCCCAACTTTCCCTCCAAAATTTCTTAACTTCCTTTGTTTAAAATGTATATAAACCCATACAGTCTCCTACATAGTGTTCTTTTCACCATAGGCTGGATAGTAACTACGCAGCACATTAAATTTTTCTTCCCTGCTTAAGAAAATGCTTTCTTTAATGTTACAGGCATTGTCTTTCTATTTTCCTTCCCTTTTAGGAAGAACTGGCCTTTGCATTCTCTGGGGAACTGGATTTTGCATTCTCCAGTCTTCCCCTTTGGAGAATGAGAAATCTAAATTCCATTTTAGAGAGTTTTGCCATGGTTTTACAGGAACAACCATTTAAATTGTAAGTCTACTCTTCCTAGGGACAAAGGTAGGGAAATAGTTTGCCCCTTATTTCACAGATGGAGTGTTAAAGGTTTTGTAACATATATATATATATATATATATATATATATATATATATATATATATATATATATCTTCTTAGTAAATATTCTTTTGCAAAAGCTAATTGATGTTAATTGGCTAAGTAATATTGGAGTGATTAAATATTTGTTAACTGACAGTGACATGTAGAGAATACTCTAGAATGGGCTCATGAGCCTGTCAACATGAAAATTAATAAAACAACCAATATAATAAAATTAAGGCAGAGGAATTATAACTCAAGATACCACCATAGCAAGCTAGGAGTATCCAAAGGGTGGGGTAAAAAAACAGAGTTTAGATAGCTTACAAACAGAGGATATGAAAAGGCTGTCCTTGGGGTTAATTACCTTTTCTTTCACCTTTTATTATTATTATTATTAATATAAATGGAGAGTAACAAGATTCTTTGGGAGATATACATAGTAATCAAAGACTAGAACTGACAAAATCTGGTCAGCCCCAGGTGATTCATTGGTCTGAGAATGGAGACCAGGGTGGTTTCAATCAGTTCCTAGTAAATTGTGTTTGTCAAGCCAAAAGAATTAGAAAGATAAACCCAACCTGACAGGAAGATGTCTTTTTCTGGAAACCTGACTTGCTAGATGGGAGTTGGTATAAACAACACTTATTGTTAGTTAATGCTGCCCCTAGAAAATGTTCATTTGAAGAAAACTTTACTGTTTGCTGTCACTTTTGAAGATTATTTCATTTAAGGAAGTTTGATGGTTTGTTTAGTTTTGTTTTGCTTAGCCAGAATGGGTTGATTGAATTGGTTTTCTTGGAAAAAACATTTAAAGTTTCACCTCTTTTCAGTTTCTCTTGTAGAAGCAATCCCTTCTAATCAAATCTCAGTTACTTCTGGTACAACATTTTCAATTATCCCACCAATGGCACCTCTAATGATGCACTTCTTAGACTTACACTATAGGTAGCTGCTCATAGATCAAGGCTGTGTGTAAATTGGACCCACCAAACCATAGCTTTATAATAACTGCATTCACTCCTAAATGAGTTTCTGTGGGAATAATCAACTTGATCTCTGTGCTGCTTCAAAATTAATCTGCAATAGGACTCTCTAGCACATAAACTGAGTGCACATAATTGTGCCTAATTATAGTATGTGCTGAGGAGTTGTGACATAAATTATTGTTTATCAGGGAATGATCCAAGGCTGCCAAATTCGAGCACAGAATAATAAGATATGATTTCAGCTATTTGTCATATCTAAAAAAGCTTTGAAGTATAACCCTTAACATTGCTTCTTTGTTATTTACCTACAGTACTAAGAAAAATGCATTTCAAAGATTTTCCTTTGCATTCAGATGAAAGTTGCTTTGGTTTAAAAAATTATAACTTTTTTTTTTTCATTTTTTAATGATAATAGAAATAAGTAAAAATCTAAGGGCATTGTGATCTTTTGGGTAGTGGAAAGGGAGTAATAGTATTATTGTTACATTTCAGTTGTGGAGCCTTATTTTTAAATTTATTCAACTTTATTGGAAATATCTAAAACCTGAACAATGTAAATTTACATCACATATCAAACTGTTAAACAGAGAACCATCCCCAAATTTACCAGAATAAGTCACAGAATAAAACACAATTCATTAAACTGTGTACCAGAATGAGGTACACCCCCTCACTAGTTTAAGAAGAGAGTGAGGAAGCCCAAATTCCCCATGAAGCTTTCCCTGGCCCTGATTGATAATCAGGGCCAAGAATTATAGGTGATTGAGTCAGTATTAACTTTCAATAATAATTTTTGAAAAGTTTCAGTAAGGTTAGAGAAAGTAAATGAAGATAGAAAATTGCATTTTTAGAGAATATAAGAATATTTCAGGATATATCTAATTCATAAATAGGCTTCTTTTTTCATGTTGGTCTTTTATAATGAAATATTTGGCAACACAGAGACAGAAGCCATTTTAAAAGAAATTAATGCTTGTAGATTTAGAACGTGATTAAAGCTGCATTTTGTGTTTAATGTTTTTTATAGTATTAATTCTCAAAATTGTTAATAATAATTGTAGTATACTTTTAGTAAAATAACATACAAATTTAGGTTATTTTTTATCACTTGAGGGACTGGAATCTAAGAACATTTCAAAAATAAAGGTGGGAAATGACACGCTAAACTTTTATTTTGTTTACAAAGTAAAGAAAATTGAGATGGGATGAAAATTTTTATTTCAAAAAAATGTTATAAAACCATTTTTTTGCATTTGATGATATACTTAGAGAAGTCTAAAGACTATTTCCTTCATATACCTGAGTGAGAAATGTTAAAAAACACAAAACAAAACAAACAAAAAAAAAAGCAGAGTCCCATGAAATAGAGTGGACAACTCAGTAATGCAAGTGCCCATTTTATTATTAGTTGTTTCATAGCAAAACCTGAATACATAAATGGATGGGAGATATTCTCAGAGAGAGAATATATACTTTTTACTTGGGGAAGGCAGGTATTTAAACAATAATATTACAGTCCTTGGACAGTTAGCATTCATGGTTCATGTCTGATTAATTCCCTGATTCCTGCTTTGCAACTCAGTGCTCTTTTTATTTGCGCAACACAAATCACTTTAATAGTTTGAACCTTGACAATAAACAATGTGATAAGGAGATATGAAACAAGGGATCTTGGTTGGTCCAAGAAATCCCAAAAGTCTCAGGAATGTTGGAGAGATGAGACAGAGAGATAAGATTTTCTCTAGGAAAACCATAATTCTCCAAATACCTCAAGGGTTTGTAGGTGGGGGGATGTCTTTGCAGATAAGGATGTCTTTAGAAAGGACCATGATTTTTCAAATGGTTCAAGGTCGGCTTCAAGACCTGTATGTCTTTATTGTCCTCAGGATTTATTTCTACTTCTATATCCTGCCTAGTTCAGTTCTTACAAAAAATTTCTGATATGTTAGGACAGATTTTTATCCAGGTCTTCTGGAAAGTAAGGGGATTCTAACAAATTTTGTTCAGAACCTAAATTGTCAATAATATTAGGCTACTTTACCTCGTCTTTATTTGTCTTGGTTGTTATATGAATTATTATTTTAGGTAATTAATGAATCAGAAATAAAAGAAAATTTCAGAGGGTGAAAACTGTTACCTCATAAAGGCATGTAAATACCACAAATTTAATAAACTTTTACTGGGAAATTAAACCCCAACATAAAAGCTTTTCTTTTAAAAATGTCAAGTAGAAGCAGTGGAATTCAGTGGTTACAACTTGAAATAATGTAGTCTTGCAGACAATTTTCACTTATATTTCTCTGTATCCACTCCTCAGTACTTACATACTAAGTTATAAATGAGCTGCAATATAGATTTCGTGATTTCACTTTAAATTGTTTACAAAAATAAGACCCTAGAAATATTTCATTTGTAAATTATAGGTATACACACCCATGATACTGAGGGGAAAAATAACCGATGAAATTTTCATTAAAATACTGCAATCACTCAATTTGTTTTGACTGAATTTATTGATTCCGACATATTTGAGTCTATCTTCCTACTCTCCTCCTGTCCCCCAAACCCCATTGGCTAGTACTTGGCATTTATTTACTGACTGACTAATAATGTTGAAATCTATAAAATTTGTAAATTTTATTATTTAAATGTGGTCCATGTATTATGTCAGGCACAGAAATATAACAAATGTATTTACAAGATGCCAGTAATGGGTTGGAACATGGTGATGTTGGGGTCATAGTCATGGAATAAATTCCAACTTAAGTTATGTTTTTGACAGACATAATGTATCATTAACAACAATCATTTCTCAAATGTTCCAAACAACCAGAGAACTGAATGAGAGAATATGTATAGATGGGTGAAAATTCACCCCCACTAAATATAAAGAAAGTTCCTGGTAATATCAAAGAAAACACACACACACACACACACATATACTGTAGAAAGGAAAATTCTTCATTTGGGCTTTCACCCTGATTAACAAGGCAAAACTCAGGACAGAGAGAATGAAAATAATTTTATTATAAGTAAGACCTTAATGGGCTGATCACAGGAAACCAGCAATGGTTTCAAGGTAGGGACAACTTTTATACTAAGTTCATCCAGATGGGTCCACATCAGCAAAAGAAGTGTGGTCCTTGAATCTCAGTTCTGCCCCAAGGTAGCAAGAATATGACAAGGAGCAGGTAATACCAAAACCACAGACTTGGTGTCTTCTTCCCCCCTAGAGCTTTCCCTGGCCCTGATTGATAATCAGGGCCAAGAATTATAGGTGATTGAGTCAGTATTAACTTTCAATAATAATTTTTGAAAAGTTTCAGTAAGGTTAGAGAAAGTAAATGAAGATAGAAAATTGCATTTTTAGAGAATATAAGAATATTTCAGGATATATCTAATTCATAAATAGGCTTCTTTTTTCATGTTGGTCTTTTATAATGAAATATTTGGCAACACAGAGACAGAAGCCATTTTAAAAGAAATTAATGCTTGTAGATTTAGAACGTGATTAAAGCTGCATTTTGTGTTTAATGTTTTTTATAGTATTAATTCTCAAAATTGTTAATAATAATTGTAGTATACTTTTAGTAAAATAACATACAAATTTAGGTTATTTTTTATCACTTGAGGGACTGGAATCTAAGAACATTTCAAAAATAAAGGTGGGAAATGACACGCTAAACTTTTATTTTGTTTACAAAGTAAAGAAAATTGAGATGGGATGAAAATTTTTATTTCAAAAAAATGTTATAAAACCATTTTTTTGCATTTGATGATATACTTAGGCCTCCTATGTTAATGTTAATACAGACTCTGGCATGAAGATTGTTTATTTTTCATATATTTTATGTCTATATACATATGTATATGTATATGTGTATAAATATATATATATATACTTATGTATACATATATCTAAAATATGAATGTGCATAAGTGAGTGAAGTTTAAACTGAATCTACTTCTGATGACAACTGCATTACCATGAATTAACGTAGCTATTTTATTTATCCAATATACTTTTATCATAATTTGCTGGTGATGGAGTATCTTAATTAGGTTCACTTCTTCATATAAGCTACAACAAACTTGAACTGAAGTATTTTCACAGAATTGCTTTTCATCTTCAGAAATAATTGGTCTTCCTCCTGGAAACAATGCAAGGAGTAAAATGTTTCATTACAGAAAGTAAAAAAAAAAAATAAACCCCTCTTTGGATTCCTATTGAGTTAGGATACATCATAACGAATTTGAACTTAGCAAGCCTTTACTAAACAATATACAATATGCATATAGTAGATAAATTTGAAATGTTTTACAGTGCCTGCTCTTAGGATTCCCTAAGACTACTAGAGGGATATAACATACATAAATAAGATGCAAGTTTGAATGAGATAGTGGAAGAAAGGTGTTTCCATATAAAATTCTCTAGAAAATGTTGAGGGATTATATATTACTTTCAGCTGGGTAATGTGAAAGGCTTCAAAACAAGTTATCAACAAACCTTTATTTATCAGTCCAAATAGGTAAATGATACCAATGCATCATTGAATTGTGTTAGGTACTGAGTTCTAAAGAGATTCTTCTGTTTGGACAAATAATGGCTAATCAGAGGCAAAGTGGAGGACAAAAAAAGTATAAAAGAATGAAGGATATGGTTAAGGATAAGGATAGGGTTAATGTTCAGTAACATCTGGGGCAAGAAAATAAATTTCAGAAATTGATGAAGTACAGTACTTTTTGGAAGGTAGTATGAATTCTTAAAATTAATTAAATAGCAATAGGCATTTTCAATTTATTTTAGTATTCTCTTTGATCGATTTGCTTTGGGCTTTCCTTGAACCAGCTATGTCCCATTAAAACTTGTTCATAAAATGAATTTATTATCTGTAGACCACAAATGAATATAAATATCTCTTTTCTCAAATGCTAATGTAAAACACTGTACATTATCTTGTGTATTGGCAATATTTAATTGATCAACTTTAAAAAAATAAAGCTCTGTCAATGAGCTCATGGTGTAGTGTTTCAGACCTAATTCTCATCTTTACACACTGTTCACAAGAATTTAATCATCTAATGAAAATTCTAAGTGAATGCAATCCAGTTCATTCTCTTACTCTGTGATGAAGACAAAATGAAAACAGTAGAGTTGCCAGTCACAATTACCTATACCTAGTACCAGCAAAGGGTCCCCTGTATTGTCTATTGATCAGTTGTTTGACCTTCTTACTTTCTCTGATCTGAGAGCTCCTGACATTTTTACTGAGGGCATTACAGCCACCTCCAAGATCGACTACCGATTCTGACATCAAGTGAACTCCACGTACACCCCCATCTGTTGTCACAGATCTCTCCTGCCATTCTCAGTTCTTTTAGGCAGGAAAAATGTCTCACCTTGACAATATTTTGGCTCAGTCACTCCAAAGTTTGATTTAAGGCACTATTTTATTTTATTTGGTTGGGGGGGAGGGGGCGGGCACTGCTAAAAGAGTTTGGCTGGGTTGCTGCCTCAAATCTACCATATTGGTTCCCTGACAACTAACCCTCTATTCCCCAATTGACTATTTGATATATGAAACTGGATATTGAAGAATCTCAAATTCACTACATCCAAAAAAAAAAACATTGTATTTTTTTCTCTCTCAATGTTCCCCTTCTCAAAACTCACCTATTATGGTTGCCACAATATTATTTGATACCATTATTATACCAGTATGCTCCTAGTCACCCAGGGTAATAGTCAGCCAAGGTGATAAACCTTGATGCTAACATCCCACATATACAGTTGCCAAGCCTTATTTCTACCTTAACGATATCTCCCATATATTACTCTAAGTCGGGTTCTCATCACCACTTTTCTAGAATACTAAAACAGTCTTGTAGTTGGTCATAATGACTCTTCTTCCACTTAATTCCCAAAGTGATTTTCCTAAGCCTAAGATCAAATTCCTTTGTCTAAACTTCCCCTTTACCCCTGAAAACACAGAGAGCTTTCATGTTTACCTATAATGAAGGAAGGAAATAAGCATTTAAAGCACCTACAATGTGCCAGCAATTGTGCTGTGTGTTTTTTTGTTTTTATTTAATATTTCATTTTTCTCAATTACATGTAAAAATAATTTTCAACATTCATTTTAAAAATAAGCTCCAAGTTCCCTCCCTTTCTACTTTTCTTTCTTCCCCTCTCATTGAGGAGGCAGAAAATTTGATATAGATTATACATGTGTAGCCGTTCAAATCATATTTCCATACTGTTCCATGTTGGTCATGTTGAGAAAGAAAACACAAAACACAAAATAAGCAAGAAAGAGAAAGATAATATATGCATGCATGCATGTTTATGTATATGTTTTTATATGCACATATGCATGTGTATGTGTATATGCCCACACACACATATATATATTATATATATGTGTGTTTGCCTGTGTGTATATAAATACTTATATAAATATAAGCACATATGTGTGTGGATAGATTAGATACATGCATGCATGCATGAACACATGCATATCAAAACATATATATGAGAAAGAACTCATGGATTCATATATACACACATATGTATATATTTTATGCATATGTTTATGCTTATGTTTATGTAATTTCATCAGTTCTTTCTTTCTCTGGAGGTGGATAACATTTTTTATTATCACTCCTTAAGAATTTTCTTGCATGATTGGATTGCTGAGAATAACTAAGTCATTCACAGTTGATCATTGTACAATGTTGCTGTTACTGTGTAAAATGTTTTTCTTGTTCTGCTCATTTCACTTAAGATTAGTTCATATAACTCCAGATTTTTCTGAGAGCATCCTGATCATCATTTCTTACAGCACAATAGTATTCCATCACAATAATATACCATAACTTGTTCTTTCATTCTTCAATTGATGGACATACCCTGAATGTCCAGTTCTTATACCATGAAAAAGCTGCTACAAAATATTTTTTGGACACACATAATCTTTCTCTTTCCATCGCTTTGAGATATAGTAGTGGCATTGTTGGGTCAAAGGGTATGCACAGTTTTATAGCTTCTTGGGCATAGTTCCAAATTCTTCTCTAGAATGGTTGGATGAGTTCACAACTCCACCAACAATGCATTAGCATCTCAATTTTTCCACATCCCCTCCAATATTTGTGATTTTCCTTTTCTGTTATCTTAGAGTGTCTGATAAGAATTATACCTTTAGAGTTATTTTAATTTGCATTTCTCTAATCAATAGTGATTTAGAGTATTTTTTCATATTATTATCTATAGCATTCCTTTTTTCTTCTTCTAAAAACCTGTCTGTCCATATCCCTTGGCCATTTATCAATTGGTGAATAGATTGAGGATTAAGTGACTTGCAAAGGGTCACACAGCTAGTAAGTGTCAAGTGTCTGAGACCAGTTTTGAACTCAGGTCTTCCTGAATCCAGGGCTAGTACTTTATCCACTGTGCCACCTAGCTGCCCCCATATAGCTTGTATTCTTATAAATTTGAATCAGTTCTCTACATATTTAAGAAATGAGGCCTTAACAGAGAAACTTGCTGTAAAATTTTATATATTTATGATTACTGTTATTAAGCACTTAATAAAATTATCTCATATTATTCTTACAACAGAGGTACATAGCGGGGCAGCTAGGTGGCACAGTGAATAAAGCATCGGCCCTGGAGTCAGGAGGACCTGAGTTCAAATATGACCTCAGACACTTGACACTTACTAGCTGTGTGACCCTGGGCAAATCACTTAACCCTCATTGCCACCCATCCCCCTCAAAAACAAAAAACAAAAAAACAGAGGTACATACTATTATACCACCCATGGTACAGTTGAGGAAAATGGAACAGCAAGACAATAAATGATTTGCTGGGGGTGACACAGCCACTAAGTATCTGAGACCAGATTTGAACTGACTGCAGGCTCAGTGCTCAATCCATTGCACCACTTAGTTAACTTTGTTTTTTTTTTCCCCAACTAGATATAAAGCCCTCAGTTTGGAATTTAAAGTTCTTTGCAACCTGAACTTTTCATACTTCTTAAGTTTCCCTATAAGTTACTTTTTTCCACATGCTTTATATAACAACTCACCTACTTTCCATTTCTGTACCAGGCATTCTGTTTTGCATTTCTCTATTTCCTGTGACCAATATAATTCTGGTCTCCTTTACATCTTAATTCCTCATTCTTTCTTTCAATGATCAGCTCAAATGCTTTTTTTTTTTTTTCAGGAGGCCTTTGGAGAGTACCTTCTATCATTCAATCTATTCAATTGAATCAGAATCAGGGTATACTCACCAACACACAGATACACTTATATATGTATATACATATATGTATGCATGGTAGATTTTTATATTCACAAATGCAGGACATTTCTGTAGATATTAAACTATCTATGCAGTCTAATAAACATATTATTTCATGCATATATACTTATATATTTATTTACATAACATATGTTGAAGATATAAATAGACTGAATAAATGGAAGGTAACTATACAAATATGCACATACTTCTATGCATGTGTGTGTATGACTAAAAAAATAAAAAATATATTGAATATTTAGAAGGCTGGAAGGTAACTTTACATATACAGATATATTTGTATTTACATATATGTGTATATGTATGCATATATGTGTGTATGTATGAATGTGTATAAAATCTTATTTATTCCTATTTCTTTACATGGTATCTCACTGTTAAAAATGTGATGTCTTTGAAGGGGATATACTATTAGTCTTTCTTTCTGGGCTCTGAAATAAATACATTGCATCCATAAAATCAGAGCTTAATAAATATTTGTCTGCTAGCTGATTGAATGAAGGGAAAGACAGATTCACTTTTGGCTTTACAGATTCTGTATTAAGCAGTGTCTAAAACTTCCTAGAAACTTAATAAACATTTGCTGAAGTTGAGCAACAATGATTTGAACAAAAATTATTTCACTCAAACTGTTTATTGATAATTTTAGAAATATTAGGTTATATGTTCCTTTGAGAGAATGAAAAATAGATTAGAGTAATGAGCATCTCACTATTTATTTTTAGAATACTTCAATCTCCATTCTTTTATGATTCTTTTCTCTATCCCTGAGATAATCACTTAACCTTTAAATTTCCCATTGAATCTAAAGAGTGAGGTGGGAAGCAACAGATATTTAGTTAAATTAGCTTTATTTCATATAATGTATTCTACTCCACTGATTTGTAAAATGCTTAGTATGAGGATAAAATATTACTTAATGGAATATCTTGAATAAGTGTAATATCAGTAATCTGCTAGCTGAGTAGTAACTCTCTTCTTATAAGAATGTTTAAGAAAGAAATCACTGAGGCCTAGAAACTTATCCCTCATCTCTAAAGTCTATGAACCAATGAAAACTTCATTCCTTTCTCTTTAGATCATTTAAATTTTGAGTTCTATGTATTTATGTTAGAACCAAGATATGTTTGTATAATGAAAAAATTGGCCTTAATGTGGAGTTTGGACCCAAGTCAAGCCATCTCCTGGTGTATGGAATTCAGATCTTATTCAAAAAGTATTAATCATTAACTGCAAACTAGGTATATTTTTCATTTTCCCTTTTTGCAAATAATCTTGTCTTTTCCTTTGTTGAGTTTTTTTATTATTATTATTATTTTTTTTTTTTAGTGAGGCATTTGGGGTTAAGTGACTTGCCTAGGGTCACACAGCTAGTAAGTGTTAAGTGTCTGAGGCTGGATTTGAACTCAGCTACTCCTGACTCCAGGGCCGGTGCTCTATCCACTGTACCATCTAGCTGCCCCATGTTGAGTGGTTTATAACAGGACTTCAAAATTTTATTCTACTTGTGAGCCCTTTTTACCTGAGAAATTTTTACATGACCCTAGGTATATAGGTATTTAAAATAGGTATATATAACCTTTTACTGTTACCAATTTTTTGTGACCAGCACATTAAGTTACACAATCCTATATGGGATCATAACCCATAGTTTAAGAATCTTTGATTTATAGGATCATTAATATAGAGCTAGAAGAGATCTCAAAGACATTCTAGCCTAACCATATTTTTACATATCATGGAACTGAAGCCCAATGATAGTTTCTAACTTGTTGAAGGTCACACAGGTAGACTAGTAGGTTGTCAAATGTGAGATTTTTATCTGGATTCTCTGTTTCCAGAGATAGTACTCTTAGTATTGAAGCAAGCTTCTTGAGATATCATTGCATGCTACAAATCTGAGGAATAGGATACTTAGGATTCTGAAGATTTTTAGGTTGAAACAGAAATGATGGTGAGCGATGCTTATAGCTAACATCTGTCAAATTAGCAGAGAGCAAAATAAGTATCCAGGCAAACATAAATGAAGACTTCCACAGGTCTCAATGATATAGAGACACAGGAAAAGGTAATTTATCATGACAGTTGCTAAGGGAATTTCAAGGGAAAGCCACAGTTCACATCAGCGTCCATGAAGTATAAGCACCCAGGGATCTATTTCATTGATGGACGCTATATATAATTTAGGGCATTCATCCTAAAGTAGCCACTAAAAGTTTTGTTATAAATATAGGTTGACTTCTTTGTGAGAGGAAAAAGTGAATGATCTTCAGGAATGCCTCTCTATGATCCATCTGATAAGACAACCTGCATAAAAGGAAAGAAATACATTTTAAGGGAAAAAATTAGTAAAATAAATTTAAAAAGGAAGAGGAGAAACAAACCTTAGACAATGGGAGGGAAAGTAGAAAATAGACGAGAAAGAGTATATTTAACACAGTTAGAGGTAGGCAACACTTGCAAAGCTTTTATGTTTTTGCTTTGTTTTGTCCCTCTCTCTCTGCCACCTTCCCTTCCTTCCTTCCGTCCTTCCCTTCCAACTTGATAGGCACAAGTAACCTGAATGCACATCAATACAATGAGAAATCTTCCATAAGAAATTAAAAAAAAAAAACTTAAAGGCACAGATGGTGGTTTCAACTTACGTGATATCTTTGTATTAGCATACTTGAACAGAGAATATAAATAATACTTTATCAATGCATATTACACAAGTGAGAGAGCAACCTGTTTGTTCCTAATTTTCCTTTGCTGCATCTTCATCTAGATCATGCCTTGGTGTCCCATGGGCTCTATTCCTGGGATTACTTTTTGCTTCCTCTATATTATTTCATTCCAGCTTCCATGGATTCAATTATCATTGGTTTTGGGATGATTCTCAAATTTAACATCTAGCAAACTCATCTTCTCTCTTGACTTCCAGTCCCACATCTCCAACGGTCTTTTGTATGTTTTTAACTGGATGTCCTATAAACATCTTAAACTCAACATGTCCTAAACTAGAATCATTATATTTTCCCCCAAAGCTTTCCCTTTGCTTAATTTCCCTGTTGCTGTTAAGGGTACTACCACCCTCTCAAACACCCAGGTTCAAAACATAGAAATCAAACTCAACCTCTTTTATTTCATATACCAAATATCTTTACCAAAGACTGTATACACACACTCACATTTGTTTGTTTGTAACATTTCTTGCATATGCCCCTTTTTTCCTCTGTCTTTGACAAGATTATTGTGTGAGACTTCATCACCTTGCACCTGAACTACTGTCATAGCCTGCTGTTTGGTTTCCTTGCCATCAATCTTTCAATTTAGACCAATTAAGCTGTCAAACTGATCTTCCTAACAGGGGTTACCATATCAACCTATTACTTTTAGAATCAAATAATAATAATTAAATAAAAACTTCCATTTAGCCTTCAAAATCCTTCATAACGTGCTTCTCCATTTTTTCTATTCTTCTTCTACCTTACACCCAATCACATGCTCCCCATACCCTTCAACCCAGTGACACTGGCCTCCTTACTGATCCTCAAGCAAGGTATGCCATCTCCCAACTCAAAGAATTTTCACTGGCTATGTCCCTTGACTAGAGCATTCTTCCTCTTCATCTCTGTCTCCTCAAATCTATGGCTTCCTTCAAATTCCAGCCCCAATTTTACCTTCTATAAGAAACCTTTCCCTCTTCTCCTTAATGGCCCACCACTTGATTATTTCAAATTTATTCTCTATATAATTGGATTATACATAGTTGCTTACATGTATTCTCCCAAATTTGGCTGGGAATTGCTTGAAAGTAGGGACTGTCTTTTAGCTTTCTTGGTACTCCTAGTACCATAATGCCTGGCATGTAGCATATGCTTAATAAATATTTATTGACTATTGCCTGAAATGGGAAATTTCAGCTATCTAGATACTTGTTGGAAATGAAGGAGTGATACAATATAGAATCATAGATTTAGAACTGAAGAGAAATTTGGAGCTCACTTAACCAAAACACCTCATTTTGAAAATGAGGAAATTGTGACCCAGAGAGGTTAACTAACTTGCCCATAATAACAAAAGTAAAAAGTGGCAGAGCTAAGACTCAAAAACAAATGTGCCAATTTCAAATCTGAGACTTCTCCACTGGAATATACTGCCTATATGTAATCTAGCTAGCTAGCTAGCTAGCTAGATGGAAACACATACACACATATATACATGCATGCATAAATACATATACACATACATGTTATATATATATATATATATATATATATATATATATATATATATATATATATATATATATATATACACATACATGGATATGTTTGTTGTATATGTGTGTGCATTTGCCAGAGATGTTGTAGAAAGTATCCATTCCTCTTCTACGGAGTCAGAGACTATACATATTATGACTGCTAAGAACCCTTGCATTTCTGAGTTTCTGTGGTTCTTCAACTTAATGATTCACTAAGGTGCTAATGATTCTACAAAAAGTGTTTTACTGGTAAACATATAGAATATACTGCCATTCTGTAAATGAATTAAATATTAAATATGTAGCACTTGTCTCATAACCAAGTTTTATTGAACCTCACTTTCAAAATAATTCTAACATGACTCATATAATTGTGTAATTCTCTTCTTTTTATGGTAATAAAATTATTAAACCTGGCATCTGACATATACTCCATCTAAGGACAATAATTAAAATTATCTAAATATAAGTAAGGATGCCCCAAATAATTATCCTCTTACTTTGTGAACTTTGAGCATAAATTTTCCCCTAAATCCTTTCCTTGAATAGTAATATAATTAGGCATGTCCACAGTTACATTTATCACATTTAAAAAGAAATCTATTGTTAGAACTTCACCAACTTAAAACTTAGCTTTTGGTATAGGCAGGAGCAGTCATTATTTCCACTTTTAATTCACTTTGTGGATGCTGTAAAATGGCTGTCTTGGGATTCCTTTTAAGGATGTAGCCTTTTCTTGATCAATAGGCTTCCCCTTGGAGAGATCATTAGAACACAACTTGACATTCATTAGTATTCAGAAGATGAACAAGCACCACATATTGTAAAACATTCAAGGACTATTTAGCTCCATATGCAAATACATATCACAGAAAGAGATAAATAAATGAATTTTAGCTCCTAAGCTTCCATTTCAACAGAGCAAAAATAACTCTACTGGGTTTAATATTATATTAAACCAATTTGATTATTCACTTCATAGCAGTATCTTTCTCAGGAAATAACTAGGACCTATACTTTATGGCTTTATTCCACACTAGATTTTGAAAGCACACTACAAGTCTTTAAAATGTAGTACTATAATTCATTCTCACTAGGGGGACATTAAGAACACTGGAACTTTAATATTCTGTAAGCTAAAACCAATGTACCATTAGGTTTCCATAGATACTTTTTATAGTCATTTATCCTTAAGTTTTCAAATGATTCATTCCTACTACATGCATACTCCTGCCACTCCTAAATACACATAGGACAAATTTTAGGTTTTTTCCTTTTCTTTTTTTCTTTTTTAATTCTTGTAACAGCTGAGTGGGGAAGCAAGATGAGATTCTTCATCCACTAAACTGTACACATAAAGCACCAATGAAACATCCACAAACTGTAGTCACATTAATAGGAAAATACCTAAGGTATGTTACAGTATGGTAAATTAAATGATGCAGCAATTAAATAGCTTCTGGGGATGAGTAGCTCTTAAGTTGTCTTCATAATATTTAGATAATTAAATCATTTCCCCCCATATATATTAGACTACATAAGAAAGTAAAGCAATATTAAAAAAAAAAAAAACTGAAGCTTATCTGTGAATTTTTTCCTTTGGATTAATGATCATTTACATAGTTTTAAATATCACTCTTTAAAATATTTTTAAAATATCAATTGTTAAATCATAAAAATGGGGCGGAGCCAAGATGGTGGAGAGGAAGCAGCAAGCTGCCTGAGCTCTCCTTCTGTTCCCTCAAAAAGAACATTAAATCAAGCCTCTGGATGGATTCTGAAACTACAGAACCTGCAAAAAGACAGAGAGACACAGTCTTCCAACCAGAGATAATTTAGAAGACTTCAGGAAAACGTCAGTCTGACTCGGGCAAAAGGGAGGCCCAGCGCAGGGCAGCAGCCCAGCGCTGAGGAAGTCGGGGCAAGTCAGCAGGAGCTGCGGGCCACAGCTGAACAACTGAGGCCCCTGGAACCAGGCTCAAAAATCTGGTGGCCAAGAAGGTCAGTGGAAAAACCTACCTGCACTAGCCGGGAGGGCAGGTGGTAGGGCCACGAACAGGACAGGCGGAATCCGGCACCTGGCCGAGCGCACCCAGACAGGAAGTGCAGGGGATTGAACTGCACACACTATAAAGGCCTCAGAGTAAAAAGCCAGTCACACAGCACCTATACCACTGCACCAAAACAGGGACCCTGGTGCCCCCAGAGCACACCTCAACTTAAAAAATAAATAAATAAGCTGCAATAATGAGTAAGAAGCAAAAAAGAGCCCTCTCCATCTAGAGCTTCTGTATCAATAGGGAAGAAGCCAACACAAACTCAGATGAGGACAATAGCCTCAAATTGCCTACATGTGAAGCCTCAAGAGGGAAGGTGAATTGGTCTCAAGAACAAAAAGCCTTCCTGGAAGAGCTCAAAAAGGATTTTGAAAATCAATTGAGAGAGGTAGAAGAAAAAATGGGGAGAGAAATGAAAGCAAAACAAGAAAACTATGAAAAAAGAATCAGCAGCTTGGAAAAGGAAGCCCATAATTTCACTGAAGAAAACAAAGCCTTAAAAAATTCACTTGGCCAAATGGAAAAAAGGTGCATAATCTCACTGAAGAAAACAATGCCTTAAAAATTAAAATGGGACAATTGGAAGAAAAGGAATCCATGAGACACCAGGAATCAGTCAAGCAGAATCAAAAGAATGAAAAAATAGAAGAAAATGTAAAATACCTCATTAGAAAGACAACTGATCTGGAAAACAGATCGAGGAGAGACAATTTGAGAATCATTGGACTGCCTAAAAGCCATGACCAGGAAAAGAATCTAGACACCATATTCCAGGAAATTATTAAGGAGAACTTCCCTGATATCACAGAATCAGAGGATAAAATCATCATTGAAAGAATCCACCAATCACCTCCTGAAAGAGACCCCAAAAGGAAAACTCCAAGGAATATTGTAGCCAAATTTCAGAATTATCAGGTGAAGGAGAAAATACTCCAAGCAGCCAGAAAGAAGCAATTTAAATATAATGGAGCCACAGTCAGGATTGCTCAGGACCTGGCAGCTTCAACATTAAAGGACCGCAAGGCTTGGAATACGATATTCCGGAAGGCAAAGGAGCTTGGATTGCAGCAAAGAATCTATTACCCAGCAAAAATGATCATTCTCTTTCAGGGGAAAAGATGGACATTTAAGGACATTGGGGACTTTCAATCTTTCCTGATGAAAAGACCGGAATTGAATAGAAAATTCGATCTTAACATACAAGACTCAAGAGAAGTTTAAAAAGGTAAGAAAAAAAAAAGGTTACCCAATTCGGTTAAACTGTTTATATCTCTACACGGGAAGATAATACTCATAACTCTTAAGAACTGTAAATGTATTTGCGCAGACCGAAGGAGTTTACACAGAGGGTATAAATATAAATTGTCTTTGATGAGATGATACAAAAAAAAATTAAGGGGTTAAAAAGGGAGTCTATGGGGAGGAGAGGAAAGGGGAGGTGGAACGGGATGAATTATATCATATGAAGAGGTGAAAAAAAAAAAACTATTACAAAAGAGGGAAAGAAAGGAGGGGTGAACATTGTTTCAACCCTATTCTCATTAGCTTTGAATCAAAGAGGGAATAATATATATCTTCACTGGGATAAAGAAACTTCGTTCATTCTTTAGGGAAGCAAAAGGGGAAGAAAAGGGGGGGCTGATAGAAGGGAGGAGAAAAGCAAGGGAGAAAACGGTAAAGAAAAGAGAGGGGGGGTGATAAAAAGGGAGGGCAGATTGGGGGAGGCAGGGGTAAGAAATAAAATGTCAAAGGGAAACTTTGGGGGCAGCTACGTGGTGCAGGAGATAAAGCACTGGCCTAGGATTCAGCAGTACTTGAGTTCAAATCTAGCCTCAGACACTTAACTAGCTGTATGACCTTGGGCAAATCATTAACCCTCATTGCCCTGCAAAAACAAAACAAAAAAACAAAACAAACAAACAAACAAAAAAGAAAGAAAACATTGGTGAGGAGGAATAGGGTGAAAGAAGGGGGGAAAAGTACAAAGGGGGTAAATAGAATGGAGGGGAATAGACAGTCAGTAATAATAACTGTGAATGTGAATAGGATGAACTCTGCTATAAAACGGAAGCGAATTGCAGAGTGGATTAAAAAACAGAATCCTACAATATGCTGTTTACAAGAAACATATTTGAAACAGAAAGATACACACAGAGTAAAGGTAAAAGGCTGGAGCAGAATATATTATGCTTCAGCTAAAATAAAAAAAAAAGCAGGGTTAGCAATCCTTATCTCAGACAAAGCAAAGGAAAAAATAGATCTCATTAAAAGAAATAAGGAAGGAAATTACATCTTGCTTAAAGATACTATAGATAATGAAGTAATATCAATATTAAATATGTATGCGCCAAGTGGTATAGCATCCAAGTTCTTAGAGGAGAAGTTAAATGAGTTACAAGAGGAATTAGACAGTAATACTATACTAGTGAAGGACCTGAATCTCCCCCTCTCAGAATTAGATAAATCTAGCTGAAAAATAAATAAGAAAGAAGTGAAAGAGGTGAATAGATTACTAGAAAAGTTAGAAATGATAGATGTATGGAGAAAATTGAATGGGGATAGAAAGGAATATACCTTTTTCTCAGCAGTACATGGCACATTTTCAAAAATTGACCATGTATTAGGGCGCAAAAACATCATAGTCAAATGTAGAAAGGCAAAAATAGTAAATGCATCCTTCTCAGATCATGATGCAATAAAAATTACATGTAAGAAAGAGCCAGGGAAAAGTAGAATGAAAATCAATTGGAAACTAAATAATATCATTCTAAAGAATGAATGGGCCAAACAACAAATCATAGAAACACTCAATAACTATATCAAAGAATATGACAATAATGAGACAACATACCAAAATCGATGGGATGCAGCCAAAGCAGTGCTTAGGGGAAAATTTATAGCTCTAAATGCTTACATGAATAAAAAAGAGAAAGAAGAGATTAATGAATTGGGCATGCAACTTAAAAAGCTAGAAAAAGAACAAATTAGAAATCCCCAATTAGATACTAAACAAGAGATCCTGAAAATTAAAGGAGAACTTAATAAGATTGAAAGCAAGAAAACTATAGAATTAATCAACAAAACTAAGAGCTGGTTTTATGAAAAAAACAATGAAATAGATAAAATATTGGATAATTTGATTAAAAAAAAGAAGAAAACCAAATTACCAGTACGAAAAATGGAAAGGGTGATGTTACCACCAACGAAGTGGAAATTCAATCAATAATTAGGAATTATTTTGTCCAACTGTATGCCAATAAATTTGACAATCTAAATGAAATGGATGAATATTTACAAAAATACAAACTGCCCAGGTTAACTGAAGAGGAAATAAAATCCTTCAATAAACCCATATTAGAAAAAGAAATTTGAACAAGCCATTAATCAACTCCCTAAGAAAAACTCCCCAGGGCCAGATGGGTTAACAGGTGAATTTTACCAAATATTTAAAGAACAATTAATTCCAATATTATACAAATTATTTGGAAAAATATGTGAAGAAGGAGTTCTACCAAATTCGTTGTATGACACAAATATGGTGGTGATACCAAAACCAGGCAAAGCAAAAACAGAGAAAGAAAATTATAGACCAATTTCCCTAATGAATATTGATGCTAAAATCTTAAATAAGATATTAGCAAGGAGATTACAGCAAGTGATCACCAGGATAATACACTATGACCAGGTGGGATTTATAGCAGGAATGCTAGGCTGGTTACAAAAACTATTAACATAATCAACCACATCAATAAGAAAACCAACCAAAATCATATGATTATCTCAATAGATGCAGAGAAAGCTTTTGACAAAGTACAACACCCATTCCTAATAAAAACACTAGAGAGTTTAGGAATAGGTGGAGCTTTCCTTAGAATAATAAACAGTATCTACCTAAAGCCATCAGCAAGTATTATATGCAATGGAGATAAATTAGAGGCCTTACCAATAAGATCAGGGGTGAAACAGGGATGCCCATTATCACCCCTATTATTTAATATTGTCCTAGAAATGTTAGCTTTAGCAATCAGTGAAGAGAAAGGAATTAAAGGAATTAGAATAGGCCAGGAGGAAACAACTATCACTCTTTGCAGATGATATGATGGTATACTTAAAGAATCCTAGAGAATCAAATCAAAAATTACTTGAAACAACAACTTTAGCAAGGTAGCAGGATATAAAATGAATTCACACAAATCATCATCATTTCTATACATGACCAACAAAGTCCAGCAGCAAGAGATAGAAAGAGAAATTCCATTTAAAGTAACGGTAGATAATATAAAATACTTGGGAGTCTACTTGCCAAGACAAACCCAGGAACTCTATGAACACAACTACCAAACACTCTTCACACAAATCAAATCAGATCTAAATAATTGGAAAGATATCAATTGCTCATGGATAGATAGAGCTAATATAGTAAAAATGACAATACTGCCTAAATTAATTTACTTATTCAGTGCCATACCAATCAGGCTACCTAAAAATTATTTTATAGAGCTAGAAAAAATAATATCAAAATTCATCTGGAAAAACAAAAAATCAAGAATATCCAGGGAAATAATGAAAAAAAAACTTCACAGGAAGGTGGGTTAGCCTTACCAAACCTGCAGCTTTAATATAAAGTGGCAGTCATCAAAACTATCTGGTACTGGCTTAAAAATAGAGTGGTAGATCAATGGAATAGACTAGGCTCAGGAAATGCAGTAGTAAATGACACTAGTAATGTAGTGTTTGATAAACCCAAAGACTCCAGCTTCTGGAATAGGAACTCAGTATTTGACAAAAACTGCTGGGAAAACTGGAAGATAGTATGGCAGAAATTAGGCATAGACCAACATCTTACACCTTATACTAAATTAAGGTCAAAATGGATACATGATTGAGACTTAAGAGGTGATAGCCCAGGTAAATTAGGAGAGAAAGGAATAGTCTACCTATCAGATCTTTGGAAAGGAAAACAGTTTATGACCAAACAAGAGATAGAGTATATGATAAAATGCAAAATAGATGATTTTGATTACATTAAATTAAAAAAAAATGCAGAAACAGAAGCAATGCATCCCAAAGTAGAAGGGAAGCAGAAAGCTGGGAGACAATTTTTGTGGCCAGTACTTCTGATAAAGGCCTCATCTCTAAAATATATAGGGAACTAAATCAAATTTATAAGA
Source organism: Dromiciops gliroides (assembly GCF_019393635.1). Classification (NCBI taxonomy): domain Eukaryota; kingdom Metazoa; phylum Chordata; class Mammalia; order Microbiotheria; family Microbiotheriidae; genus Dromiciops; species Dromiciops gliroides. The sequence continues at coordinate 133,364,268 of NC_057863.1, forward strand.
ATCCAAGTCATTCCCCAATTGAGAAATGATCAAAGGATATGAACAGGCAGTTATTCTGATGAAGAAACCAAAGCTATCTATTCCCATATGAAAAAATGCTCTAAATCTCTAATGTTTAGAGAGATGCAAATTAAAACAACTCTGAGGTACCACCTGACACCTATCAGATTGGTTAAAATGACAAAAAAGGAAGATAATAAATGTTGGAGAGGCTGTGGGTAAATTGCAACACTAATGCATTGTTGGTGGAGCTGTGTACTGATCCAACCATTCTGGAGAGCAATTTGGAATTATGCCCAAAGGGCGATAAAGCTGTCCATACCCTTTGACCCAGCAATACCACTTTTGGGTCTTTTTCCCAAAGAAATCATGGAAAGGGGAAAGGGACCCACATGTACAAAAGTATTTATAGCTGCTCTTTACATGGTGGCAAGGAATTGGAATTTGAGGGGATGCCCATCAATTGGGGAATGGCTGGACAAGTTGTGGTATATGAATATAATGGAATACTATTGTGCTGCAAGAAACGATGAGCAGGAGGAGTTCAGAGAAACCTGGAGGGTCTTGCGTGGGCTGATGATGAGTGAGATGAGCAGAACCAGAAGAACATTGTACACAGTATCATCAACATTGAGTGTTGATCTACTGTGATGGATTATATTCTTCTCACCAATGCAGTGGTACAGAAGAGTTCCAGGGGACTCATGATAGAAGAGGATCTCCAAATCCAAGAAGAAGAAAAAAGAACTGTGGAGTATAGAAGCTGAATGAAGCATACTATTTCTTTTGTTTTTGGTGCTGTTGTTTTTTCTATTTTGAGGTTTTTCATCATTGCTCTGATTTTTCTCTTATAACATGACTAATGCAGAAAAAGGATTAATGTTATTATGTGTGTGTGTGTATGTATATATATATATATATAAAACCTATATCAGATTACCTGCTGTCCAGGGGAGGGGGGGGGGGGAAGGAGGGAGAAAAATCTGAAATTGTAAAGCCTGTATAAACAAAAGTTGAGAACTATCTTTACATGTAATGGGAAAAAAATAAAATACTTTCTTAATTTAAAAAAATCATAAAAATGAATACTTCTCTATAAAAATATCAATAAAAGTATATATATAAATCTTACATTCATTGTATATAAAGCTGTGTAACTGTATTATGCAAAGTTTAGTTGTTTTATATGTGTATTAAATTTAATGATAGTAATTGAATTTCCCTACTCCTACTTTCCCTTTTTCACAATTCAAAATTGTTTTCCAAAATGTTTGTAGCATTTCACAGCCCAACTAATAATATGTTAGCATATCTTTTAACAATCTCTCCAACATTGACTATTGCCATATTTTGTTTTTGCAGAGTATGAAGTAAAATTTCAGGGTTGTATTTATTTGCATTTCTCTCATTTTAGTTATTTGGAAAGTTTGTTTATGTGGTTGCAATTTTTCTTTTGAAAATTGTTCATATTTTATGACTATTTTTCTATTGGGTAATGGCTATTAGACATATAGATTTATTAATTGTTTATAGATCTTGGATACCAGAGAAATTAAAGACAAAGATCACCCCCCCCCAATTGACTACTTCCCTTCTTAGATGGATCAATGTTGTCTGTGCAGAAGCTTTTCAATTTCAAGTCATGTCTTTTGCTGCAAACTAAGTATTAATTCCATTTCAGTTACTTTAATCTCTTTTTAAGGTTATTGTCCCTCCACAGGATTTCTTCCTTTCACTCCAAATAGTTTATTCTCATTCGGTACCTCTTTCTCTTTAGGTTATTATTTAGTTTCTTTTTCACGCACATATAGACACACATACATAGATATAGATATATAGATATATGTGATATATATGTATCATAATATGATATATATATATATATATCATATGTATGTTTGTAAAGGGGAAGATTATCTATCTATCTATCTATCTATCTATCTATCTATCTATCTATCTATCTATCTATCTATCTATTTATCTATTTATCTATCTATCTATTTATCTATCTATCTATCTATCTGCCTGTCTGTCTGTTATGGGACTATCATGGGCCCCGGTTACCCCAAAAGTTGTCTGGAGAGGTCAAGGAACTTTTTCCTTGAAACCCCAGCAGTTTTCCCATGAAATCAAGAAGGCCTCTCCTTGAGCTCAACCAAGGACAGACACACCCAAAAGAGATAAGCAGCACCTGATCAAACTGAGCAAAGTTCCAGGACCACCACCCTACATTCTAGCCCTCCACACCACCTGGATGAGGTAATTCTGTTGGGCGTGACTATACCAGGAGAAGACCCAGGAATCACCCAACAGCAGGATGCTCAGACCCACCAGGATGGAGTTAACGCCCATCACCAGATTGCTCATGACTGATCATCAAACTACCCCAGCCCACCACCAGATGACCCCCAACCCATCGCCCAATAAGGGACATTTTTACCCATGCCATCTTAGCCCTATAAAAGGGTGCTCCCCAAGCTAGTGGTGGGGGGGAAGCGTTTCTCTTAAAAACCTTCCTCCCAGCCAGTTTCTCTTGTACCCCAATAAGCCTGTTCTTTTATTCCTAAATAGAACTTGCAGGAGAGTGTAATTCTTTACAGAGGAATCCTAAGGACCCACGTGCTTTCTCCCTGTATCATGTCCTTCTTTCTATCTTCCCCCTCTTGTTTCTTCTTAGTTATTCAAGACCATTCCTCCTTCTCCTTTCTCTCCTCCCATTCATCTAATACTATTCTTTAGTTTATATATATATATATATATATATATATATATATACATATATATATATATATATATATGTATATATATATATATTACCTCTTCTTATCCAGAAGAGATTTATTTAACTCTCTTCATTAAACATCTTTTTTCTGATGAATCAATACAGTTATTCTCTGATTTATAACTGTTACAATTAACTGGCCTCTCTCTTTTCTCTTTATTTTTCATGCAATCTAAGCTTCTAAGATACTATTCTAGGCTTTTACCTCTAGGTACCTTTTGCCACTGCCTTGTGGAGTTTACCCCAAAGATTCCCCTTTATCATTGTGCATTACTTCCAGAACTATGTCAATTATTGCACGTATCTGAGCGGACATTACCCATGTTATAGCCACACCCCCAACACATCCCTGATTTTGCAGGCCATAGGTGATCCATACCTTTATTTGTTAGCCAGTTTTTCCTCTACATTTCCTTGGGAATTTATTTCCTGTGTCTATGCTCTCTTATTCTTATAAGTTGCCAATTGCCCTTACACTGTCTGACTCCCTCCTTCCAAGAACAAGCAGACCTTTCAAGTACTAAATCCCTCAGCACATATCCAGTGCAATGTCCTCATCTCCATTCACTGACCATCTCTCTTCACCTGAAAGAGCAATCATCAGTGAAACCTTCTGTCTCCTGTTATGCCTTCTTCCTTTTTGTATCCAGCTGTTTTTATTCTTTTCCCATCTTATGCATTCACTCCCTGGTAGTCTCTTCTCTTTCTGAGACAACAAAAGTAATCTTCCCCTCATTACTAGCATTTCCCTCCAACAATAACAACAAAATGTTTTGTTTCAACTATAGGTAAGGTGTCACAAAGTTCCATCCATAGTACCTTTGTCTGCCTCTTTACTGTAACTTCTTCTACATTTCTACCTTCAACTGACTCCTTGTGTACATTTAGAAACAAGTGTTTTTGTTGTTGTTGTTGTTGTTTTCTACTGGTCTCTTAATTGTTACTCTGTTGCTCTTATTCAACTTGCCTGATGCATTTATTTATTGCTCCTGCATTTCTGTTGTTTGAGGTGTTCTAAAGACATGTTTTCCCATTTCTGTTTTTCTTTCTAAAACTTTTCCAAGCACTTCATTATTGTTAAATGTTCATCTTTTGTTTTGTATCATTAACCTCTGTGTTCCAAGATAGATCACCCTGGGCTACATCCTGAGGTCCACTACCCTTCAGAACACTTTATTACATTCCTTCTTGCTTTTTCTAGTGATACAGAATAGTCTTTTGTTATTCAAATGAATGTACTTTCATTGGTATTTGAAGGTTTTTCTCATAATGGCTTTCAGAGCTTGCTTTTGAAATGAATTGCTAAATTTATTCATTATATGTTTTGGAGTTTGTAGCACTGAGTAGTTTGTTCTGAGGTGGTTTGTGAATTCTTTCCATTGGGATTTCATTTCTGTCTTCTGAAGTTATGGATGGTTCTCTTTTATTATTTTCTTCATCATGAAGATTTTAGTTCTTTTTGGGGGAAAGCTATTAGCCATAGATTTACTCTACACATTTTGTCTTCAAGATTACTGGGCATTACTTTCTAGTCAGAATATTTTCTTTTAGTCATTATTTTTTTTCTTCTTCTAGGTTGTCTTTCACTTCTTTGTATTTGCATTCCCAGTCTATTATTCTTTCTCCATTACTTTGGGTAGGCTAGCCATTGCAGATTCAATTTTTTCAATACTCTGTTCATTATTTTTGTGGTGTAGAACATGAATTATGCTGTCATAATTCTCATTTCTATCTTAAACTGCTCAGGAATTGTATATTCTGGTTCCATGTTCTGTTCAAATTTTACAGGAAGTTCTATTTTATTATGTTTGATCATTTTCCATAATTTTGCAGTATTTTTTTCATTGGTGCTTATTATAGGGGAAATTGATGGGAGTTTGGGGTAGGGGTCCTTAGAAATTACTCTTTAAAGAATTATACCCTCTTCATCACAAATCCAATTTAAATAAAATAAAATAGTATTTTATTTAGGTGCTAGGAAAAGTAAACCAAGAGAGAAGTCCTTAGACTTCTTCTCATGGGGAGAAGGCTTGGCACAGAGCCATGGCTCTCTGAGATACCTTTCTCCTTGAGTAGGAGACAGGCAGATACTTTTATAAAGGACCTGTGGTGGTCTGACTGTAGAAAGTTCCCTTTTTGGGGGAGGACCATCTGCTACTGGTGGTGGCTGGGAGAAGTTGGGTGAAAGGCAGTGACTGATCTCTCAAGTCATCTCTGCCTCACTCATCCCACAAATTCAGCAGCCACTCCTAATCTTATCTCTCTGGGGGTGGGGGAGACTGGAATGAAGGGTGGTGGTCCTAGAGTTATCTCAGTTCAGATCTGGTGCCAATCATCTCTTTAGGTGTGTCTGTACTTTGGTTTAGTTTCAAAGGGAGAAGATTCCTTGATTTCCCCCAAAAAACTTCTGAGATACCCCAGGCCCATGACAACGCCTGAACTTGTTTAGTGGATTTGGAGCTCATTTCCCCTTCTATTGTTAATATTTTTTCTATTTAATTATTCATTTATTTAAAAAGTTTTTGAAATTTCTTCTTCAAATCTTTATTACTTGTCATCATTTCCTTTCCTTATTTTCTTTAGTACTTCTGTGAAAATGGATACCTTGATTTGCTTAAACCTCCCAATTATTCAGGTCACCAGAACCAGTATGAGAACTAGTTTCATTGACTAACACACCAATAATCATTTGTGTTACCATGAGTAAACCTAGGTGAAGTGCAGGGAATCAGTTACTCTGAAGCCATAGACTTATCTGACTGTAGAATATGCAACTATGGATAAGGACCTTATCTTCAGGAATTCCCTAACTTTGGAACTTTTCCCCTCATTTCATCTAGCAACCCTTCTTATCAAGGCATCTAATATGGCCTTGAACTGAACTGTTATCACCAAGGATGCCTTCTGATTTATATATCAAAGACACATCCTTGACCCCTAGAATTCCTACTTCCTCTCCCCTTGGGAATGTAACCCACTGACTCATACTTTTAAGCCCACTTTTCCCACCAAATTCCTCATCTGCCTTCATTTAAACTCTATATAAACCCCTGTCATCTGTTACCTAGTGTCCTATTCAGCAATAGGCTGGATTGTACCCATATTTGTGTTATATTTTCTTCCCTGATTAATAAAACCTTTCTTTTAATTGTTATAGGTGGCATTGTCTTCCTCTGGTTTCTTTCCCTTTTAAGAAGGGGATTTAAATCTGGAGAACTGGCCTTTGCATTCTCTGTTCTTCCCCTTTGGGGAAAGAGAGATCTAAATTTTATTAAGAAAGCATTTCCTGAATTTACATTTCCTTCCTAAGTCCCACATCTCTGATTATGGTTTCCTTAGGTCTGGATGTCAAAGCAGCTCCATCTTTTCTCCTTTTTTTTTTTTTTTTTTGTGAGGCAATTGGGGTTAAGTGACTTGCCCAGGGTCACACAGCTAGTAAGTATTACGTGTCTGAGGCAGGATTTGAACTCAGGTCCTTCTGACTCCAGGGCCAGTGCTTTATTCACTGCACCACCTAGCTGCCCCCATCTTCTCTCACACTGGGAAATTCATGTTTCAACAGTCTAGGTCACTGCTCCAAGTGCCTTTTAAATGTTAAAACTGTCCCATGTTGAGTGCTATGCTCTTTCCCTAACAATTGGTCCCCCACTTTTGTCCTTTCTTCTGGCACAGTACTACTTATCACAATCATATACTACAACTTGTTCAACCGTTCCCCAATTGATAAGCATCCCCCTCAATTTCCAATTCTTGGCCATCACAGAAAGAGCTCCTATAAATATTTTTGTAAATATAGGGCCTTTTCCTTTTTTCTTTTATCTCTTTGTGACATAAGTCTGGTACTAGTATTGCTGAGTCAAAGGGTATGCACTCGTTTATAAGTCCTTTGGATTGTGAGATTTAAAATTGGATACTAGAGCATTAACCTCCGCTTTTTTAACCTGTGGTAAAAAAATATGAAAGTTTTTTAACAGTCGGTTAGGATAACTGAAAGACACTAGTTTTTTTTTTTAAGGACCACCCTTTCGGGGAGGAGACCCACGGCATGAGCTACGCACGCCAGTCCGCCTGCTGCGCACGTCAGACTGCCTGCTACGCACTCGACTTCCGGGGTGCGAGCTTAAAAGGCAAGGAGAGAACGGAAGTGGGAGTTTTTTTCCTGCTCTGCTGGTCTCCTGACTGCGCTGCACAGATGGTCTCTCTCTCCCCAAAGGTGGCCTTCGGTTCTGGTGAGTTTTATACGGAATATAGACTAAGCTTAGACTTAAGACGATTTGTATTGTGTTTCTACTTTAATATCCTTCTAATCAACATAACCTTGTGACTGCCATACAATAAATGATCTATCTAGAAAACCAGAAGCTTCTTCCATTTAGTAGTCTGGGAGATAAATTAAGGGAAAGGTTAAGTAGGGTAGATTTATGATCTAATATCCAATTTTAAATCTCACAAACCTTTCCCTTATCTCCCAGACTAGTAAATGGAAGAAGCCTCTGGTCTCTAGTTAGAGCTTTTATTGTTTGGAAATTACAAGGTGATGTTGATTAGAGGCATAGGAAAGTAGAAATACAAAACAAATAGTCTTAAGTCTAAGCTTAGTTTATATTCCATATAAAACTCACCAAAAACCCAAGGCCACCTTTGGGGGTGAGAGCCGCGTCAAGCAAGTACTGCTACAGCAAGCTGGGCCAAGTCCAACCTCCGTCAGCATCTGTGTGTGCAGCGCCAATCATCAGACCAGGAGAGCAGGCAAAAGACCTTACTTCTGTTCTCTCCTTGCCTTTTAAGCTCGCACCCGGAAGTGGAGTGCCTAGCAGGCGGAGGTGGAGTACATGGCATGGTCTCCTCCCCGAAAGGGTGGTCCTTCAAAAACTGGCGTCTCTCCATTATCGCTAACCAACTGTTAAAAACTTTTTACCACATTCCCCCCTTTGATTCCTCAAGAAATGGAATGTTTCCTTGGCAGAACAGTAAAAAAAATAACCAAATATAATAACTATTGCTAACTAATAATATGTGAACAACAATACAGAAAAAGAAGAGAGGAAAGTTTTGTCCAGAGGGGCGATTTTTTGTCCTCATGAACTGATGCTTTGACATTGGTCTTGCAAAGGGAGGGCCTCTGCAGAGGGTACATGTTACAGATGGCATATAATAACAGAAAGGAGATAGTAAAAAACAAAAAACAAAAAACAAAACAGTTCATATAAAGTCTCTGAGTTCTCTTGTCTTCTTGAAGTGGTAAGATGTCATCAGGAGGAAACTGGATTCTGGTCTGGAAAACTGAATTCTGGACTCTCTGGTCTGGAAAAACTGGATTCTGGACTCTGGTCTGGAAAGCTGGATTCTCTTCTTTAATTGTTTGAATTGCTGCATTTTTACTAAACCTTAGCATAGCATTGTCAATGATCAAATGAATAAATTCCATTACAGGATATACTTCCAAATTGTTTTCCAGAATGTGTGGACAGATTCACTACTCCAAAAATTTTATGTATCTTTCCCTCATTCCATCTAGCATGCCATTTTTTTATTGAATAGACTTTTATTTTCCAAAATTGTATGTTAAAAACGAATTTTGACATCAATTTTTTAAAACTTTGTGTTCCAACTTCTCTTCCTCCCTCCCTTCTCACCCCCCACCCAGAACTCAATTAAAAATAAGTTATCCATGAAAAGTCATAGAAAACATTCCCACATTAGCTAGGCTGTGAGAAAAAACAGTCAAAAAAACAAAAGTTCAGATTAAGGAATTGTTAAAGAGGAAAAAAAATTTTAAAAATGTGTTTTCATTTATTTTCAGATACTATCAGTTCTTTCTCTGTAGATGGGTTGCAATTTTCATGAGTCCTTCAGGGTTATATTGGATTATTGTCTTGCTGACAATAACCACATACTTCCCAGCAGATCATCTTACGCTATTGCTGTTATTTTGTATACAGTACATTTCACTCTGCTTCAGTTCATGAAGGTCTTTCCAGGTTTTTCTGATAGTATCTTGTTCATCATTACCTGTATATAGTACCTTAAACTTGACAGAGAATTTTCTTCATAATAGCCCAGCAAATTAGGTACCATACTTTTTGCCATTATAATTAATCTTCATAACTATTTCCCTCCATCCTATTCCCTTCCACTGATATTTACTCTATTTTCTATCTTTTTTTAACCTATTCCTCCTCAAAAGTGTTTTACTTCTGACTGTCCCCTCCCTGTTGTACATTCCCTTTTTTAACTCTTCCCTCCTTATCCTCTTCCCCTCCTACTTTCCTGTAGGGTTAAATAGATTTCTCCTCCCAATTGGGTGTGAATGTTATTCCCCCCTTGAGCCCACTTTGATGAGATTAAGGTCTTTGAGCTAATTCTGTGTTCTAAATTTTTCTCCCTCCATCCCTCTCAACCCTCTCTATGAAATCAAGCAATTCAATATGTCATACTTGTGTAGTAATGCAGAACATCTTCACCTTCCTTGAAAGTGTTTTGCTTTTTACTGCTGTCTCCCCCAATCTACCCTTCCTTCCTTCCCCTCTTCCCCCTCCCCCTTATCTCCGTCCCCTTCCTCAGGGCAAAAATATGTTACTATACTTACTTGAGTATGTATGTTAGTCCCTCTTTGAGACAATTCTGATGATATTAAGGTTCTCTCACTCCCCCACTCCTTCCCCCTCTTCTGCTCCCCTCCATAAGCTTTGTTCTTGTTTCCTTCATGTGAACTACCTTTCCCCAGACCATCTCTCCCCTTCTGCCTCCCCCAGTATATTCCTCCTACACCTTAACCCTATTTTAAAGATGTCAACATGGGTTAGTTAGATGGCACAGTGGACAAAGCACCTGCCCTGGAACCAGGAGGCCCCAAGCACAAATCTGGCCCCAGACATAAGACACCCCACCCTGTCTGCCCCCCCCCCAAAGAACAAAACATAAAGGCTTTACAGATATCATCCCTTCATGTTCAGTTGAGACCTCTGTCTTCTTTGAATTCCTTACTGAGATAGTTCTTATGAGTTTGAAGTATTATCTTCCCATGTAGAAATGCAAACAGTTTGATCTTTTAATATCCCTCATGAAGTCTTTTTCATGTTTACCTTTTTGTGCTTTTCTAGGGTCTTGTATTTGAAAGTCACATTTTCTATTCAGTTCAGGTCTTTACATCACAAATGCCTGAAAGACCTCTTTTTCATTGAAATCCCATTTTTTCCTCTGAAAGATAATGTTTAGCTTTGCTGAGTAAGTAATTTTTGCAGTAGTCCCAGTTCTTTTGACCTCTGGAATATCATATTCCATGCCCTCAGGTCCTTTAATGTAGATGCTACTAAATCTTGTTGTAGCCTTATTGGAGCTCCACAGTATTTGAATTTCTTTTTTCTAGCTGCTTGCAATACTTTCTCCTTGACCTGTTATCTCTGGAATTTATTTATAATATTCTTGGAGGTTTTCCTTTTGGGATCTCCTTCAGGAGGTGATCAGTAGATTATTTCAATTTCTATTTTGCCTTCTCTTTCCAGAATATCAGGGCAATTTTCCCTGACAAGCTCTTGGAAGATGGTTGCTAAGTTCTTATTTTGGTCATGGTTTTCAGGTAGTCCAATGATTTTCAAATTATCTCTCCTGGCTCTGTTTTCCTGGTCAGCTTTTTTTCCAAGGAGATATTTCATATTGCCCTCTATATTTTTATTCAGTTGTATTTACTTTACTGTGTCTTGATTTCTCATAAGGTCACTAGCTTCCATTTGTTCAATCCTAATTCTCAGGCAATTATTTTCTTGAGAGAACATTTCTATTTCTTTTCCCATTTGTCTTTTCAAACTGTTGACTGTTTTCTTTTGACTTTCCTTCATTGCTATCATTTCTCTTGGCATTCTTTCCTCCATCTCTCTAGATCTTCCTACTTTCTCTTCAAAGTCCCTTTTGAGTGCTTCCATGGCCTGAGACCAATTCATATTTTTCTTGGAAGCTTTGAATGTTGGAGCTTTGACCCTGTTACTATCTTCTTTTTTTGAGGGTATGTTGTGGCCTACCTTTCCGACAAAGAAGTTTTTGATGGTCTTCTGCTTTTTCTGCCTACCCATCCCGGCTGACTATTTCTTATCTTTTAACTCCTTCTTAAAGTGTATTGCTGCTTCCAGGACACACTGTTTGAGCTATGTAGCATGCCATTTCTGATAGGTGTGAGGTGCTACCACAGAGTGGTTTTTATTTGCATTTCTCTAATCAGTAGTGATTCAAAACATTTTTTTTTCTTCGCACAACTAATTGTTCATATTCTTTGATCATTTACCATTTGGGGAATGACTCTTAATTTTATAAATTTGATGGAGTTCTACACAGTGTATATTTGAGAGGTGAGGTCTTTATTAAAGAAACTTGTGGCAAAAATTTTAGGAAGTACTTCATTGTTGGTACTCTTTAGCAAAATGTAGTTTCCATTTTTATATATTTAATTAAGGCTATTTCTGTTTTTGTTTGGCTGAAGTCATGATTAACTACATCTGCATTTTTTACTTCAGCTGAAGCTTACTAGATTTTGCTGGAGTCCTTTCTTTTAATCTAGTGTGTGTTTTTGCTTCAAGTGTATAGCTTGTAAACAACATATTGCTGTATTCTGAATTCTTTTTTTTTTTTTTTGCATCTTCACATATAAGGTATTTTTACTTTTTCCGTTACATGTAAAGATAGTTCTCAACTTTTGTTTATACAAGCTTTACAATTTCAGATTTTTCTCCCTCCCTCCCCTCCATCACCCCTTCCCTAGACAGCAGGTAATCTGATATAAGTTATATCTATATATCTATATACATACACACACACACACACACATATATATATATATATATATATATATATATATATATATATATATACGCATAATAACATTAATCCTATTTTTGCATTAATCCTGTTACAAGGGAAAAAATCAGAGCAGTGATGCAAAACCTCAAAATAGAAAAAAAACAAAACAACAGCAGCCAAAACAAAAGAAATAGTGTGGTTCAATCAGCATCTATACTCCACAGTTCTTTTTTTTTTTTCTTGGATTTGGAGATCCTCTTCTATCATGAGTTCCCTGGAACTCTTCTGTACCATTGCATTGGTGAGAAGAATATAGTTCATTACAGTAGGTCAACACTCAATGTTGATGATACTGTGTACAATGTTCTTCTGGTTCTGCTCATCTCACTCATCATCAGCTCACATAAGACCCTCCAGGTTTCTCTGAACTCCTCCTGCTCATCATTTCTTACAGCACAATAGTATTCCATTGTATTCATATACCACAACTTGTCCAGCCATTCCCCAATTGATGGGCACCCCCTCAACTTCCAATTCTTTGCTACCACAGAAAGAGCAGCTATAAATATTTTTGTACATGTGGGTCCCTTTCCCCCTTCCATGATTTCTTTGGGAAAAAGACCTAAAAGTGGAATTGCTGGGTCAAAGGGTATTGTATTCTGAATTCTAATCCATTATGCTATCTACTTCTATTTTAGGGGTAAGTTCATTTCATTCACATTCACAATTATGATTACTATATATTTCTCTCTGACCTCTTAATTTCTGTTTGTTTCTCTCTTTCTTTTCACTCTATCCCTCTAAAAAAAGAGCATTTTCTTCTAACCAATACCTTCCTTAATTTGTCCCTTTTATCACTCCCCCCTCTTTTTTATCCCATTAATCTCCTATTTACTCCTATTGGGTAAGTTATGCTTCTACACATGTGTGTGTGTTTTTTCTTCTTTGAGTAAATTCTGATGAGAGTGAGTTTCAAGCATTATCTACTGTGGCACCCTATTTTTCCTTCCATTGTAATGACTCCTCCTTCCATGCCTCTTTCTCAAACTTTCTTTTCTTTTTCTTTCCTTCTTTTTTTTTTTTTGAGATCATCATAACATAATCAACTCATAGCTATGAACTTTATCTAGGTAAACTCCTTTTAACTGCCCTAATAATGATAAAGTTCTTTTAGTTACATCTATTGTCTTCCCATATAGGAATGTATACAGTTTAAACTTATTGAATTCTTTATATTTACTTTTTCCTATTTCTCATTTATATGGTTCCTTCTAGTCTCCTGTTTGAATACCAAACTTTCTACTTCACTCTGCTCTCTTGATAAGAAATGCTTGAACGTCCTTTATTTCATTAAATAACTATTTTTTCCTCCTGAAGTATTCCACTCAGTTTTACTGTGTAGGTGATTCTTGTGTGATTTTCTAGCTCCTTTGCCTTCCAAAAAAAATCATATTACAATTCCTCAGCTCAATGTTGTATGATCCTGACTGTGGCTTCATGATATTTGAATTCTTTCTTCTTACTACTTGAAGCATTTTATCTTTGAAATGGCAACTCTGGAATTTGACTATACTATTAGAGTTTTCATTTTGGGATCTCCTTCAGGAAGTTATTTGTTGATTCTTTCACTTTCTACTTTACCATCTAGATCTAAGATATATGGATAGTTTTCCTTCATAATTATTTTGAAATTATGAGAGATAGTCTCTTTTTTAAAAATCATGACTTTCAGATAGTCTAATAATTTAAAAACAATATTTATCTTTGACCTATTTTCTAGGTCAGTTGTTTTTCTTATGAAATATTTCACATTTTCTTCTATTTCTTTTGTTCTTTTGTCTTTGTTTTATTGTTTCTTGATGACTCATGCATACATTAGCTTCCACTTGCCCTTGAAAGAATTATTTTTTCAGTGAGATTGTTTTGCCTCTTTTGTTCTGCTTAGCCAATTCTCCTTTTTAAGGAGGTTTTATTTATTTATTTTTTCTTTAGAGGATTTCTGGACCTCCTCTGCCATTTGACCTATTCTATATTTTAAAGAGTTCTTTTCTTCAGTATATTTTTTATTTCTTTTGCCTTTAGAGCAATTCTATTTTTAAGGTGTTATTTTATTCATTTTTTTGTGCCACTTCTGTTCTCCTGTAGCTGCTTGTGATAGCATCTCTTTTCCTTGGATCTATAACCATGTTCATTAATCTCTTGTGACTTACCTCCCCACCCCCATATCATCCCTTTCTGCAATGAAAATTTGACCCAGAACTGCGTATGGGCAATAGAGTTGCCAATCAGTTCCTGCTATATTAAGTTTTAGAAAAGTGCCTCCTACAATATCTTTCGAAGAAGTTTTCTGACCTCCATAATTATTTCTCCACTGAGAGCTCCCAAAGTTTCTGGATAACATTGCTCAGGACAGACCTCTTCCAGATCTCTACCCCAATCTTATAGACTTTTCCAACATACCTTTTAAGTTTACTTAGCCTGGAAAAAATATCTCATCCCACTTTTTTGTTGTCTATCAGCTTCAAGATTTGATCTGAGATGTTATTTTAAAGTTTTTGGTGTTGAACGTTCAGAGAATTCAACTGTGTGTCTGTCCATAATCCTCCATTTTGGTTTCCTTAAGAGTAGAATTTTCTAATGATAAAGTACTTCAAATTTCTTAGTACTTGAAACCAGATTATTCCTTTTTACCCTTATGTTATTTACTATTAGTAGTAGCCATAGTAACCTGGAAGGTACATCCGTCGATTTCTCTGTCTGTATCACTATCCTATCTATCTATCTATCTATCTATCTATCTATCTATCTATCTATCTATCTATCTATCTATCTATCTATCTATCTACCTATCCATCCATCTATCTATCTATCTATCTATCTATCTATCTATCTATCTATCTATCTATCTATCTATCTCTTAGAGGAGCTTGAAGATAACAACACCTACCTCCCAGGTTACTATGAGTACTTCTATTAGTAAATAATATAAGGGTAAAAAGCAATATATACACACATAGAAGGGGTATTTGTGTATATATCTTTAAAAGAAAATGTGCATTAAAATTCAGTGACAGATTTTCCTTTTACTTCAAGAAGATATTGATTCAGCTCTGTCACTGTAAAGCACTATTCTTGGTTTGTAGAAAATCAATCTTTTAATTTATACAATGAAAACTTCTGAATTACACATTTCTTTTATGCCACTACAGGCAATATAAAAGGAATTATAAAATGTTGAACGAGAATGAAAATGTCTCTAATTACTGAATATTCCAGTCTGAGTCAACTCTCCAATTATGTTACATAAAGGTCAGTGTCACCCTTTTTTTTTCTCTCCCATTCATTAAAGATAACACATAATATGTGATGATATTAAAACTTCAGCTAAGTAAAGTTAATTTCTTTATTGTTATGTGTCCTTTGAAATATTAGTTGTGTGTATATGTATGTGTATGTGTGTCTGTATATTTGCAGGTATACATGTGTATGAAAAGATTTTTAAATAATATTTATATACACATATACATATATATTAGGTATAAAATAGATTTATACTATTCCCCTTGACTTTCTCAGTGGTTTGTAACTGTTGAGTTTTCAGAATCACTTATCCATGATTTCTAGAGTAGTAATACAGTGATAAAAGTCACTTGTGTTAAAGGAATATTTGTTTTTGTTTCTGTTTTTTCTACCACTTACACCTATAACAAGATAGTGATAAGATGAAGTATTACCAGTAAAACTGAGAAATGTTTTAACAAACTGGTATCATTCCCTTAATTGACTACCTCATTTCTAGTTTCTCTATTTACAAATCTTTCCTTCATCAAACTGAAGGCATTACTTCCCTAATGCACCATTCTGATAACATAATTCCACTGTTCAGTCAGTGGCCATCAGTGAGTAAACATCATCTACCATATATATGTGCCTAAAACAAAGAAAACATTGGGGTGCATTTACATTGGCTCTTCCCTAACAATGAAGACATCAACTCCTTTTTCCTGATATTCAAAGCTCTTTGTAATCTGATTTTAACCTAATTGTAAAGCCCATTTTTTCACATTTCCCTTTCAGTTTAAGATGAACTAAAGATTGTTGTCTCTTTTTTTTCTCCCCTCTTCTCTCTATGCCTTTATTCATTCTATTTTCCATGAAAGCAATGGGGTCCTCATCACTCATGGCTTCCTCCTAAACTGCAAGACCCAATTCCACTTGATACATGAAGCCAAATTTATTACTCCCTCTAGAAATTCTTAACCTTGTGCATGCATAGATACATATACCTCAATGTATAAAATAAATGTGTATATAACTATGTATATATGTGTATATGTATGTGGCTAAACCTCTTTACATATGCATGTATATTTATATGTAACCATATTTACATATTTATATATAAATATAGGTATTTATATTCATCTACATTTATATACACATATACCTATATGCATATACATAGTTACTCAGATAGATAGAAATCTATGCATCTATATAGATCTGTCTACATCTATATCACCTATCTCTGTCTCTATCTCTGTCTCTACATCTACATACATATATATATATATACATATGCAGATAAATTGATAACTGTATTTTATATAATTGGTTTCCTTTGAAATCATTTATATTTTATCCACTTAAATATATGTGCATATATACACACATATATAAGCATATATATACATTCTCTTTCTCTCTATATATATCTATATTTGTATATCTATCTGTCTATCTATTCTGAGAAGTGATTATTCCTTCTACCAAGTAACAAAAGGGGTTCATGACACCAAAAGGTTAAGAACCTCTGCCCCAGATGAAAATAATTTTATCCCTTTCAATTTTATCATATCACTCTCTTTGGGCATTTTATTAATTATAAGTGTCAAAGATATAGACATATATGTACATGCATATACACATAGGCATATATGTATACACATATAAAAATATCCATATATGTAAGTTTATGTTATAAAATGGAAACATATTCATTTGTATTTGATATTTGTATGCATGCATATATATTGTGTATGTATTCACATGTGTGAATCTATCTATCTATCCATCTATCTATTCATTTATTTATTTTAGAGTGTGTGTTCCCTAGTGGAGAGGGCTGTGTCTTATTTCAGCTTTGTATCCTAAGAACCTAAAACAAATCTTTGCAAAGAATAGACACATAACAAGCGATCGTTAAAATGAATTGCATACTTCAAGTTTCTATGGTTTGTTTTTCTACAACATTTACTTATACCTATTTTCTATACAATCATTTTTGTGTAACAAAAGGATTTGTGACAAACTTAAAGGATAATGACTCCTTCCAAGATACTGTCAAATACAATCTTTTTAAATGCCACAATTCAAATATGTGACTTGTGACAGAATTTAGAAAAAAGTAAATTATTTAGAAACATGGTACCCAGTCTTAATTTTGGATTTAAAATTCACCTATCTCTCCATCTTAATATTGTTTTTAATAACACCACTAACTAGTAACAAAAGCATTTCATACCCACATCATTTTTGCTCTGTTCTTGATTATCCACTGATTATAGTCAATCCCAACCATGAAATGGTCACAGATTAGTCAGCAGGGGATAGAAACAATACAGAAGGCCTAGAAAATCAGCCTCATGCTGACTGACAAGGATATGATTTAGATCTAGCTCACTGGCATGGTTATGGGTTTTTTTTTAAACTTCATAATGGTTTTCATAGGAGATCATAAGGCAAATTATTATGGCATGTATTCAAACTAGTTACCAGACCACATTTCAATTTAACAATCCACATTCTCCTCCATTAAGGGATATATTGAGTATATTAAGTCCCTAATTATTCACAGGAAAGTTGATAGAGTAGTGAAATACTACTTCAATTTGAATTTTGACAAAATTATCCTGGTTCCATTTCTGTATTCAAAACCCAAATGCTCAATGAGAAACAGTAATTACCATTAAAATATATATTTATGCTTCAAAAATAATGATGATGATTATGATTAAAGTACGTTAAGGAAAATTGCCTGTGACTTGTTGTTTGGTATATATTATATATCTGAATATTACTGATTATTAATGCTCATTAAGATAAGACATTGCAAAAAAGACATTTCTTTGTACTAGATAAATCTTTACAGAGTTTTAAAGGCTCAATCATCTATAACCACATATAAATTTGGACCAGCCAAAAATATTGCTTAACTCCGTGTATATGTTCACTTTGAGCATATCATTTATACTAAAGAAACTAAAGGGATTTTCATTTTTACTTGAGATGTTCCTATTTTGAGGTCAATTCTGAATCCAAAGTGATTAAAATCTCTTTCCAAGAGTTTCTTGATTTCTAACACAATCAATTTTTTGGGAAGAGATTTTTTTTTTGTTTGTTTTGGGTTGGGTTTTTTTGCAGGGCAATGAGGGTTAAGTGACTTGCCCAGGGTCACACAGCTAGTAAATGTCAAGTGTCTGAGGCTGGATTTGAACTCACGTTCTCCTGAATACCAGGGCCAATGCTT
Organism: Dromiciops gliroides; assembly: GCF_019393635.1. Taxonomy (NCBI): domain Eukaryota; kingdom Metazoa; phylum Chordata; class Mammalia; order Microbiotheria; family Microbiotheriidae; genus Dromiciops; species Dromiciops gliroides. The sequence continues at coordinate 133,382,369 of NC_057863.1, forward strand.
TATCCACTGTGCCACCTAGCTGCCCCCTTGGGAAGAGATTTTAACCACTTTGGTTTCAGAATTTCCTTAAAAAATACAATTGGCCAAAGGATGGAGCCAAGATACTGGAGGAAAGGTAGTGACTTCTCTGAGCTTTCCCCAGGACCCCTCCAAATACCTTCAAATAATACAATAAGACAATTCCTGGAACAGCAGAACACACAAAAGGACAGGGTCAAATAAATTACCAGCCAAAGACAGCTTAGAAGGTCAGCAAGAAAGGTCTGTTGTACCAGGCTGAGAATGGAGTGAAGCCCTGTGCAGGCCGTGCCAGCACAGATCCAGCCTCTGGTAGGCTGTCCAAGAGAACCAGGCATTGGGAGCCTCTGAATCAGCTGTGGCAGCAACTGCTTCTGGAACACAGTCCACTGACAGTGAGGGGGTTGAGAAGTTGGCCAGGGGAGATTAAAGGATCTCTTTTCTGACACTGAGGCAGGACTCTGTTGTTTTGCCCATGCTCAGATCTGGGTTGCAGTCTTGGGTGACAGCCAAGGTGGGACGAGGCACAGTCACACCAGAGCTTGCAGCCACTTTGCAGCAGGATTTTCTTCCAGGTTCGAAGGCAGAGAAGCAGGCCTCTGGTTGCTTGCAGACCAGAGTAGAGGCTGAGAGGGGCGGGGTGGCAAACCTGCCTCTCCTTGAATCATATTACCTTGGAGAATCTAGGGACTTACAAATTCATATATTCTGCTCCAACCCTTTATCTTTACTGTTTGTGTATCTCTCTGCTTCAGATATGTTAGTTATAAACCATATATTGAAGGATTATAGATTTTAATCGCCTCTGTTATTCATTTCTATTTTCTTTTTCTTTTTTTTTTTGTGGGTTTTTTGGTTTATTTTTGTGGGGCAATGGGGGTTAAGTGACTTGCCCGAGGTCACACAGCTAGTGAGTGCCAAGTGTCTTAGGTCAGATTTGAACTCAGGTCCTCCTGAATCCAGGGCTGGTGCTTTATCCACTGCTCCACCTAGCTGTCTCCTCATTTCTATTTTCTGGGAGAGTTCATCCCATTCACATTCACTGTTAAGATTAGTAACTCTCCATTTCCATCCATTCTATTTTCTTCTTTGTACTTTTTTTTTTCCCTATGATTATCTCCATAGATGCAGAGAAAGCTTTCTGGCAAAATACAACACACATTCCTATTAAAAATACTAGAGAAGATAGTAATAAGTGGAGCTTTCCTTAACATAATAAGCAGTATCTACACAAAACCATCAACAAATATTATATGAAATGGTGATAAGTTAGAGGCATTCCCAATAATATTGGGGTTAAATAGGGATGTTCATTATCACCTCTATTTTTTAATATTGTACTGGAAATGTTAACTTTAGGAATAAATGTAGAAAAAGGAATTAAAGGAAGTAGAATAGGAAAGGAGGAATCAAAATTACCACTCTTTGCAAATGATATGATGATATACTTAGAGAATCCTTGATAATGAAATAAAAATCTGCTCGAAACAATGAACATCTTTACCAAAGTTGCAGAATACAAAATAAATCCAAATAAATCATTTGCATTTCTGCACATGACCAACCAAGCTCAGCAACAAAAACTACAAAGAGAAATTCGATTTAAAGTAATTGTAGACAGTATAAAATACTTGGGAGTCTACTTGCCAAGACCAACCCAGAAAATCCATGAACACAATTACAAAACAATTTTCACACTAATCAAATCAGATCTTAATAATAGGAAAAATATCAATTGCTCATGGATAGGCCGAGCAAATATAATAAAAATGACAGTTCTACTTAAATTAATTTACTTATTCAGTGCCATACCAGACTACCTAAAAATTATTATATATATAGAGAAAAAATAATAACAAAATTCATCTTGAAGAACAAAAGGTCAAAAATATTAAGGGAAATAATGAGAAAATGCACAGGAAAGTAGGCTAGCCATTCTAAATCTGAAGCTTCTTATAAAGCTGCAGTCATCAAAACTGTTTGGTACTGGCTAAGAAATAATGTGTTGCGTCAATGAAATAGGTTAGGCTCAGGAGAGACAGTAGTAAGTGACTGTAGTAATATACTCTTTGATAAACCCAAAGACTCCAGTTTCTGGGATAGGAACTCTGTATTAGAAAAAAACTGCTGAGAAAACTGGAAGATAGTATGGAAAAACTAGACAAAGACCAACATCTTACACCATATACTAAAATAAGGTCAAAATGGGTACAAGATTTAGACATAAAAGGCAATATAACAGGTTAATTTGGAGAAGAAAGAATAGTTTCCCTCTCAGATCTATGAAAAGGAGAACAGTTTGTGATCAAACGATAGAGAATATTACAAAAATGCAAAATGGATCATTTTGATTACATTAAATAAAAATGTTTTGTAGAAACAGAAACAATGCATTCAATATTAGAAGGGAGTCAGAAAGATGGCAAACAATTTTGCAGCCGGCATTGCTGATAAAGGTCTCATTTCTAATAGATAGATAGATAGATAGATAGATAGATAGATAGATAGATAGATAGATAGATAGATAGATAGATAGATATAGGTACTAAATTAAATTTATAAGAATGCAAGTCAATTCTAATTGAGAAATGGCCAAATGATATGAACAGACAGTTTTGTGATGAAGAAATTAAAGCTCTCTACTGCCATATGAAAAAATGCTCTAAATCACTATTGTTTAAAGAAATACAAATTAGAAAAACTCTGAGGTACCATCTCACATCTATCATATTGGCTAATATGACAAAAAAGGAAAATAATAAATGTTGGAAAAGCTATGGAAAAATGGACTATTAATGTATTGTTGGTGGAGCTGTGAACTGAACTAAAAATGGACTATTAATGTATTGTTGGTGGAGCTGTGAACTAAAAACCATTCCTTTTTTTAATTGATAAAAATATTTTACTTTTTTCCAGTTACATGTAAAGATAGTTCTCAACATTTGTTTATAGAAGCTTTCCAATTTCAGATTTTTCTCCCTCCCTCCCCTCCCTCCCCTCTCCTCTAGAAAGCAGGTAATCTGATATATGTTATATATATATGTGTATAAATATATATGTATATATATGTATATATATATACACATACACATAATAACATTAAACATATTTCTGCATTAGTCATGTTATAAGAGAAAAATCAGAGCAATGACGGAAAACGTCAAAATAGAAAAACAACAGCACCAAAAACAAGAGAAATAGTATGGTTCATTCAGCATCTATACTCCACAGTTCTTTTTTTTTCCCCTGGATTTGGAGATCCCCTTGCATCATGAGTCCCCTGGAACTCTCCTGTACCATTGTATTGGTGAGAAGAATCTAGTCCATCACAGTAGATCAACACACAATGCTGATGATACTGTGTACAATGTTCTTCTGGTTCTGCTCATCTCACTCATCATCAGTTCATGCAAGTCCTTCCAGGTTTTTCTGAACTCCTCCTGTTCATTGTTTTTTCTTTTTTAATTTATTTTTTTTAATGAGGCAATTGGGGTTAAGTGACTTGCCTAAGGTCACACAGCTAGTAAGTGTTAAGTGTCTGAGGCAGGATTTGAACTCAGGTACTCCTGACTCCAGGGCCGGTGCTCTATCCACTGCACCACCTAGCTGCCCCCTGCTCATTGTTTTTTACAGCACAATAGAATTCCATTACATTCATATATCACAACTTTTTCAGCCATTCCCCAATTAATGGGCAAACTCTCAATTTCGAATTCCTTGCCACCACATAAAGAGCAGCTATAAATACTTTTGTACATGTGGGTCCCTTCCCCTTTTTTATGATCTCTTTGGGAAAAAGACCCAAAAGTTTTACTGCTGGGTCAAAGGGTATGCACAACTTTATAGCCCTTTGGGCATAATTCCAGATCACTCTCCAGAATGGTTGAATAAATTCACAGCTCCACCAACAATGCATTAGTGTTCCAATTTTCCCACAGCTTCTCCAACATTTATTATTTTCCTTTTCTGTCATATTAGCCAATCTGATAGGTGTCAGGTGGTAGCTCAGAGTTGGTTTAATTTGCATCTCTCTAATCAATAGTGATTTAGAGCATTTTTTCATGTGGGAATAGATAGCTTTGATTTCTTCATCAGAAAACTGCTTGTTCATACCATTTGACCATTTCTCAATTGGGGAATGACTTGGATTCATATAAATTTGATTTAGTTCCCTATATATTTTAGAAATGACACCTTTATCAGAAGTACTGGCCATAAAAATTGTTTCCCAGCTTTCTGCCTCTCTTCTAATTTTGGATGCTTTGCTTCTGTTTGTATGAAACCTTTTTAATTTAATGTAATCAAAATCATCCATTTTCCATTTCATAATATTCTCTATATCTTGTTTGGTCATAAACTGTTCTCCTTTGCAAAGATCTGAAAGGTAGACTATTCCTTCTCCTCCTGATTTATGAATGGTATCACCTCTTATATCTAAATCATGTACCCATTTTGACCTTAATTTAGTATAAGGTGTAAGATGTTGGTCTATGCCTAATTTCTGCCATACTATCTTCCAGTTTTCCCAGCAGTTTTTGTCAAATACTGAATTCCTATCCCAGAAGCTGGAGTCTTTGGGTTTAGCAAACATTACACTACTAATGTCATTTACTACTGTATCTCCTGTGCCTAGCCTATTCCATTGATCCTCCACTCTATTTCTTAGCCAGTACCAGATAGTTTCCCAGCAGGTTGGGATCGTTAGCCTTGGCAGGCAACCTGCCTAGGGGAAGGAAATCCTGCTTTTAAAACTCCGCTGCCTTGCGGCTATACCCATATACGGGAAAGGCTTCAGGAGTTAACCCCAAGGAAAAATCAGGAGTTGGAGTCCCTTAGACAGTTGGATGTTGAACATCACATCCCTCTGGCATCTCCTGCAGGGCACTGGTGCCAAACTGTATTGGCTCTGCCTCTCCTTTGGATCCACCAATGTCATGGAGAGGGAAAACCTGCTGCATGGGCAACAGCTTGTTTTCCAATTGATCCGCCCAGGCCAGTGCCCTGGAGAGGAGACTCCAGCTACTCCTCATGGGGTAGATACAACACAGGATGAAACGGTTACCTGTTATAAGCAGCTCCCGTATTGGACTGCACAGCCACACTGTGGCCTGTGGCTCTTCAAGGTGCTGATCCATGGTTGTCTGCGACTAGTGGAGGCCTACTACTACTACTACTACCAGATAGTTTTGATGACTGCTGATTTATAGTAAAGCTCCAGATTTAGTACAGCTAACCCACCTTCCTGTGCATTTTTTTCATTATTTCCCTTGATATTCTTGACTTCTTGTTTTTCCAGATGAATTTTGCTATTATTTTTTCTAGCTCTATAAAATAATTTTTAGGTAGTCTGATTGGTATGGTGCTGAATAAGTAAATTAATTTAGGTAGAATTGTCATTTTTACTATATTAGCTCTACCTATCCATGAGTAATTGATAGATAGATAGATAGATAGATTATAGATAGATATAGGTACTAAATTAAATTTATAAGAATGCAAGTCAATTCTAATTAAGAAATTGCCAAATGATATGAACTGGCAGTTTTCTGATGAAGAAATTAAAGCTATCTATTGCCTTATGAAATAATGCTCTAAATCACTATTGTTTAGAGGAATACAAATTAGAAAAACTCTGAGGTACCACCTCACATCTATCATATTGGCTAATATGACGAAAAAGGAAAATAATAAATGTTGGAGAAGCTTTGGGAAAATGGAATATTAATGTATTGTTGGTGGAGGTGTGAACTGATCCAACCATTCTTTAGAATGATTTAGAACTATCCCCAAAGGGCTATAAACCTGTGCAGACCCTTTGACCCAGAAATACCACTATTAGGTCTTTATGCCACAGATTTCATAAAAAAATGTAAAGGACCCAAACATACAAAAACATTTATAGCTGCTTTTTTTGTGGTGGCAAAGAATTGGAAATTGAGGGGTTGCCCATCAATTGGTGAATGGCTGAACAAGTTGTGCTATACAAATGTAATGGAATACTATTGCGCTGTAAGAAATGATGAACAGACGGATTTCAGAGAAACCTAGGACTTATATGAACTGATCCTGAGTGTGATGAGCAGAACCAGGAGAACATTGTACACAGGATCAACAACATTTTGTGATGATCAACTGTCATAAACTTGACTCTTCTTATCAATAACAATATCCAATAGAGTTCCAAAGGACTCATGATGGAAAATGCTCTCCAAATCCAGAAAATAGAACCTTGGAATCTAGATGCAGCTTGAACCATACTATTTCTACTTTTTCTTTTGTTTTGTTTTTCTTTTTTGAGGTTTTTGCCTTTTGTTATGATTCTTCTTTCACAGTATGACTAATGCAACAGACCATAGAAACAATCAATAACTTCATCCAACAGAATGACAATAATGAGAAAACATACCAAGCTTAATGGATGAAACCAAAGCAGTTCTTAGGGGAAATTTTATATCTCTAAATGTTTATATGAATAAAATAAAGATAGAAGAGATCAATGAATTGGGCATGCAACTAAAAAAAGCTAAACAAAGAACAAATCCCCACTTAAATACTAAATTAGGAATTCTAAAAATCAAATGGGACATTAATTAAATTGAAATTATGAAAATTATAGAATTAATAAATAAAACTAATATCTGGTTTTATAAAAATCAGTAAAATAGACAAACCTTTTGTTGATTTGATTAAAATAAAAGAAAGAAGAAAACCAAATTACCGGTATCAAAAATGAAATGGGTGAATTCACCAGTAATGAAGTGGATATTAAGGAAATAATTAATGGCTGTTTGGTGCAACTGTATGACAATACATTTGACAATCTAAATGAAATGTATGGATATTTACAAAAATATAAATTACCCGGATTAAACAAAGAAGAAATAAAAGACTATAATAAACCCATTTTAGAAAAAGAAATTGGATCACCCATTAATTAACTCCCTAAGGACAAATCTCCCAGGGCCAGGTGGGTTTACAAGTGAATTCTACCAAACATTTAAATAAAATTAATTCCAATTCTATACAAATTATTTGGAAAAATAGGTGAACCAGGAATTCTACAAAATTCCTTTTATGACCCAAATATGTTGTTGATACCTAAAGCATGCAGAGCCAAAACAAAGAAAGAAAATTAAAGACTAATTTCCTTAATGAACTTTGATATAAAAAATCTAAATAAAATATTACCAAGGAGATTACAACAGTTTATCACTAGGGTAATTCACTATTACCAGGAATTCAGGACTTGTTCAACATTAGAAAAAGTATCAACATAATCAACCACATCAATAACAAAACTAACCAAAATCATATGAATTAACTCAATAGATGCAGAGAAAGCTTTTGACAAAATACAGTACTCATTCATATTAAAAACACTACAGAACAGAGGGAAAAATGGTGCTTTCTTTAAAATGATAAGGAGTATCTACCTATAATTGTCAATAAAAATTATATTTAATGGGGATAAGTTACAGGCATTTCCAGTAAGATCAGGAGTGAAACAGGGATGTGCATTATCACCTCTATTGTTTAATATTGTGCTAGAATTGTTAGATTTAGCAATAAGAAAAGAAAAAAGGAATTGAAGGAATTACAACAGGCAAGGAGGAAATAAAACTTTCACTCTTAACAGGTGATATGATGGTCTATGTAGATAGTCCTAGAGAATCAACTATAAAACCACTTCAGACAATAAACAGCTTTAGTAAAGTTGCAGGATATAAAGCAAAACCTTTTAAATCATCAGTTTTTCTGTACATGACCAACAAAGCTCAGCAACAAGAGCTACAAAGAGAAATTCTATTTAAATTAACTGTGGAAAATATGAAATATTTGGCTATCTACCTGCCAAGGCAAACCCAGGAACTCAATGAACACAATTAGGAAACAATTTTTACACAAATAAAAACATCTTAATAATTGGAAAAATATGCATTTTTCATGGATAGGCTGAGCTAATAAAATAAAAATGACAATTTTACCTAAATTAATTTATTCAGTGCCATACAAATCAGACTACCTAAAAATTATTATATAGATCTAGAAAAAATAATAACAAAAGGTCAAGAACATCGAGGGAAATAATGCAAAAAAAATGCATAGAAAGGTAGGCTCCCTGTACCGAATCTGAAGCTTATACTTTGAAGTGACAGTCATCAAAATTATTTGGTTGATCAATGAAATAGGTTAGGCATAGGAGATACAGTAGTAAATTACTATAGTAATCTGCTGTTTGGTAAACCCAAAGACTCTAGCTTTTCTGATAAGAACTCCTTATTTTACAAAAATGGCTGGGAAAGCTTGAAGTTAGTATGTCAGAAACCAGGCATAGACCAACATCTTACACCATATACCAAAATAATGTCAAAATGGGTATATTGAGGCAGCTAGATGGCACATTTGCTAAAGCACTGGCCTTGAATTCAGGAGGATTCCTGCCAAAGACACTTTACAGTTACTAGGTGTGTGACCTTGGACAAGTCATTAACTCTCATTACCCGCCCCCCCAAAAAAAAATGGGTCCATGATTTAGACATAATGGGTGATACCACAGGTAAATGAGGAGTGGAAAGAATAGTTTATCCCTCAGATGAAACTACTGTGAGGTACCACTTCACACCTATTAGTTTGACTAATATGACAAGGAAAATAATAAATGTTGGAGAGGCTGTGGAAAGTTGGAACACTAATGCATTATTGGTCTAGTGGTGAACTAATCCAGTGATTCTGGAGAGCAATTTGGCACTGTGCCCAAAGGTCTGTGGGGCTGTGAATACCCTTTGATTCATTAATATCACTACTAGGTCTGTATCCCAAAGAGATCATAAAAAATGGAAAAGGACCCACATGTGCAATTTTTTTTATAGCAGCTCTCTTTGTGGTGGCAAAGATTAGAAATTGAGGGAATGCCCATCAACTGGGGAATGCCTGAAAAAGTTGTATGATATGTATATAATGGAATAACATTGTGCTGTATGAAAGTATGAGCAGGCTGATTTCAGAAAAACCTATAAAGACTTAAGTGGACTGATGCTGAGTGAAGTACACAGAACCCAGAGAACATTGAACACACTAACAGCAACACTGTGTGATGATCAACTGTGATCAACTTATGATACAAGACAATTCAAATTCCAAAGGACTCTTGAATGAAAAATGCTCTCCACATCCAGAAAAAAGAACTGTGGAATCCAAATGTAGTTTGAACAATACTGTTTCTACTTTTTTGTAGCTTTTTATTTTTTTGAGGTTTTTACCTTTTGTTTTGATTCTTCCTTCACAACATCACTAATGCCCCCAAATTTTTAATGTGATTGGGGGTGGGAATGGAGGGAGGGAGAAAAATTTGGAACTCAAAATCTTATAAAAACAAATGTTGAAAACTACACGTGTAACTGTAAAATTATAAAATACTTTCACAATAATGATCCATGATAATTCCAAATGACTCAAGATGACCTAGTAGTGGCAGTTGTAGGTCTAAATTATGCTTGGTTTTATAGCCTTTTGGCCATAGTTTTAAATTTCTCTCTAGAATTATCAACAGTGCATTAATGTCCTTTTCCTCCATACAACCTCCAATATTTGTCATTTTCCTCTTCTATCCTGTTAGCTAACATAAAGGTATGAGGTAGTACTCCAGAATAATTTTGAGTTAGAGTTTTTTTTTTAATATGACCATAGATACAGGGTTTGTCAAATGTCACAATGTTTAAATAACTTTCTGAAAAATATATACTTTTTATTTTTTTTATTTCATACCATTTACAAGATTTGATTTTTCACAGGTTATTTAAATTCATTTCATATATACATATATACATACACATATACACATATATATGTATACATTCATACACACACACACACACACACACACACACACACACATATATATATATATATATATGCATGCACATACACACACATATTGTTGTGAAAATTTCTAAGTCCAACAAAGTAAAAGAAACAGTGAAGTCTCTAAGCCATAGAAAATAGGTTTATTGAGAGAGGGTACCTGTCTCACAATAAAGCCAGTCTCAGGTCTAGGACCCAAAAGACCCCAAGTAGTGTCACTCAGCTGCTTTTATACCCCTATGAGACTTAAATGCTTATATACCTTAATAATTTTAGAAAGACCACTACCAGAAACACCATTTACACTACACAATTCAAGTGATGTATGTACAACAAATCCTCATTGAATATTGGAATATTGGAAACCTCAGTCTTAGGCAAAATTATGTAATCCAACAAGTGAATCCAGCATAATGGATCTTACATAAAGTTCTAGAAACCACAGTTCAAAGAATGGGATGGTGAAATTCATCTATGCAATCCACCTCCAAAGGCAACTTTTCTCAAGTTCTGATTGGTCCAGAGTAACTATTTTTAATAGTTGACTTTAAGATGATTGTTGGATACCTAACCACAGTGGATTAAACTAATGGTTTCAATTTATGTCGTTTCTGCATCAATATAACATATAGCATATATGTAAACTCTACAAATACCTATCTTACTTATTCTATTGTCTGCTTAAGCTACTGAAGAATACCACTAAAGAATACCTAAACATATTAAATCACAATTTATAGGCTAAATCCTGATTAGTACCATAGTTAAATGTCTTCTATCTAAGGGTTGGTTAAAATCTCACTCACATTACACACACACACACACATACACATATGTGAGTGTGTGTGTATGTATATACTGTCTATAATGCTATGGTATTATAAATTAAAAATAAAGGAGTTAAAAATAAAGGAGTGATTAAATATTGAAACCCTCCTTTGCCTTTTGACACACCTGGTAGATTTGATTACTTCATCTAAAAATTCTTCATATTTTTGATCAATTCTCAATTGCTGAATGATTCATTTTTTATAAGTCTGACTCATTTTTCTCAATGTTTGAGTATTAAGGCCTTTATCAGTGAAACTGATTTCAACATTTTTTTCATAATTACTATTGTTAACTGTATTATCCTCCATCTTCCCCACCTTTTATTCTATTCTTTCTCTCATTTTACCCTGTACCTCTTCAAAAGTATTTTGCTTCTAACTATCCCCTCCCACAATCTATCCACTTTCTCTTATTGCCTCTTCCTTACTTTCCTGAAGTGTAAGATACATTTCAGTTTACTGTGTATGTTATTCCTTCTTTCAGCCAATTCTATTGAGAATAAGGTTCACTTACTAAGCATTCCCTCTTTCATCTTACCTACTTTGTAAAAGCTGTTTTCTTGCATCTATTATATAAGATAATTTATCCCACTTTATCTCTCCTTTTCCCTTTCTTCAAGTGCATTCATCTCTTACCCCAATTTTTTGATATTATCCTTTTATATTAAATTCACACCTATTCCCTCTGTCAATTGCCCTAATAATCTGAATGTTCTTATGATTTACAATTATCATCTTCCCCAATAGGAATATAAACAGTTTAACGTTATTAAACCCCTTAGGATTTCCATTTACTGTTTATGTTTTTATGCTTCTCTTGCATCATGTATTTGAAAGTTAGATTTTGTATTCAGCTCTGGCATTTTCATCAAGTATTCTTGAAAGTCCTTTATCTCATTTAATGTGTACTATTTTCCCTAGAAGGATTATAGTCAGTGTTTTTCTGGGTAGGTGATTCTTGATTATAATTCTCTCTCCTTTGCCCTCCAGAATATCATATTCCAAGCCCTCTGATCCTTTAATGTAGAAGCTGTTAAATCTTGTGTTATCCTGAATGTGACTCCATGATGCTTGAATTATTTCATTTTGGCAGCTTGCATTATTTTCTCCCTGATCTGTGAGCTCTGTAATTTGGGTATAACATTTCTGGGAGTTTCCATTTTGGGATCTCTTTTATGAGGTAAGTGGTGGATTCTTTTATTTATATTTTACCCTCTGGTTCTCAAATATCAGTGCAGTTTGATAATTTCTTGAAAGATTATTTTGAAGTTGTCTGTTTGCTTGCTTTTTTCTTTTAATCATAGCTTTCAGGTAGTGGAATAATTTTTAAAATATTTCCCCTGTATCTATTTTCCAGGTCAGTTCTTTTTCCAATGAGATATTTTGTATGGTCTTATATTTTTTTCATTGTTTTATTTTTGTTTTATTCTTTCTTGGTTTCTCATGAAGTAATTAGCTTGAATTTACTCAATTCTAATTCTTTTTTTTTTTTCAGTGAGGCAATTGGGGTTAAGTGACTTGCCCATGGTCACATAGCTAGTAAATATTAAGTGCCTGAGGCTGGATTTGAACTCAGGTACTCCTGAATCCAGGTGCTCTATCCACTGTGCCACCTAGCTGCCCCTCAATTCTAATTTTTAAGGAAATATTTTCTTCAGTGAATCTTTCTGCCTCTTTTTCCATTTTGCCAGTCCTGCTTTTCAAGTCATTCTTCTCCTCATTGTCTTTTTGGAACCTCTTTTAATATTTTGCATTGTTTGTTTTTAAGGTGTTATTTTATTCAGTATTTGTATGTATGTATGTATGTATGTGTGTGTGTGTATGTGTGTGTTGCCTTTACTAAGATGTTGACTCTTTTTTCATAATATTCTTGAATAACTCATTTATTTTCCCAATTTTTCTTCTACTTCTCTTACTTGATTTGCAAAATTCTTTTTCAGCTTTTCTATGCCTTGATGCCAATCATATTTTTCTTGGAGGATTTGACTTTCTTATCTTCTTTTGAAGGTGTCATTTGATCTTCCTTGTCCCCATAGTAACTTTCTATGGTGTGAGTTTTTCTGTTTTCTAATTTTCACAGACTATTTCTTGACTTTTAACTCTTTGTTAAAGTAGGGCTCTACTTCTGACATGGAGGATACACTGTTCCAAGCTTTAGGGGTTTTGTGCAACTGTATTCAGAGATACTTCTTCCTAGGTGATACGATTAAAGACACAGTTTGTTTACTAGACTTTGGGCCTGTGTTCTGGTTTTTAAGAGACAACAAACACTCTTTTCTACTCTGGAAATGTGAGGAGGACCATCCTCCACTGCTGCCACAAGATCTCTAGTTCTGATACTCTTCCTTGTCCTGGGACTGCCACCCAGATCTGAATATGGGCAAAGTTATAGAGTCCTACCCTCAGTGACATCAAAGAGACCACTGTGATCTACTTCTGATCAGTAGTTTTTTCCCTTTACTGTCTGTGTACTGAGAGCTCTGGAAACAGACACTGTCACTTCTGATTCTGTGGCTGCCAAAGACTGCTCCTGGTGTGCTTGGGCCTGATCTGATCTGCTTTGGTGTGGTCTGTACTAGACTGTGCTCCCCTCTGACATGGATGTTAAAGACTTTTCCTACCAACCTTCTGTGTTGCCTTTGGATAGAAAATTATTTCACCCTGATCTATCTTGGTTTCTGCTGCTCTAGGAATTGTCTTATGGCATTATTTAAAGGTTTTTGGAAGGGTTTTGGGGAGAGCTCAGGTGAATCACTGCCTTTCCTCTCCCATCTTTACACAATCCATTTTTACATATTATTTAAGAACTGTTTTATTTTTCTTTCTACAAGAAACATTGTTAGCCACCCAATGCCCCTATGATCCTATCTCCTTTAAATATTTATAACATTTCTTGGGGCAGCTAGGTGGTGCAGTGGATAGAGCACTGGCCCTGGAGTCAGAAGTACCTGAGTTCAAATCTGGCCTCAGACACTTAACAATTTTTACTAGCTGTGTGATCCTGGGGAAGTCACTTAACCCCAATTGCCTTACTAAAAAAAAAAATAATAAAATAAATATTTATAACATTTCTTGAGAAACCACTCTTTATTTGCTATATACTGATGGCAATTTAACTTGTTTACGTATTATTGCCTTAAATAGTTAACTACATCAAAAAAAAAAAAAAAAAACTTCAGTTCTTGGCATACTTCAGTGCATCCTTGAAAGTCCAGATAGGAATGCCCATCAACTGGGGAATGGGTAAACAAGGTGTGATATATGATGGTGATGGAATATTATTGTGCTATAAGAAATGACAAACAGGATGATTTCAGAAAGGCCTAGAAAGATTGTATGAACGATGTATACTGAAGTGAGCAGAACCAGGATATTGTTGTGCAAAGAGACAACAATATTGTTTGATGAAGAACTATGAATTATTTAACTATTCTCAACAATGCAATGATCTATGACAATCCCAAAGGACTATCAATGAAACATACTATCCACCTCCAATGGAATAACTGATATTGATGGAACACAGACTGAAGTATACTATTTTTCACTTTCTTTCACTTTTTTTCTCTTATTCAAGTTTTCTTGTACAAGATAGCTAATATGATAATGTTTTACATAATCATACATGTTTAACCCATATCTGACTGTTTAACACCTCAGGGAGGAAAGTGAGGAAAGAAGCAAGGAGGGATAAAAATTGGAACTCAAAACTATGTATTAAAATGTTTATTATTTTTAAAAAGTAACGATGAGAAAATATCTTAATTCTCCTCTATCTTTCAATTCTGTCTTTTAAGATAACAATATATAACAAAACTACTTTGAGGGTCTATGTGTTATTCAAATCCTGTAATAATTGATTATATTAAGATTATGAAGGAATACTTATGCCATACCTCTGCAGAATATTAAACAAAAACAAAATTCATTTTTTTAAGTGGGGCAATGAGGGTTGTGACTTGCCCAGGTTCACAGAGCTAGTTAGTGTCAAGTGTCTGAAGCCAGATTTGAACTCAGGTCCTTACTGAATCCAGGGCCAGTGCTTTTATCCACTGCACTACCTAGCTGCCCCCAAAATTCATTCTTGCATAATCTCTTTAGATCATTCATTTGTATTTATATTTTCATTTTTATTTATCTTTTCCTTATTCCTCTGTTTAAATTTCAAAGTTTCTATTTAGCTTTTCTCATTTCATCAGTAGTACATGAAAATCTTCCATTTCATTTTTTTCTGTTTTCTTCTAAAGAATTACACTTATTTTTTTCTAGGTCAGTTATTCTTAATTGTAATTGTAAATATTATGCCTTTTGGAATATTCTAACTCATTCTTAACATTCCTTTAAATTTTTTTTGTTAGCCATATGTATTCCTTTTCCCTCTGTATTTCATCATTTTATTTTTGGACTTTGGAAGCTTTAGCTTTTGGCTACAGAATTCCCAGAAGTTTTCATATTGTGATTTCTTTCAGAGGTAAACTGGTTTCTTTAATTTTCAAATTGTCTTCTTCTTCCACTATACTTCAGCAGTTTATTTTATGATTTCTTGAAATAGGATAGCCAGAATCATTTTTGTTTAAGGTTTAAATGTAGTCAAATATTTCTTGTCATTTTTTCCATACTGTTACTTTGTGATAACTTGATGCTTATTAGTGTGTTTTTTCCAAACCAATTCCTGCCCCCCATTTTTTAACATAACATATTCTGAAGGGCTCATGGTATCAGTAACTTCTGTTTAGTTCTTTCTTATTTGCAGGTATTTTGGTCCTTGGATAATGTTTTAAACTTCTTGCATTAAGCCATCAATTCTCTTTTTGATCTTTTCTCTAACGTTATTTCTTTACCAATTCTTTTATCTACTATTCTCATGTAATATATTTGTGTATATATACATATACACATATAAACAAATATATATGTTTGTATACACACACGCATGCCTATATATACATACATGTATATGCATATATATACACATATATATGTATATACATATACACATACATACATATATATGTGTGTGTATATATAAATATATATAATGTATGTGTGTCTTTTTCTTTGAGGCTTGTAAGTACTTTGGGGTTATTCTTTCTTTTTCTTTTTCTTTTTTCGGTTTGTGTCTTTGGAATTCCTGGCAACTTAACCAAATAAAACTTCATTTATTCATCCCTAAAATTTTCTTTCTAGATGTGGGATTTTGTTTTAAGGTCAGGTTCTGTGCTTTTCTAGAGGAAATTTTTGGGACTTTCTGTGGTTCAAGTTTGTATTATTTAGGGTCCTGGGTCCTGTCACTGTATCCTCTTAGTCTCTGGTGCTTTTTTTTTTCTTTCTTTTTTTTTTTTTTTTTTATCAGTGACTGGATATCAAGCTATAAAATTTCAGTGGGCCCAAACTGTGCTTACACAGAGCCCAGTCAAATTGCTGTCCTTCTGGACTTTCCAAGCTCAAGGGGGAAAATGGGGTTTAGGCAACAATTACAAACTTAACCTTCAGTGGAGTACCAGTAAACTTTGATGTTCCCAAACTGTGTGAGCAAGTTAAATGCCTTTGTAGATTCAAAGTGAAAGAACTCTAGGCTGACCCCTTGTGTCATAGACCCCACCCTGGTCATTTAGCTTCTGTCAAATCGTGTATATCATTCTAGATTCAGAGCAAGAGAACTGTTAGGTTACCTCTGGTTGGAATTTAATTCATGATAGTTATATAGAGTCAGAGCAAAGTATTTCTGGCCCACAATTCTGTTCTTGTCCCCTTACATATGGACCAAATTCATGATATTTGACTGGAAAACAAAGCACAACACAACAAAAAAATAAAAAAACCCAACAAACAAGAACCACAAAACAATCCATGGTTATTTCTATTTAGAATTCCTAATCACTACTTGGTGTTATGCTCTTATGAAATATTTGTTGAAAAAGTTGAGAGAACAGATGGCCCATGCTATTTCCTCCTGTTCTTCTATCTTTTCTCTCAACCATAATCATTTATTACAATAATACTATGTGCCAAGTACTGTGCTAAATAATGAACAAAATTATAGAAAAAATAAGACATCCTCTACTCTTGAGGCACAAATACACACACACACATATAGTTATATAATACATAAATACAATATATAATTTAAATATGTGTATGCTCTATAAATTATATTATTTATATATACATGCATGCATACATGTATGCATATTCATAAATATATAGGTGTGTATTAGCATATGCAAATAAACATATACACATGAAATACATGCACATATTCACAGGTACATATTCAAATAGGAAAATATGTGTATGCATATATGTGTGCATATGAACATGTATGTAGGAATATAGGCTCGTGTATGTATGTATGAAGGAGAGTGTTCAGTTGAAGAGGACAAAGAAAGGCCCAAAGGTCATTAGGGTTCATTAGTAGGGCTTAGTGTGTATAGTGGCAGGAACAATGTTAAGATCAGGTTGTCCTCCATTTCACTAGAAGGATGTTCATTGTAGACTCCTGCCTCATCCAAGAAGTATGACCATCCATATTGTTCTTCACCCCAGCTATACAAGATGTTATCTAGGAAGATTGCTGTTGTGGAAAGGGACAAAAGAAATCAAAAAGGGAAGGGGACTTCTGAAAATTTTCAGTGTTCAGGTTATAAGGTCTCAGCAAATTGAGGTCAGGGGAATATCAAATGGAAGAGAAGATTAAAAGATATTCATGCTATTGAATCTTCCTGTTCTATTACTCTAGAAAGTATTTTGATACTTGCTTCAAAGAAGACGCATTATTTCATTAATGCAACTATTTCCTTTATAGATTCAGATTACAACCACTATGTGAATGAGCACATCGTCTTTGAAATTGTATAACCCCAAAGTTAATTATACTATTTGTAACTTTATTATCTGATATAACTATGAACACACACACACACACACACACACACACAAACAAATTAGACTTGAAATTTGAAGGTTAGGTAGTTCCCTCTATTAATGAAGGTCATCATCTTCTCTGAAACTTTACTTGTGTGGGATAACACAGATAGTAAATGTCAAAGATGGGTTTGAATCCGGGTCTTGACTTAGAGATAAGCTTTCTTTTCACTGACACTGATTTCATGTCGATAAATATCTCAACATTTAGGTAAGCTTGTACTTAGATGACATTACTAGGCCTATACCCCATTGCTTTAAAATTCATTAGGACCTCCCAGAGCTTATGCTATAGTGGTTTAGTTTTCAAGAGCTCTATGATGGGGGAAGCTAGGTGGTGCAGTGGATAAAGCACCAGCCCTGGATTCAGGAGAACTTAAGTTCAAATCCAGCCTCAGACACTTGACACTTAATAGTTGTGTGATCCTGGGTAAGTCACTTAACCCTCATTGCCCTGCAAAAAAAAAAAAAACCCAAACAAACAAAAAACTCTATGATGAGATCAGAATAGTTTTAGTGTAGGATATACATACTAGCAGTCACTCACTTTTTATTGAAACAATGTATAAATGAATGAATAAGTTGTTCCCTAAACCTACTATCTGAACGATTTTTTTAAAGTATATATTTCTTTTATTTTTACTTTGTCTCTAATTAGATTATTTAAGATCGGGAGGGATGATGTTTTTTGTTGTTTTATCTTCCTTTTGCACATATTTACATAAGCATCAGCAAAGTCCTAATTACTCAGTGAGAGCATTTCAGATCCTTTTGATTTTTCCCAGGTGGTTCAAGTTTATTAGACGGCTCCATTTCTTAGATTAAATAAAGCTTTAGTTGCTTTCTTCTCACAGGAGCAAAAGTGTTATAGAAAATGTGGACTCATGTATTATCTAGCATTATTCACATCTGTTCATTTGGCATTGGTCCATCTTAGATGGATTTAATTTTAAGCTGATTTTTTGACATATTTCTCAAGAAGCATGTTATTTATAAATACCCTTTGTCTTAGAAAATAATCTGCTAACCGTACAAAATAAATAAATCAAGATCTTGAATTTTTGTGGGGAAAATAATTTTTAAATGAATGTATTTG
This sequence comes from Dromiciops gliroides, assembly GCF_019393635.1. Lineage (NCBI taxonomy): Eukaryota > Metazoa > Chordata > Mammalia > Microbiotheria > Microbiotheriidae > Dromiciops > Dromiciops gliroides. The sequence continues at coordinate 133,401,098 of NC_057863.1, forward strand.
ATTTTAGAAGTCTCAAAAATAGTCACAAGGTCTGTTTTGTAACTTTTCATGAATTGATATTTCTTTGTTCTTAATATCTATACCATTGCTGCTCACATAAGACATTTTCTCTTCACTTAGTCACATTATTTTTTTCAGGATAGTTCATGCTCACTACAATATTGTTCACATTGCAATCAATATCCCTCATATTTCTTAGATATCTGACAACTTACTATTGAAATGTTTCAACAATTTATGTCTTTGTGTACAATTTATTTTGTACATATATATACACAATATGACATTACTATGTATACCCACTGGAACATAAAAATAGTAAATATCTTGACTGTTCATTCTTTCTCACCCACATACCTTTTTAAGCAGTCTCCACTATGCTCACATAAATAGTACTCTAATTAGGTTTTCATCCCCTCCCATATAGGCGATTTAAATGGTCTCCTAATGAATTTTCTGTCTCATGTCTCTTCCTTTTTTAATTCACACTAAACATAGCTACTTAAAGTACAGCTCTAATCATATAACTCCCTGTGCAGGAAATTATAATAGTATCTTATAACTTCTAGGATCAGATAAACCTAGCGCATAACCATTTTTATGGTCTGACTTCTACCTATCTTTTCAGGATGATTAGACATTTCTATCATTCATAAACTCCATGGTTTTGCCAAACAGGCCTTCTTGGTGTTCCTCACCTTGAGTACTCTATCTCTTATTCTTGAACCTTGAACTCACTTTTTCCTCATATCTGTCTCAGAATCCTTAATATATTTTAAGGTTCAGCACAAATACTATCTCTTTTGTGAGGCCTTTTCTGTCTCCTTCCAGCTGCTAGTGTCCCATAATTAATTGTTATTTAGTGTCTTCTACTTATGTGTACACAGGCTGTGTTCCCATTCAGAATATAAATTCCTGGAAGACCGGGAATGTTTCAGGTTTATCTTCATGTCCCTAGTGTATAGCACAGTATACTTGGCTCAATCTAGGTGTGTTTATAAATGTGCAATAGAAACCTATGGTTTTATCTAACTGGAAAGCTACTGAGAAGGAAACTATCTTTACCAATGCAGATTAGCAACTATTCTACAAGTTATAATTTACAAGTCCCCTGACAACTGAAAAGTTAAGGAATTTGACTAAAATCACAAAGCCAGTTTCATCAGAGATAAGATGACTATATAATGCCATCACTAACTCCCTTCTATACATAATCTGTTGTTTTCCAGGTCTTGAGATTTCTACAACAATAACTGTCACTACTCTAGTTTAGGCCCTTATCAAGAGTTATATGGACTATTAAAAGAACATTATGATTGATCTCCTTAAATTCAGTCTCTCTCCTCTCCATTCCATCTCCTTAAGCTATCAAAATAATATTTTGAAGGTACAATTCTAACCATGTTGCATTTCAGTTCAAAAGATTTACTGGTTCCCTATTGTCTCTCGCATAATATAAACACTTTTTCAGGGTAGCCGTGAAAACTATCTATAACATGGCTTTCACTTATCTTCTTCAAATAATTTGGATATTATTTTAATCTCATATATTATTGTCTTCATAGACTTTCATTTATATTTTCAGATATATGTCTATATAGTATATATATATGTGTGTGTGTGTGTGTATGCATGTGCATCCATATATACATACATACATATATACAAGTGTCTATATCTATCTAAATATATCCACATCTATTTATATCTATATAGATATACATCTACTGTATTTCCTTTTTGAGGAAGATAGGTGGGACAGAGTCCCCACCCAGGAGTCAGGAAGACCTGACTTCAAATCCAGCCTCAGACTTGCTGTGTGAACCTGTACAAGTCATTTAACCTCTCTATGCCTCAGTCTTCTCAATTGTAAAATGGTGATGATAATAGTACCTTCCTCCCAGGGCTGTTGTGATGATCAAGTGAGATAATATTTATAAATTTCTTAGCAGGACCTAGTACATAGCAGTCATTTTTACTTGTTCCTTCCCCATTAAGATATAAGCTCCATGTGAACTGGGGTTGATTCTTTGCACTTGTGTCTTTTACACTGAGTCCAATCCATGGAACATAGTAAATGCTTAATAAATTCTTTACTGATCCTTTAACAAGTTTTAATTAATCTATCTCAACAATACCTCTCTAATGTGACTACTTCTTTCCACTCACAGAATTATCACATTAGTTGGACTCACTGTCTCACCTAGGACAACGTACAGGCTTCCTACTAGATCTTTCTGACAAAAGTGATCATCACAGCAGTTAAATTATTGTCACCCCAAATAGCCGATAATTTAAAAAATTTATCAGGAAAACATGCACACAAAAAATAGCTTGTCCTTAAAGAATTCAAAGATATACTCATATTATTCTTGCAGCAACCCTGAATCACAAAGTAGAGAAACAAATTTAAATTTGGTTTAAGTTTGAAATCATTTTAAAAAGAAATAGTATAAAAATAAAATTATCTCAGAAGAGCTGGCCTTAAAACAAATAACAAATTGTCTTTGAAAATATACATTGGAATCCTGGCTTCTGCATCCATCATTACATTCTCAAAGGGAGCTATGTTGACTCAGGTTGAAATTCACTGGGCCAGTGTACAGCTTGTCATGCTGCTGAGAGGAAAGAACTCCAGCAGAGTAACGATGTAACTCCTTTTGAGGTTTCCAGCCAATGATTTTTGTCAAATTAAGGATTTAAGAGGAGTTCCTGCCTATAACCACATGGTACCTGTTAAGCTCAAGCTGTCTTTTTCTAGATTTGTACCATATGCCTGCATAGGAAATAATAGAAAGAAAGAAAAAAAATGACATACAGAGTGGAAAAAAATAGCTTATAGTAAAGTAATTGCCTCCAGTTGAATGATAAGGAATGTCCCGACAGGGCAACATACAAAGCAATCAGGTTTAGCACAAGACTGGGAAATGAAGAGGGTCAAATCAATGATTGGAGCCAAGTAATGTTATTCAGTCATTTCATTCATGTTTGAATCTTCATCATCCCATTTTGGGTACTGAAGTGGTTTGCCTTTTCCAGCTCCAGATGAGGAAACTGAGGCAAACGGTGACTTGCCTAGGGTCATACAACTAGTAAGTGTCTAAGATGGAATTTAAACTCAGGTTTTTCCAAGTCCAGGCCCAGCAATCTATCCACTGCACCTCTTAGTTGAAAATTGCTGGCACACATAGTAAATGGTTAACACATACATATAAATACATATATGCATGTACATATGTGTATATAGGTACATGTATGTGTGTGAATATCTTTATCTCTATCTCTGTCTCTATCTCCATCTCTATCTCTATATGATCTATGTGATCTATATCTATATTTATCTGTTTATTTTCCAGTAATTTATCCATTGATGTCAATTCTTGAAAGACTATTATCAATGGAAATATATTACAACCTTCTGTTATTCATTATGTCATTCTACATCCCTCTTATGTTGCTTTATGCTACTTATACCTTTGACCTTGAAGAGACTTTGGAAGTGCAAGATGTGCAAATATATGTCATCACTAGATTGAAGAAAGAAAATGTTTTAAATTATGTCGGGGGAGCATGAGGGGAAGGAGTTTGTTAAAGATTACATAAATATTGTCCATTTTCATTTTTATTCAGCAAGCCCTTAGCATTTTTAATGGAATGATTCTGTTTAAGTGAATGGTCATTTAAAGGAAGAAAGAAAAGCAAACCATATATCAGCAATAACAAACATCAATGCCTCTACCTCAAATTTGATGGTTTACACAGAATGTCAGTCCTATGCCTCATGGAGTCCTTCTTTAATAGTTGAAAATTCCACAAGGTTTAAAGTTTACAAATAATTTTAGATATATTTTCTTCACAAGAACCATTTAAGAAAAGCTATTATTTTAATTTTACAACTGAGAGAACTGAAGTTAAGAGAACTTAAATAGCCTTTTTTTAGGAGAGTAGTAAAAGTCTCTGAGTCTAGATTCAAACTCATGTCTTCTAGACTCTAAGTCCTAGGCACTATCCATTTATTGGGCTGTTCTTTTAAATTTGGATATGAGAGGACTTCATTATAAATTATAATTATTGCATCTAGCCACTGAGGAATCCATCTTCTTGAACACTGGTTTGTTTGTTGCTTTTTAGATCTATTTGAAAGAAGCTGAGTGGTAAATAGTTGATTTATGAAATTTCTGTCACAATTTTTTTCCCCCTTTAAAAATATACATCTAAACATATACCTACTGATCTCTCTCTCTACATATATGTGTGTGTACATATATGTATATATGTAATATGACCTGGAAAAACAGGGCACAGAGTAAAACAAAATATAATAATATGTATATCCTTACATGTATATGTATATATATTGATATACACAACACACATATATATTTGCGTGTGTGTGTGTATGCACTCACACATACACAAATTTCTTTTTAATAATATCCTGAGCAAATATCTTTTGGTAAGATATAAGGCCCTTTCAGCACAGTAATTTCAATGTACAATGTACAATGTAAAAAAATAAATAAATAAAAGCCACATTTTTTACTTCCATTACTTGTTTGAATGAAATAGCAAAATAATCTCCCATATGACACGCAAACAGCCTTATAATTATTTTATTATCTTATTCATATACAGCAACTACATTGGGAGTTTGGCTTTGTTTATTATGTTTTGTTTTACTCTGTGCCTTGTTTTTCCAGGTCATATTACATATATACACATATGTACACACACATATATGTAGAGAGAGAGAGAGAGAGATCAGTGGGTAATGTTTAGATGTAAGTATATTTTTAAAACCTATATTTCAGTGATGCATACATACATATATTTTTACTTTATTTGTCACCCACCTTCCAATATCTTATCCTCATGAACTTTCCAGTAATGGTATAATAGGAGTAGTAAGCCACAGTTTAATAAGTATTACATATTTCATGGTCTTTTGTCTGGTTGATAAATGTTTAATTTTCTTTACTTAGTATCCTTTATTGTAGAGGTTAATTTAACTAATGATTTTGTTCTCCTTGACACTGAAAATTCATGATTTGGATGAGGCACATAGTGTTACTTTTTTGAAGTGATGAGCCAGGGGACAGTTTATTTACTATAATTATGGAAATGTCTTTTCCTTATTTTTTGTTTGTTTGTGTTTTTTGTTTTTAGTTCACAGCTGCTTTTTACAAAAGTAAAATGAATAACAAAAGCTAATGATTTTAGTACTTATATTGTGTTGACCTATGGATTTTAAATTATTTTCTTCTTTCTGATTACATTTTAAAGAGAATTGATCTGTTTTTAAAAAGGCTTAGCCTATACTTTCTTGTGAAAAAAGCTACCATATCTCAATTCAATCAAAAGTTAGCGGGAGCAGCTAGGTGGCGCAGTGGATAAAGCACCGGCCCTGGATTCAGGAGTACCTGAGTTCAAATCTGGCCTCAGACACTTAACACTTACTGGCTGTGTGACCCTGGGCAAGTCACTTGACCCCCATTGCCCTGCAAAAAAACAAAAACAAAAACAAAAACAAGTTAGCAAATTTCCACCTTTATGTCTAGAGACATGAAAAAATGAAAATTTGTATAGCAGCATTAACATACTCCACCCTTAGAAACACTGATATACAATAAAGGCTTTATAATATTATCTCTTTTGTTTTTTAAACACCAAATTCATTTTGTAAAAAAGAGAAACCACATTGAAAACAAAGATCCTGGGCCTGTGTTTCTTTGAAGAAAACTATAGAAAATTTTTAGATGTTATCCCTTTTATAGACTAAGTTAAAGTCATCATATGTTTCACAGCATGAAAATATTTAGAATTCTGGCTTACTTTTTTAAATAAAAATAATCATTAGGACAACAAATGTGTATGCTAACTGTAGACTCTAAGACATTTTTACTCCAACTTTGGAAGACACCCAAAATGAGACAATGTAAAAAACAATGAAATGTTTGTTAGTAAATAGCCATTTTTTGAACTATTTCCTATTAAAGCTAGCTACTATTATTCCAGATGAATTCTATTTTTTATCCAGATACAAAAACAAGGCAAAAAATCTACTTTTTGGCACCACAACTTTTAAATACGAGTGGGTTGGTCCTAAGAAATCACTTTATATTTAACTTTCAGTCATGCCAATCAATATCACCTATGAATAGATTACTTCAGAAAGGCTACCTTAAGCAAGGGGAGATGGTCCAGGCAGAATAACCATGATGAACATATAATTCATGTTTATCTAATGCATTAAGAACTATATGAGAGTGTTGCTAATATTATTCCTATTCAATATGTTAGAAAACTGATTATCAGGGCAGTCAGATAACACCTCCAAATTCACATATCTAGTATTTGAGTTGAGTTTCAAACTCAATTGGAAGGCATCCCAAAGGAAAGGTACAATGAAGTAAAAGAAGAGTTTGACATTCAGGAGCTGGAAAATCTAGAAAAGACTAATAGGGTGCTTGAGGGAGCTTTTTTCCCCTAGGAATACTTTGCCTTTCCCCTGGTTTGATTGGTTTGCATGAAATGCTGGAGGGGATATGGGCCTATACGTACACAAATGTACTGTTGTTGGAGTTGTGAATTAGTCCCATCATTCCAGAGAACAATTTTGAATTATGATCTAAAACCTATACATCAGTGAATGCCCTTTGACCCATCATTACTGAAACTAGGTATGTTCCAAAGAGATAAAAAAAAAAGAGGAAAAGGACCTATAAAAACAAACAAAATTTTAAGAAGTTTTTTATTTGCTGAGAAATAATTGGAACATGAGCTTATTTATTAGGTGACCAAATTATGATATTATATATATATAAATGAGATGGAATACTGTTCTGTACTAATAACTAATAGTTTAAGAAAAACCTGGGAAGATGTATAAACTGCAAGGTTGAGTGAGTCAAATCAGGAGAACAAAATACATAATAACATCAATATTGTGAACATAATCAACTGTGAGATATTTAAAATGTGTGATAAATACAATGATCCACCACAACTCTAAAGGACTTATGATGAAAAATGTTAGCCACCTTCAAATGGAAAGCTGATGGACTGGAATTGGAAACAAGCATAATGTTTTCCTTTATTTTACTTATTTGTATTTTTCAACCTGGTATATGTAAAAATCAAAAACATTTTGCATGTCTTCATATATATAATAGGTATCACATTTTTTCCTTCTCATTGGGTAGTGTGAGATTTAAAATTGGATATTAGATCATAAATCTCCCCTACTTAACCTTTCCCTTAATTTATCTCCCAAACTAGTAAATGGAAGCAGCTTTTGGTTTTCTAGATAGACCTTTTTATTTATAGTTATGATAGTCACAAGGTGATGTTGATTAGAAGGATAGGAAAGTAGAAACACAATACAAATCGTCTTAAGTCTAAGCTTAGTCTATATTCCTTATAAAAACTCACCAAACCGACAAGGCCACCTTTGGAGAGAGAGTCTGTGCCGCGCCGTCAGGAGTCCCGCCAAGCAGGCAAAAACCTCCTCTCGTTCTCTCCACCCCGGAAGTCCAAAAAACCCGGCAGGCAGTCTGACATGCGCAGCAGGCGGACTGTTCATCTCCTCCCCAAAAGGGTGGTCCTTGAAAAACTGTCGTCTTTCAGTTATCCTAACCGACTGTTAAAAACTTTCATATTTTACCACATTTCCCCCCTTTGCTTCCTCAAGAAACGGAATGTTTCCTTGATGGAACAGTAAAAAGAATATAATAACTTTTGCTGACTAATAATATGCGAACAACAATACAGAAAAGGAAGAGAGGAAAGTAGAAACACAATACAAATCGTCTTAAGTCTAAGCTTAGTCTATATTCCTTATAAAAACTCACCAAACCGACAAGGCCACCTTTGGAGAGAGAGTCTGTGCCGCGCCGTCAGGAGTCCCGCCAAGCAGGCAAAAACCTCCTCTCGTTCTCTCCACCCCGGAAGTCCAAAAAACCCGGCAGGCAGTCTGACATGCGCAGCAGGCGGACTGTTCATCTCCTCCCCAAAAGGGTGGTCCTTGAAAAACTGTCGTCTTTCAGTTATCCTAACCGACTGTTAAAAACTTTCATATTTTACCACATTTCCCCCCTTTGCTTCCTCAAGAAACGGAATGTTTCCTTGATGGAACAGTAAAAAGAATATAATAACTTTTGCTGACTAATAATATGCGAACAACAATACAGAAAAGGAAGAGAGGAAAGTAGAAACACAATACAAATCGTCTTAAGTCTAAGCTTAGTCTATATTCCTTATAAAAACTCACCAAACCGACAAGGCCACCTTTGGAGAGAGAGTCTGTGCCGCGCCGTCAGGAGTCCCGCCAAGCAGGCAAAAACCTCCTCTCGTTCTCTCCACCCCGGAAGTCCAAAAAACCCGGCAGGCAGTCTGACATGCGCAGCAGGCGGACTGTACCCGGCAGGCAGTCTGACATGCGCAGCAGGCGGACTGTTCATCTCCTCCCCAAAAGGGTGGTCCTTGAAAAACTGTCGTCTTTCAGTTATCCTAACTGACTGTTAAAAACTTTCATATTTTACCACAGTAGATAAGGAGGAAAAGACAGGGGCCCATAATTGGAACTAATATTATTCATATATAACATTTATATATAATGTTATACATAATGTGTTTATCCTATATTTGTATATATGTATATGTATATATCCATATGTATATGTATGTATATGTTGATATTTAGTGATTCTTTTCCCAAAGACATCAATCAAACAAACAAAATGTAATTCAACTTCTGATTAGGAAAGCCTGCCTATGAACCTTTATTATATTTGTTAGGTTGGTTCTTTTCTAACTCCCTACAAAATACATAGATGTCCTATTGAAGACATTTAGTTTAGTAGTGCCTGCTAGATCTTACATGCCATTGCCATAACCTCCAAGAACCTATGTTCAATGCCATAAAATGTCATTATAATGTTTCTTTAGAGGAAAATCATACATATCCAGGATATATTTCTCTTCTAATTTTTCATTAAAAAATTATGAACTTAATAATCACCAATGTAATAAACATTTAAGAAAATAAGGAAAAACTATAGGAATATTAAACTGAAAACTTATATTATGTATATTTATTAGATTAATATTTAATTTAAGGAGGTATTAAAGTTTTCCTGCTTATTTATTTATTTTTACTCCTTACACATTTCTCTTCTTTGTACTTTTAAATGTCTACTGGCATTTTCCCTCTATGTTATGGTTTTTCATACATTTGATTTGTTGTATATCTATGTGTGTCTCTGTGTGTGTGTGTATATGTACCTATAAAAATATATATGAATGTGTGTGTATATTTCTTTTATTTTCATTTAGTCAAGGGATATGTTTGAGTAGAAACAATTAGGATATTATAAACTAAATGTAATAGTCACAACCATAGGGACATTTCAGGGAGAGTACATGGATACATCATTTGAGAGAAGAAATTATGCTTGATCAGAAGCTCAAAAAATGGGTATCTCCAGAACGCCTTTAATAATCATATGATGTGACAACTTAATTTATTTAGCTTTGGATATTGAAATTACTTAAGATGGCTTCAGGAAAACAGAACATATCTTTCAGTATGTTCAATATTATGTAGAACAAAGTTTTACTTTATTTCTTTTTTCCTCATGGTGCCCTCCTTTATTTACATCACCACAGAAGAATAAGAATGCATTTTCCTGAAATATATCTTTTTATTACTCTCCTATATTGTGATTTCATTTTAATTAAAAGAGAAAATGGTGAGAGAAAGGAAAGACTTAGTAGGCAGTGATCACATTTCTTATCATTATCCATATCCTTTTCCCAAATAGCAAAGGCAAAGCCATGATGAAAATCTCATGTTCTTTTGCTAAGAATCTCAGGAAAATTCACCAAGCATTGAATGAATTAAAATGACAAGATAGAAGAGAGCTTATTCTTTAACTGTCAGCAGATATTTAAATAATGTGAATACCGTCCAGCCATAATAATTTCCTTTAGAACTGATGATTCTAAGTGAACAAAGGGAATCAGCACAGAGCCACTTATTGCCAAGTATTGTGGATAATTATAGTTGACGTGAAAATCACTCTTGAAGACTTTTAGCATATTAAACTTGTGGGTGAAACCCCTTACAGTCACTCCTAGAAATACAAAGTCAACTCCACTTCAAGAGAACTGCTATATTTGTGATCATCTCACTTGGAGAGAAGGAAATACCAAATGTTAGACAGTGTCCTACTGTGACATACCTAAAAGTGTAAAGTCAGAGAAAATAACATAAGTAATTGTAGAATGATTTTCACAAATTTAGAGGGGATGAACCAAATAAGTCAAATTGTCAGATAGATTTTTCAGAACCTACCAATCTATCAAAAATTCCTATAAGAATAACATTACTCATATTTCCCATATTTTTGTTTATCTCTTTAAGGGCAAGAGCAAGAGGCTTCAGATGTTCAATTTTGTCTTTCCGGTGAATAGTCACTGTGAGTACAACAAACATCGTTTTATCTTTAACTAGAGACAATATTCATTATAAAAATATATAGTATAGTCTCTTTTGCTTTTAATGAATAACTCCAAGGGAAAGGGTTGTACACTCAATGCCCTCATTTACTTTCTTTTCCCTCCTTTCTCAATCTTGGTAGAGGAGGCATTTAATTAATGCTTACAGATTGATTGACATGGTATCTAGTCATATGAATTATTTATGCTCAATTATTAACAATTTATGCTTGAGAATATTGGTTTAATTAGAAACACCTAGTTTTACATAATGACTATCAGACTCAAATTTTTGATTATTGAACATTAGCAAAGAAACAATAATAAAAAATACTAAATTTTATTAATTTAATTATATTATAATAATTAATAATAAATAATAATAATAAACTAAATTAAATTAAAAATAATAAAAAATAATAAACAAATTCAGAAAATCTCTCAACCATGGAAAATTATAAATTGAACAAGGGAAAATACCTGTATTTGCAAGAGTTTTCCCTAGTTTTAATCCTAAAACAACCAAAATTTTAAAATATCAAGATAGAAATAAGAACTTTAACATATAAAAGTATTTGTTTTAAAATCCTACCATCCTACCATCAGAAAGATTTGCTATGAGATATCTATAAACTCAAATGAAACTTAAGGATAACTGTATTTAGTAAAATATGGTATACTTGGAATTTAATGTACTTTTAGAAAGAATAATTTAAATGTGTGTGTGTTTCTGTGTGTATGTGTGTGTGTATCAGAAGGGAGAATGAGTTTATCAGAAAGTATTGTAAATGGAGGCAAATGTTCTCTTAAATGGAATTTAGATCTCTCTTACCCCAAAGGGGAAGACTGGAGAATGTTAAAGTCTGTTCTCCAGAGAACTCAATGTCCAGTTCTTGAAATTAAAATCCCCTTCTTCCTAAAAGGAAAGGAAAGAAGAGAAAGACAATGCCTATAAAAATTAAAAGAAAGGTTTTATTAATCAGGAATAGGATTCCATGAGATAGATTGCAAGATATATACTCTATTCAAAGGCAGGGAAGAGATTTGGAGGAAAGGTGGGCTTAGGCCCACTCCCAAAGAGGTGGGAAGGATGTTGTAATTCCAAGGGTGGAGGATATACCCTTTGATCCACAAATCAGAAGGCATTCTATGTGATAAGCAGTTTAGTTCAAAGTCTTGATGAAGAAATCTCTTCAAAAAGAAAATGGATTATAGATCCATGTCCATAGTTATATGTCCTGAAGTCACAAAAGTCTTTAATTGGATTAAAAGTTACTGAACGTCCACCTAGGTTAACTCTAGGTCATGCAAAGTATTGTTGGTATGTTAGCAGATGGAGCCAGTCCTTATATAATTATTCTGGTTACTTGGCTCACCAGGGGCTGAAACCAATCAAGGTACCCATTTTCACAGTGTATAAGCATTTATTAAGAGAGCCTACTTTGTGCCAGGCACTGTCCTAAGTGATATATTTTTAAAAAATATTTTGTTATAATTTCTAGTAAGAATTTATATAGCTGGATTCTTGATGATTTATTACAAATATTTATTTATATGATAGAAAACAATCATATAAAGATAAGAGAGATTCTTATACAAGGTATCAGTTTTGTTCAATTTTTTTCCATACTTTTAAAATATTTTTATGCTTTGGTAGAACAACAACCAATATTTTATAAGAAATTAATCATTTGTTACTTCTTTAATTGGAGAATTTTTCCAACAAGCCAAAGTTTGCAAATTAGTTTAAAGCAAACTAGTTAAAGTAATTCTAGTTTCCTAAAATCTGTTAACTGGACATGTATTATACAACAAATCCAACCCAGGCTTCTCACTAAAGTATAGGATTGACCAAAAGGGAAAGAACGGAACCACTGAGTATTATTATTATTGCAGCAAATTTTAATTTTGGAAATTTGTCTAAAATATCAAGTTCACATAGCAATTTTATATTTGTCTCTCTTTTTTTTTGTGGTGCAATGATGGTTAAGTGACTTGCCCGTGGTCACACAACTAGTGTCAAGTGTCTGAGGCTAAATTTGAACTCAGATCCTCCTGAATCCAGGGCCAGTTCTTTATCCACTGTGCCACCTAGCTGCCCCCACATAGCAATTTTGTGGCTGCAAACATCTATATCCATATGCACATATGGGTCTGTCTGGATATGGCACACAAGGAATCATAGATAAATATCTATAGAAACATTTCTACCTATCTTTGTTCAAGGTAGAGTTTGAATTATGTCAGATGCGTTCCAATTTTGATCCCTCTTTCCCTCCCTCCCCTCCCCCATCCCTGAGGCGGCAAACAATCAGATTCAGGTTATACATGTATGATTATGTAAAACATTACCATATTTGTCATTTTGTAGAAGAAAACTCGATTGAAAGAAAAAAATGAAAGAAAGTAAAAAGTAGCATGCTTCAGTCTGTACCATCAATATCAGTTCTTTCTTTGGAGGTGGATAGTATGTTTCATCAATAGTCCTTTGGGATTATCTTGGATCATTTTATTGTTGCATAGTCAAGTCATCCACAGTTCTTCTTCAAACAATATTCTGTCTCTGTGCACAATGTTCTCTTTGTTCTACTCAATCATTTCATACGTGTCTTTCCAGGCCTTTCTGAAGTCATCCTGTGTGTCATTTCTTATAGCACAATAATATTCCATCACTATCATATACCACAGTTTGTTTAACCATTCCCCAATTGATGGGTATTCCTTTGGTTTCCAATTCTTAGCCACCACAAAAAAGAGCTGTTATAAATATTTTTGTTCAAATAGATCTTTTTCCCTTTCTAGGAATGTCTTTGGGATATAAACCTAGCAGTGGTACTGCTGGATGAAAGGGTATGCACAGTTCTATAGTTCTTTGGCATAGTTGAATTATGGCAGATGGGGAAGCAGGAGGTTAGGGCCAGAGGCTAGCTACTCTAAACTCCTTAGGGAAAGGTTACTGTACTAGAATTATATTTATCTGCAGCACATATTGTTCATCTAAGGGAAACAATTATTTTAGATTCAAGCTGAACTCCTGATTACTGTCTCTTAATTGAGAAATATTATTCTAAGATTTTCTTCCAAGTCTTGACACCCTTCCGGTCAAATGCCAATTAAATCTAGTGAATAGCAAATGAACCAGTTTTTCCCAAGTTTAAAATAAACACAAATCCGAAAATACATATAGGTGAAAATATACAAGATAAGTCTACTTCTAAAAGGACATGTTGGCCTCTTCCTAGTGTCTCTCTCCCTTCATGGGCTTTTTTCCTTTAGAACTTTATATCTGCATGTATTTTTTCTCATAACCAGAATGTTACAAAAACTGACTCTTCTTTCTAAGCTTTGACTCTTAGAGAGGGATGGATAATTAGGACTCAATCTCCACAAATGAAAAAAGTCTTATGAAAGTGAACCTTGGGCCATAATTCACATATGTATACTTACTACCAATTTTATGACACGCAATTAGATTATATTATCTATATCTATTTTTGTTGCATATATACACATACATGTTTATTATAAATGTATATTATTTATGTTTTTATATTTGATATTTGATTTAATCAATTTTTTGTGCATGAAGACATTTTTGAAAGTTTTCCTAAATAAAATACTTACATATACACATATGTGCATGCATACTAATGAAGAAATTCTATAGATTATCACTCTAATTTCATGAACATCTAGGTAATAGGTATTCTTTATGGACTTTTTTTCCCTGTATGGATAGTTAGGTTGAAATCTTTTGGGTGCTTACAAATCACTCTGAGAAGACTGTAAGATACTGTGTTTTATTTTTAAAAGCAGTGCTAAGTTATCTAAAAAACAGACATCTTGAGTATCTTATCACTTATGAGAAATCTCGGTGGCAGCTACGTGGCATAGTGGATAAAGCACTGGCCCTGGATTCAGGAGCACCTGAGTTCAAATTTGCCCTCAGAAACTTGACTCTGGCCAAGTCACTTAACTCTCATTGCCCTGCATAAAATAAAAAAAAAAGAAATCCCTCTTTGAGTTGGACACTGTGCTAAATTTTTCTATCATGCCAGTGAACACCTTTGTTTAACAACTCTTTCCCTATGTTTTGTTTAGTCTGACATTCAAGAATATAGGATCATCAAACAAGTTCATATTTTTCTTTTGGTTGCTCAAATAATTTGATGTATGAATAGGAGTCATTTTATTGGAACATAGATAAACTGAATTAAATTTTTGAAAACATAAAAAACAATAAATACAGCTAGATTTAAAACAAAATTCTTTCTATTTTTCCATCTGTTGATAGAAGGAATATAGTCTCATTAGAAATAAAACTTATGAAAACCTCACTATTCCTTCTTAATATCCTCATAAAGAATGTCTTTTCCATATGTGCAGATGTTTCTTATATGCGTTTTATGTAGGTTGTAACATAGGCTTGTAGGTCAATAATTGTAGAAGTTTTCTTGGTATTTTCTCTTCAATATTAATATGATATTATTATAGATCTAAACTAGAAACTTCAGATGTCATGGATTCTAACTTCCTACAAGGCATCCTTTCATTTAGCACAACTTATTTTATTATTTTGATTAACTTTATAACAAGAATTCTAATACTGATGTGATTTTTTTTCTCGAATAATATTCCCATCAACTGGTTATTGAGCAGGGTTCTTGCATTTAAGAAGCAAGAGAGAAATCAATTTTTAAGATAGTCCATAAATTATGTGATTATTATTATTCTATATCTTTTACTCATTCTATCATTCACTCAAAAACAGAAGATATAATAGAATGATTGATTCAAAGAGTGAAAGGACATTTAAAGTCATTTGTTGAAAATCTCTCATTTTATAGCTGAGGAAACTGGGACAAAGAGAGGTTGTATCTTGCCTAGAGTCACAATCTAGTAAATGACCAGGTCAGGATTTGAACACAAGTCTTCCTTACTCCATGTTCAGGGGACTATATAGCAAATAGCAGCATGGTATATTTTTATTTTGTGGGATATCATGAACAAAGCCTACTGTCGATAACATTTCCATATTTAGCTACTCAAATATTCAAAAGGCTGATCAGATCTACTACTGAGATGATACTTGAAAACTTTCCTGTATGGTAGAAGCTGTCAGAACTTGGGCTCAAAAGACATATCATTCTGGATCCTAAGATCACTTGTACACTGTAATGAGACATTAGAGTAGGATGCTGTGAAGGTTTAATTGAAATATCTACACTATATTCAGAAATAATATTTTAACAATGTGCAATTAATCAACACAATACTTACATATTAACTCTGTGTCCTGTTGTGATATAGGGAATTGGTACCATGGGGCAGTAAGAATACTGGACTGAGAGTTCTGATATTCTAGTCCTTGTACTTCCACAGAGTAGTTCTATAATCTTAAATAACTAATATAATCTCTCTGGGATTCAATTTTCTCACCTGTAAAAATGAAGCAGTTGCATTTGATTATTCCTAAGGTTCCTTTCAGCTCTAGTGTTTCATTATCCAATGTAATTAAGTAGTTTCTTTGATCTCTGTGGAGCTTAATTGATTTTGGTTCTTTAGTGTCCTGAAAGTCTTAATATGACGTTATTGCATATAGTATACAATTCATTCACTGGAAAAATCAGACTGGACTAGTTAAAGATGCAATGAGTCGTCTGGAATCCTAGTGTTCCAAAGAGTGAGATACTATTTTTAAAATTATAGAATGATAGAAGTTATATTATTATAATCCATGTAAGATAATTTTGATTGTCAGACTGAAAAACTAACAAAATGCAGCTTGTGAATGTAAAAAAATATGTGAATTTTACTTAAGCAAAAAACCCAAGGATCACAATTTCAGGACATGTAGTAAGGAAGGGCACATAGCAAACATGAGTATTTTAGAAATCTGTAGCAATGACAAAGGAGAAATTATAATCACTTACAGATCAGCAATTTTCTTTTTTTTTAGAATAATTGTAAAATTCAGAGACATTTT
Organism: Dromiciops gliroides; assembly: GCF_019393635.1. Taxonomy (NCBI): domain Eukaryota; kingdom Metazoa; phylum Chordata; class Mammalia; order Microbiotheria; family Microbiotheriidae; genus Dromiciops; species Dromiciops gliroides. The sequence goes on from NC_057863.1 coordinate 133,417,581, forward strand.
TGTATTCACATCTAGACTATTAGAAATCACTAGTTTTGGGCAGCTGGGTGGCGCAGAGGATAATGCACTGGTCTTAGATTCAGGAGAACCTAAGTTCAAATCTGGCCTCAGACACTTGACACTTACTAGCTGTGTGACCCTGGGCAAGTCACTTAACCCTCATTGCCCTGACAAAAAATCAAAAAGACAAAAAAAAAAAAAGAAATAACTAGTTTCATGAAAAATAAGACTTGTTGAGATTCTTTAGCACATTAAAAAAAATGGTTATATTTGAATAGATGTTAACATGTTTTTATTAACAAAATGTTTCTGATTAAATTATTAAATTATTCATTTACAAATAATGCCAATTTAATTTCTGTCTTCCATAGATGTGAAAATGTATGCTGTTAATATGAATGGATGGATCACCTGGGTTTGATGGTGGTGCCTTATTATCCAAAAATATTTGGGGGGGGCAGGGCAATGAGGGTTCAGTGACTTTCCCAGGGTCACACAGCTTGTAAAGGTCAAGTGTCTGATTCCAGATTTGAACTCAGGTCCTCCTGAATCCAGGGACATTGCTTTATCCACTGTGCCACGTAGCTGCCCCCATAGTGGAATGGGCTGCTTGGGCAGGTATTATGTTCCCTACCTCCTTATGTCTTTTTTTTCCCCTTTTGGTGAGGTAATTGGGGTTAAATGACTTGCCCAGGGTCACACAGCTGGTAAATGTCAAGTGTCTGAGGCCATATTTGAACTTAGGTCCTTCTGACTCCAGGACTGGTGTTCAATCCACTGCACCACCTAGCTGTCTCCCAAAAGTATTTTTTTTTTATAAAACCCTGAATTAATAGGAGCAAAATGTCCTTCAACTGAACTCCAAACTGAACCCAAGTAGCTAGCAAACAAAAGTCCCTACCTGGTCACTTCTTTCCTCAGGATAGTCAGTCCCTATCTTATCCTTGCCAAACCATTTTTTGGAATCCTGTAATCTTATGATACTTCTCTATTTCCTCCATACTTGTTATAACTGAAACTGTTAAACTGATTTTGCTTCTAGGTTGAATTTGTGTCATACTATTGAAGCTGATAATACTCTGTAACCAGTGGACAAATTACTTTATATACCCTCAGAAAGAGGGAGCATCCGGGCTCCCTTCTTAGGAGGGGGTCTCCACGTGATCATGTATCTTTCTTCTTGAGACAAAATAAATTGGTATTGTGTTTTCTTGTCTTTCTCTGATATGGTTTATCCTGTAGGAGACATTATGTTCTCTAATCTTGTTTTGTTTTGCAGGAGAAATGTGTTTATTTTTACTAATTTTTGTAAGAGATATTATAAAATCAATTTCTCTGATCTATTTATTATTTTTATAGGAGACAGACAGATAAAAACTATATTTAATTTTCAACAATGCTTACCTTAAGCTTTATAAATATATTCCTCCCTTTGTCATCATTCATTGTGAATGCCATTTTGAGGATGGGGAAATCCAAATTTCTTTTGATTTCTTTGGTAAGAACATAATTCTGATTATGAAACTATTCTGACTTTTTCTTTCAATTATTACCACTATTTAAATCAGTATAATGATATTCAGTATGGCATTAAGTAAAGCTCTTTGCAGTGAGAAAGTGATTGTACTGATGAAAATTGACTTTAAGGACTTTGCAAATAACCGTTAAATTATTCCTTCATAATTTACCAAGAGAATAGTCAGGATGAACATTATTTTGAAAGAATATCATGACTGGTGAAAATTAAATATCACATTATAATATGTTACTTGTTTTAAAATAGTTGTCACATACCTAAAGAAGGAATTACATAAAATTCTACATAAAATCAAATTTTTGTTGAATTACTATTGAATTAATTTATGCCTATACCTTAATCTGGTCACATTTAATAATAACAGCTAGCATTTATAATGTGCTTTAATGTTTGGAAAGCATGTTAGATATATTATTTTTTCTTACAACAACCCTAGCATACCTTCCATTATTATTGTCTTTGTTTTATAAGTAAAATGAATTGCAGCTTGTGTCACTTTCACAGGGTCATATCTCCAGTGTTAAGGCAACATTTGAACTCAGAACTTCCTGAATTAAATTCTAACCCTTTCTCAACTGTGGCACCTAACTGTCATTTCCTTTAGCCTTCTACTGAAGAATCTAAATCATCTCAAATAAATAGTTGATTTGCAATTTTCTGTTATTGATTTTACTCCAAAACATCTTCCATATTCAGGAAAATGTTTACCTTCTTATTTTAATCTATTTCTCCATTTTCTTTTTATTATTCATGTGATCTAAAGTTTATAATACACTGGGTTGTAGGAAGTAATTATAATGCATCCTTATAGCAATGAAGAAATATAGTATTAGTTGTTACAGCAAGCTATAAATTGTAAAACAAAGATTTTCAAAAGGCACTTTGTAATGACTTCAAAATTTTTCCATCCCACTACATGAAACCCTAGAGAAACTTGAATCACCCTAATCACCTTTACAAAATCCGATGAGCAATAATGGCCCAAATTCCTTTTCATACGGTTAGAGAGTTTGAATATCAACTAGCTAGCAATTTCCTAGGAGTTTACTCCTCCTCTCTTCCCTCACACCTTATGGATAAACACACTTTTTACTAATCTATACCAGTCTTCAGGATCAGTGTCCTCCCTACTTATATTCTACTTGAATAAGATAAAAATCTTATAAAAACCTATTATGTCATTCTATCCAATACACCAGGACATTTACCAATGCCATCCAACTCCCAGCAAACCTAAACTTTCACCACCACCCTCCTGAATGTCTCATATATATATATATATATATATATATATATATATATATATATATATATATATATATAAAACACAATTTACTTAGATGTGATTGACATAATTTAGTTTCTTTCCCCAGACCGATGGCTGACCAAGCTTTGTCAAATTCTAGCCTCTGATTATGTTGTAGATCTCCTAAAGATAACCTAAGTAATAACAGCTTATTATGTAAAAGAATTGAACAGGGGGTGGCTAGGTGGCGCAGTAGATAAAGCACTGGCCCTGGAGTCAGGAGTACCTGAGTTCAAATCCGGCCTCAAACACTTAACACTTACTAGCTGTGTGACCCTGGGCAAGTCACTTAACCCCAATTGCCTCACTAAAAAAAAAAAAAAAAAAAAGAATTGAACAGGCAAAACAAAAGTAAGCAACCTAAGCCAGCAGTTTTAAGTGCTCTGTTTGTTTTGTTGATGTTGCTTGTACCTTATATAAACTCTGTTTTCAGCCTCATCCTTTGGATACTCCTAGCTTGCTATGGCAGTATCACAAGTTATAACTCTTTTGCCCTGATTAAAGACCTTAATTTTGTTATATCTACCTATCTATCTATCTATCTATCTATCTATCTATCTATCTATCTATCTATCTATCTCTCTGTCTGTCTATCTACCTACCTATCCATACACATATGCATACTCATATGCATGTGCACACACATATACACATATATAGATGTATATGTGTACATATATACATATGCACATGTACATGTGTACATATATATATATATATATATATATATATATATATGCACATACACACACACACATATATATCCCTTCAATAATGTTAGCTTGCTTTATGGTCTTTTTTGTGTTTTGTCTTTCCTTGTATTGGAATTTGGAATATTCTGAGATTTCCTAAATTTGTTTCTACTGCTGTGTAGAAGTACAAATGAAATTATTATGGTTCCTGTACTGAAGGACTTTATAATCTAATTTGCAAACTAGATCACAACTATAATAATCCTCAAAGAACATTATCAGAGCAATATATAAACCAATAATGACTAATATATCTTGTTTGTGAAACCAAAAAAGTTGTTATTTTACTTCTTTATCATTGCTGGTGGTAGAGAAAAAGAGGTATCATTAACAAAAGAATCATCTACATCTGAAATGAAGCCAAGATATAACTTTCTTCTCAGTGTCACAGGGAAATAGGTGGTGTGGGGTTCCTTAGGTATTCCTCTGCAAAGAATCATAATACTCCCACATAGTCCAATTAGAATATAATAGTCTTTTTTGGGCACTGGAGAAAGTGACCAAGAAGGAAGTCAAAGTCTGCCTCAAGGGGAGCAGATGGCTTAGAGATATATTTCTCCTTGAATGGAAGAAAGGCCAAAGCTTTTATAGAGGAGAAATAGGGTGACTACCTGACAATGGGAGGTTCCTTTTAGGGGTGGGGTGAAAAAAGATTCATGAGAGTCAGGGGGATTTTCTTTTGGAATGATAGTCCTGACCTCTGGAGTTATCTCTGTCTCCTAGCTCAGGTAATAGCTATGCTTAACTGACTTTCCTGCTATAGAATTTATTCTCCCCTAACTTTGTAGCTGTGTCCCTCCTGTGATATCTAGTTGACCCATTTAAACTTTAATAGACCCTTAATTCTTCCATATATTCCAACCCCCAAGTAATCAGTATAATACCCCTTGAGGCTTCCTCTACACACCCACACTGTCACCCAACGTTTGGGTCTCTCAGGTTTTGCTTATCAACTTTTAATTGCTTTATATAACCTCATTCCTAAACCTGTAGCTCATGTCCCCACCTGCTGTATTTACCTTTTTATCTACACAGCTGGAGGCCCCAGTGAGCTCAATGCAAAGTCATTTATTTGTAGCGGGATTAAGCGTAACAACATAGCACCTTACTCATCAACATGGGGCTCAGTTTTTCACTACATTTCTCACAGCATAAGTGGAAAGAAAAAGACAAAAAATTCACAAATGGAGAGGCATGCAGTTAAGAAAAGCCTTTGGCCAAGGCAGCTTTGAGTAGGGGCAACTAGGGTAATTGATGTCTTTAAATTGTTTTCATTGATTTTGAACTTGAAATATCTACTAGTGCACTGATAGGTGCTGCTTTGATCTATTTGCTTCACTGTTCAGTTATCATCATGAACATCTTCAGCTTCAGGCTAAGGAGACAATTTGATTTATGGTATAGCTATTCACCATCATAATATTCCATGCAGAATGCCAGCTCCAGGTACTGCACTCTCGTCTACTTTCAGAGACTTGACTCAACATCATAACAAAGATCTCTTCTTAAATGAACCCTGAAGTTTGATTGCTAGGAGAGTTGGCTTCTCCACTTTTAAGTACTCCTGTTCATGTATGTCAATAAATAATCAGAGAAAAGGGCACTTGGGCAGGCCAATTGTCTTTGCCAATCCTCACCTTAGTTTTCTGTCACTTTCATATGTGTATTTGGAAATGTAGTCAAGGAAGACACAATTTAACAGCCACCACTATTTAATCAATAGTTTCCTTAGGGTAGCAGTCTAGTAATCTCTAGGTCAAAGTGATGTAGAAAATCACAGGGTCTCAAACAGACCCTGGCTTTGCTGTATTCCAGCTACAGCTGCAGGCATATAATCTCTGCCTTCGGACCTTGTCTGTCTCAGACAGGCTCTGACCTTGAGGTATCCCAGCGGCAAGGACAGGCCTCCCTTAACCACTGACTTCATTCTTAGGTATTCCTGCAATGATGACTAAACCACTAGGTGCCACTATGCATCCTTTGTTCAGTGAATAACTGAACTCATCTTTGTTTGATAAACTTGCCACTATACCATGCCTACTCTTTTTGTATATAACCAGGTGGGCTACAAGACTCGGAACCCAATGTTGAAGCTTGAAACCCACTTTGGGCCCACACGTAATAAACTCTCTCTCTCTCTCTTTCTCTCTCTGTCTCTCTCCACCTCAAGTATCTGGCTAAGTTTTATTTGTGTCAATTGTGCCCTAACAAAAAGATATGAAACTTTTGATCACTTTGTTGCATAATTCCAATCTGTTTTCCAAAATCATTGTACTTAATGACGGTTTCACAAAAATACACCAAAAACATTAACAGGAGCACATTTTCTTATGATAGCAAAGAACTGGGAACATTGTAGATGTCTAGGGATTGGGTAATAGTTTAAGAATCATGATACCTCCATTATTACTATGCTATAATAAATTATGAATGTGATCATTACTGAGAAGCATGGAAATATCTCCATGAAAATATTAAGAATGAAGTGAGCTAGGGGCAGCTAGGTGGCACAGTGGCTAGAGCACTGGCCCTGAGGTCAGGAGGACCTGAGTTCAAATCTGACCTCAGACACTTAACACTTACTGGGCAAGTCATTTAACCCCAATTGCCTCACCAAAAGAAAACAAAAACAAAGAATGAAGTGATCTAGACAGGGAAAACAATATACACAATAACTACAACAATGTGAATAGAAAGAACAACTGAACACAAAAATAATCAGAAGAACAGATCGACAATTATATAAAAAAATATAAGTATGGTGTGAGAGAAGATATATGAGAAGATACTACCTCCGTAAGCCCTTTTTAGAAAAAAAAAGATACACAGTCATTGTACATTGTTTATACTTCCAGTTTTTTTTCAGTGTATTTCTCAGTTGTGCTGATTTTACTCTTCTTTTTTTCTTTCTTTTTTTTTTTAATCCTTACAAATAAATGATTTATTGGACAACTCTCTAGGATAGGGAAAGAGAAACACTAGGGAAAATTTCAGTGACATAAAAGAAAATACTGAACAATAAACCTTAATTTTAAAAAAGGAAAGAAAGTGTTGTTAGTCTGCATTGACCTATTTTTAATTAAGCCAGGTTGGCTCTTTGTAATCATTACCAGGTTGACAATTAACTGCTTCAGTAACCTGAGTAGGGGATCATCAACTCTTATCACATTTCTGTCCCCTTTTGATCCTTGATGCATAATCTCTCACTTAATAGCTTCTGATGTTCAACTATATCATTCTTAGAAGGACAATGTAGTCCCTTCTTCAGATAGTCTAGCTCTCTCATCTTCAGGAAAAGTCACAAATCTCTAATTCTGCACCTATATTTTAAATTTATTTTCTCTTTTATGTTAATACACTATCAAAATACTGACAATGTCTTTCCCATGCTAGATACACTTTTCCTCATTAAAGCCTCCTTTCAGTTTCTCTTAGGAACATTGAATTCTCCCTAGCAACTTAGAGTGTAGAGAAGCATTCTTCAAGTCCTTTCACATATACTCTTCTAAAAGGGAGATCAGACTTCAAAGACAAATAATATTCACTTGGCTGTTGTGAAAACAAAAACATCTCATGTACAATGTAAATCACTGCAACAAATTGTCCTACTATCAACACTGAGTGAGATTTCGTCCTGTGTTTTTTTGTTGTTGTTGTTTGTTTGTTTTTTAGTGAGGCAATTGGGGTTAAGTGACTTGCTCAGGGTCACACAGCTAGTAAGTGTTAAGTGTCTGAGGCTGCATTTGAACTCAGGTACTCCTGACTCCAGGGCTGGTGTTCTATCCACTGAGCCACTTAGCCGCCTCCATGTCTTGTGTTTTAAACTAATTCTTAGTGTTTATATCAACACTAATCTCCTGTTTAAAATTTTACAGTGAGTTATTACATCTTAACAATGTAACAATTCCACTCAACCTTCCTGACCTTAGTCTCAACACCTCCAGAGTCATACCCCAATCCTCTTTAGCCTTGTAGCAACTTATCTGTTCCTTCAATTTATCTCACCTAGTAATTCATCCTATTAATTTGTTTTCTCCTCTGCTTCCACTTATTTTTCTTAAGTAAGTAGGCCTTCTCTTGTCAAATGCATGCTCCATTTCTTAAGTATTCCTTTCCTTTTCTACTCCTTTAACCTTTGTTCTATCATCACTGGCTGCCAGAGTTTTGCCTTTCCCTGCAATGTGGATGACATTTCTGCTGTTATTATTTTCCCACTGAATGATAAAATTTGTTCCTGGGACTTGGCTGGCCCATGGAACAAGGCTTCAAGCTCCTTTTCTCTGATACAAATTCTTAGTGGCCTCTGTAAGTATACCTGGTTACTGATGGAACTAAAGTGGCCTTTCCACATGGTGTAAGGTGAACTTTGGTGAATGTCCTCAGACCATAAGAGTTCTCAATTTCTATGCTAACCAGATACCTTTCACATGGAGGGGAGAAGGGCCTCATATAAACAAGCTACATGAACCATATTAGTTGAAAACATGTTTCATGTTATGGCTAAGTCAGTTTCTTTTTATTAACGGTTGAACAACCCAAAGTTTCCCATTTAAATCTAATACTTAACATCATTTAAAAGCTAACTATCCTAAATCAAGCTTGTTCATTAATTTGACAGATTAAGCAATTGAGGAGATAAACTACCAGGGTTCACAAGGTGGTTCAAGTTGGAAAAAGTATGCTGCAAATACAGAGGTTGAAGTGGTCAGATAGTATTGGTACTGATACATACTAGCCATGTGCCCCTGGACCAGTCATTTAATCACATTTGCTTCAGTTTCCTCATCCTGTAAAATGATCTGAAGGAAATGGCAAGCCACTGCATTTTCTTTGTTAAGAAAACACCAAACTGGATCTCAAAGAGTCAGACACAACTAAAACGACTCAGTAACAGCATGCTGTGGCAAGAGCTCTTTGCAGGTATTTGGAAAATTCTTTAATGGAATAGAGAATATATTCCCCCTGATGCAGAACAATTAGATCAGTGGTGTTAGAAAAGGCTTCCAGAGAATATCAAGAATACTGTTCTAGCATTCCCAGTTGGTATTGAACATCCTGCAGAAAATGCTATTGTATGTCCTTCATTCTCAGAGAAGACCGTGATATCTTGGTGATGTCATGACTAGCACTGAAATTGGATTTAAGTTAATGAGTGCTTTGCAAGATCACAAATTGCACTCTTTCCTCAAGAGCCATCTGGGTCAAGGGGCAAGATATATATCAATACAACTGGAAATAGCCCCAGATATTTGTTGTTTTTGTTTGTTTTGTTTTGTTCTAAGGCAGTTGGGGCTAAGTGACTTGGCCAAGGTCACACAACTAGTAAGTGTTTGAGGTAATATTTGAACTCATGTCCTCTTGACTCCAGGGCCAGTGCTTTATCCACTGCACCACCCAGCTGCTCCCTGCAGAAATTGGGTCATTAGGATAAGAAGAATAAAAAATAAATTGGCCCAGCACTTTTAGCCAAAGGAGAGACAAACATCTCATTACATTGTTCAAGGAAAACGTTGGCTTAAGGTGATGGATCTATTAATAGAATGATTTAAAGGGATTCTGTTGTTGGAAATGTGGAGTAAGATGCCACAGTGTGAATTGCATTGGGATTAGAACCAAGGACCTGAAACTGAGAAGAGGTGTGAGAAGGAAAAATTGGCTTTTCCTATAACTGTTTGTAGGAGGCTGATATCATGTACTCAGTGTCTAGGGCTGGGCAAGATCTTAACACTAAGGAAAAGGAGAGGTTGCAAGAGAAGTTTGTGGTGAGTAAAATTATATGTGGTTACCTTATTTTTGTCCCAAGTTTGGAGAAAATTAGCTGGGGTTTCTAATATGTTGCTATTTATAAATTAGAAGCTTTAGCACCAGTTTTGGGGCATTAAGCATTTATTAAAGTATATTAGGTTGGGGGCAGCTAGGTGGCACAGTGGATAAAGCACCAGCCCTGGATTCAGGAGGACCTGAATTCAAATCCGTCCTCAGATACTTGACACTTACTAGCTGTGTGACCCTGGACAAGTCACTTAACCCTCATTGCCATGAAAAAACAAAACAAAATAAAGTATATTAGGTATTAGTAAAGATAGAGCACATGGCTCTGAAAGTTAGAAAAGCCTCACTAAGATATAGAGAAGAAGAGAGAAAAAGGTGCCTTCACCTGCAAGTCTTGGACCAAAAAGGAAGCCTCTCTCCCTGTGTGACCATGTGAGAAAATAATGGGCCTTTCTTCAACAACCAAAGGCCCCAACAAGAGGAGATCAATATAGATTGTTTGAATTAAGTGAGACTAACTGAGTGCTGATTAACTTATTTAAAGTTGACTTGATTAAAACCATACCTGCCTGACTCCCAGGAGGGAGAGTTCTCAGAAGCTGTGGATAACACCATCAACATGAGACCACCCTCAAGTCCAGTGAACCAATGGATTTGGATGACACTAACCAATCAGCTTCAAGCAGTGTGTAAGGACTGCCTCTCCTCCAGACCTATAAAAAGCTTCCACACTGAGTTTGTTCGAGGAGTTCGTAGCTGAAGCAGGCTTGTGATGGAAGACTTGAGGAAGAAATAGACCAGGCTGGAGCTCTAGGCTAGATTGGCCTTTTCTTAACTTTCTGAACTCCACATGTTCTCTTTTTACTAATACCTGGTATGCTTTAATAAATGCTTAATGCCCAAAGACTGGTGCTAAAGCTTCTAATTTAAGGTGACCACACATTAGATTTTAAATGTCACAACCAGAAGCTTCCTGCAGGTCCCAATGAGAGGTGGTCCATACACACTGCTTCAAGCTAATCAGCTAGCATCGCCCAAATCCATTGGTTCACTGGATTGAGGGTGGTCCATGAACAGAACATGTATGAGGTCAGAGTTCAGAGAACACAACCCTTGATGGCCAGGCTCTCAGGTAGGTGTGGTTTCAATCAAGTCAACTTTAAGTGAATTAACCAGCAAAGTCAATCCAATTAATCCCAACATAATCCTTTTGCGTGGTGTCCCAAAAGCCATTATTTTCTAACAAGTTCAAGCAACAGCCTGAGAAATACACGAACCTGAGATTGTGTTCATGTGGAGCCAATGGGAAGATGCTCTATGCAGCTGAGTTCATGGGAGTTAGTAGATTCCATTACAAAGCAACTGGAAAAAGAATTTAAATTGTAATCATAAGCAGGTAGTAGTGAAATACTGAAAAAAGATATGAATAAAGGAGTAATGACTTTAGGCTAACATCATATTATAAATAACAATTATCTATAGTATTTGGAATTGGTTGGAAAATATACATAAACCACTGGAACATCTATACAAGGGGGAATCAAAAAAAATTAATGGAACTTAAAAAAAATGTAAAGAACTTAAACCTGTACCATAAATCATAAATAGTATAGAAACCTTCGTTATTAATATTTATTTTTATTACATAATAAAGAACCATTCTCCCATAGATAAGCAAAGGATATAAAAATTATTCCTTAAAGTATTGTAAATTATTACCAAACATGGAAAAGAATATTCCAAATCACTAACAACAAGAGAAATGCAAAACAAAATAACACTGGAGTTTTGCCTCAAATCCAGCAAATTGAATTGTTTATGGTAAGGGTTAGAACATAAACATTATAGGGATGCATTTTTGGTTGAACTATCTTAAGTACAATAATTATGGAAAATAATTTAAAATTATGCAAAGTGACTCAAGTGCTGATTTTGACTCAAGATTTGTAGTACTAAATTCATACACCACAATGATATCATTAATAGCAAGAAGGTTCCCATTATAACCAAAATCATTATATCAGCATTTTCTTTTGCATGTGCATGTGATAGCAAAGTATTGAGGATAGAATAGGGGCCCATCTACTGATAAATGTATAAATTATTGTACTTAAGGGAACATTAATGTGTTGTTTAAAAAAAGGGACATGAATGAGGAATACAAAGAATCATGGAGAATTTACATAATATAATGCAGAGAAAAGTAAGTACAGCTAATAAAACAATATGCACAATGACTATAGTAATGTAAATGGAAAGGACAATAACCATTAAAATGTGCAAAATTCTAAAGAATAAGGTTTACCCCTAAGAGGAGATATGACAAGCAGCCTTCATTTTATTTTTTGTGGAGCTCCACAAATATGTAACATTACATACATTTTGAAAATTTCAAAGTGTATTTATTAATTTTGCTGATTTTTCCCTCTTTTTCCTCTTTATTTTTATTTAAAATTATTTTATGAAGTTGTTCTCTTAGAAGAGTATAGGGAGAAGAACACTTGGAGAATTCTGATTCTTTAAATGTCAAAAGCAATTAATAAAATTGCTCTTTAAAAAAGAAGATGCAGTTGAGCTCAAATGTTTTGTCAACTTCTTATTGAATGTATTTGGTTTCAAATGGTAATTTTTAAGTCCAATAGAGTCAATATGTCGACTGAAATTGTAAAATGCATGAACAGTTAAACTAGTGGAATTTAAAAAAAAGAAAAATCTATGTGGAACACATGCCCTAGGGCCACTATGCTTGCTTAACATCATCTAAATTATTTCTTTAACTAAAGTAAGTAAATTCTTCCATTTTTCATAAGTAGGACAAACTGTTTATTGAAAAATTGCTAGACCTGGCTCACCCAAAAACTGTCTCCTTAATTGCCCCAACATTAACTTCTTATTAAGAACTAGAAAAAAAAAATGTGAGTACACTCTTCCATCATCAGTAGAACTTCTTTACTTTTGTGACATACAAAGACTTCCAATATTTTAATATAATTATTAAGGAGACCATGAAACATTTTATATTTTATTTCCTTTTTAATTGCTTTGCATTGTGATTTAAGTCTCTAAAATGCTGCATTCTCCACTTAACCTTACCAACCAGCATTGGAACATTGGTATTCTGGAGAATCTGAAAAGCTCGATATGTCTTCCAGCTGACTATGTGTCATGAGACTAGCATAGACTCTCATTTTCAGTCAGTCAAACAAGAATGGGATACTATTTCTGGAACCACTTCCATGGAGTTTTATTATTCTAAACACAAATTACAAAATAAGTTTCTAAATCTTGTATAGATAATGTCTACCTGACATCTGCATTAACACAAAAAAGAGAACATTTAATTAGCTTTGGAATTTAAATATTTAAGATAAGATTCTGGGTTCACTGTGAGTAAAGAGAATATATTAAAGAGGGGGATTGGGTTTCTTAAAGATCTTAAATGTCAGTTAAGAAGAGAAAACATGAAATCTAGCTATCTATTTATGCTAATTTCAATTTTGTCATTAAACACCTACCAGACCTTAGGCATCTAGACCATATTCTCACTTCATCTGAATTTCTAAATGAAAATAAATTTGAAAGAAATTATATACCACATTCAGACCACCTGCCTGCTTAATGTGGAAGATTAAGGGTAATTTCATGATATAAGACAGTTGACTTCTGGCATAAATTATCAGAACAGGGAAGCATAATAGATTGTCACTTCTCGACCCTCCCTCCTCTCCACCCTCGTTAATGACCTAGAAAAAAGAATATATTTAAAAAATGAAAGATGCTTCCATTTCTCACAATATGAAGCTCCTAGATTATTCCAAATTGGAAAAGAAAAAAAAGTGTTTTTTTTTCTTTACTCCCATTACTCAAAATGAAGCACTCCAATGTGGATAGAAGATAGATTTTGAACTGAGGCAATATTTATAACCTCCGTTATAAATATGCTTGACTTCCAGTGAATAGCAAACTATGCCTCTCAAAAAAACATTGTTATCTACCATAAAAATGACATTTATAGAGAAAGTATCCTCATGCTAACATGTTAATATATACATCCTTAAGTATTCCACACAACTTTTGGGAAGGAGGGATGTGATGTTGACATTAAAAAATTCTAAAAGTTTCTTAGCAGACAGGGCCCAATGATTGTAGATTTAGAGCTGAAAGGGACATAGGAAGCCATAAAATTCTCGTACTGATTTTACAGATGAGAAAACTAAGTCTCGTGATAGTTAAGGAAATGTACTTGTGTATCCTCCATTAAAGTCTGAGTTCCTTGAGAACAGGTACAAACTTGCTTTTATTTATATCCCCAATGCTTAATACACAGGTCATGCTTTGTAGAAAGGACTTAACATATTCTTGCTGACTGACTGATTGAATTTGAATATTTTCCTGTAGTTTGATAAATGTCAATTAAAAAGAGTCTAAATATTTTTTTTTTCATTAAAGAACTCTATAAATTTTATTTGTCTAGGTTTATATGAACACTCCTGGCTAGACAAGACCTGTGGTAATGTTTCATCTAATTGAGTATTGCATTCCTTTCTGTTCTCTCTTGACATTGAAAAACCTCCTGATAAGCTTTTGCTTTATCAATGTGTGTATAAAACAATAATGTATCTCTTCTGATTTAAGATGAGAGCATTTGAATATTGAATCTAGCCCTTCAAAAGACTAACAGTGATGCTATGACTCGCATCCTTAAACAGAGCTCACTTCCATGAAAATAAAAGTATAAATTAGAGAAAATGAAAGTGTCTCTCTTAAAGGACAACTTGATTGAATTAATTGATTAATTAGTGGAATAGGACTCAGACATTTGAATACTTATTATGCACAAGGATCCTTCTGACTATAATAGAAAATGAGTTCAAGCAACTAGAGAATATAGCAAGATGTTTCATTACACAAACTCTCACAGACAAGAAATTGACATAATTAGTAAAGTATGTGGGAAAAACAGCTATAAGTCTACCCTCTCAATATAACTAGGAAATAATTTAGGGTGTGTGAACATCTCTTCATAGTAATGTTCTTACATGTGAGGTTGTACTTAATGTATAACAATTTATGTTCCTGCATAATAAATAGAGTACAGGACTTGGAATAAGGAAAATCTCAGCTTAAATACATAACAAGGAAGTATGCTAGTTAAAGTGGTCTTGGGAGTCAAGAAAACATGCATTTTGAATCTTGTCTCACACTCTTCTAACTTTGTGAACCTAGGAAAGTCCCTATACACTCTGTGCCTCAGACACCTCATCTGTAATATGGGAATAATTTAAACACATACCTCTCAGAGATTTTGTGAAGATCAAATGAGTTAAAATATATAAAGCCCTTTGCAAACCTTAAAGTGAAATATATAAGCTAGTGATTGTTATTTCTGTTATTATTACTTATTGCTATTATCTCAGTTTTTACAATTCCTTGACAGCTGCGAAGTCACTAAACCTCTCTAAACATTTGCCACAATGTTTATCATTCAGTGAGAATTAACAGAGGTTTCAAAGACAAAGGAGCTTCCTATGACACTCAGATGATCAAAAGTTACATAAGGAATTGTCATTCCCTAAAATGATTTCCTAAACATTTTGGTAGGGATTGGAATTTTATTTTAAAATACCTATATTCTTCTTTTACAACATGACTAATGTGGAAATATGTGATTGTATACATACATATGTATATATGTAACCTATATCAGATATCAGATTCCTTGCTGTCTTGGGGGTGGGGAAATAAGGGAGGGAGGGAGGATGAGAAATATGGAACCCAAAATCTTATAAAAATGTTACATGTAACTGGAAAAATAATTTTAAGTTTGAAAAAATAAAAATACCTATAAAATAATCAAATGTCTATTCTATTTTTCTATATTCCCTAGTACTGAGATTACATAAATTAACTTGTAGTCGATGGTAACAGAATATATACTCTCTCAGGTTCTATCAAGATGCCTAAGCTTTGACACTGTGGTCAATGATAAAATCCATGCAATATATACTGGACACTTCTTATTCTTTAAATGTTCCATGGCCATTAGCATTGCTTTCAAACTGCCCATCTTTTAGCCTTCATTATCTTAACTTGGCTGGATCATCTATATTACCATCACTAAAAATGTACTTCACTAGCATTCTAAAATCTTCCTCCTCCTCCTCCTCCTCTTCCTCTTCCTCAGCAGCAGCAGCAGCAACAACAATTATAATATTACCAGGATGTTCATTGATTAAATTGGAAGGCAGCTTTGACTCAACAAAATGAGGACCTTCCCTACAAATCTTTCAAAAATGTAAAGATTTAGTTCTACTTCAATAGAAGTATACAGTGTCACTGGAGAATGCTAAGTAGATATTATAGAGGAAATTTGAAGTGCAGGTAAGGATTGAATTAAATGCTTTAAGATCCTTTCCAAGTATCAGACTCTATTATCACCATGAACATTTAAGGAACAAATTGTATAGGCATTTGAAGTCCATGGTCTGTTTTTTACCATCAATTACCCAGCTATTCATGTGTAAGTACATTCTGCTTTCATTTACACAGTAATTATCACAGTTATCCACTTTGCTTTGGCAGTGGGGCCTGACCTTTTTAGTCATGAAGAGCTTTACTTACTTCTGGGAAAAGACTCCAATATGATTAAGTCATTTGCTCCAAATTCTGCCACTTTAAATATAAACCATTTATAAGATGGTTTTTGTCAAAATAAAAAAAATGAGCTTACATCATAATGTCAGTTTTAAAAAATAATGAATACTGATTTTTTTTTTTTGCTATAGGTGTACTATAGTAAAGATAAATGTTCAATTTATTTTGAACATATTGAATTAAAGGTGTCACTTATCAGGTTTGTCAGGGATCATAAATCATGGCATTACCATATCAGATTTCTAAAATGCCAGGTTAAATAAAATTGCCTTTATAAATCAATATCAAAACTTTATCTATAACTATTTATTTTCTTGTTTGATTTATTAAATGATTTTGTAAACTTGAAGTATTTAAATGATTTATCATTTGGAAGTTTTGTTTGTTGTCACACTGCAAGGGGCTAAAATTCTAGCTAGTCTGTCTAAAATATCTAACGAGTGGTTGCCAATAAATTATAAGCTTTAGGGGCGGCTAGGTGGCACAGTGGATAAAGCACCGGCCCTGGATTCAGGAATACCTGAGTTCAAATCCAGCCTGAGACACTTGACACTTACTAGCTGTGTGACCCTGGACAAATCACTTAACCCCCATTGCCCTGCAAAAAAACAAAAAACAAAAAACAAAAAAAAATTATAAGCTTTAGCAAGAGTTTAGACTTTTAAGCATTTATTAAGGAGAATAAGAATTTGGTGAAGAGAGAGACAAAGGCCCAGATTCATCTATCTATCAAAGGGAGAGCACATTTTAGCCAGACTCTCCATTAGAGTCCTCACAAAAGATCAGGAGCCACACCTCCTTCATCCCACAAGCCTCCTATGAAACTGGCAATATCCCATCCATATGCACACACATCTCCAAGCTAATTGGCTGGTAGCCTTGATTGACAGTACCCACAAGCAAACATCACTTCCTGACACCAAGGAAAGTTGCACTACTTGTCCTCAGAAGTCTTCTTCCCATGGCAGAGCTTTCCTATAGTTACTCTCCAGCAGGTGGCATCATTCCAATCATTACAACACATTTAATATTGAAGTGCAGTTTCCATTAAAATATATGTAGAGAGAATAGAATTGTTTAGTTTTTTAATTATAGAAAAAATGACATTTTATATTATGTTCTCTTTTATCTGTGAGTGAGAACATGTTTACCTGTTGGTGGTGACTCCAACCCTACCTTATTCAAAATATCTCAATGATTCAAGTTACAAATGAAATAACCAGTTCAGGAAGGCAATTGCAATTACGCTTTTCTTTTCTTATTCATCAGAAATGCATGCGTTTCAGCTCAAATGAGCTTTAAAAGACCTTATATTGAAAAAAAGAAATTAATAACATAATTAAACAAATATCAGATAGAAAAAAACAAAACAACTCTCAGGCCATTCATGAGATTTCATGTATAAAAGAATAGTACCATGTGGAATTTCCAAGTTGTTTGGGATCTAAGCCATGAACTCATCCAAATTATATCCTCAAGTTGAATCATTTCTATAGTATACTGAACAAATATTCATCCAGCCTTTGATTTAGCACCATTAATCAGTGATAACCCATTATTTACTGAATTAACATTGAACTTTTGTATAGCTTTCCTTGTTAAGGAGTGTTTTGTGTTGTTTTAATTTGCTTTGTTTTTCCTCTGTCCTCAAGCTCATATATTCCTCTATGTAACTACCATTCATTATTTCTAGTTCTAATGGGTATTACAACTCTTGCCCTAGTACCCTAGCCTTCTGATTCATGAGTTCACCATACTCACAGTGAACCTGCCTAACCACACTTCTCCTTGGCAATCTTTATTCTAAGATTCTTTGAATATATCCTTCTCTCTTTTCTCTTCTTTCCATTTCCCCTTCCACCAACCTTTCCTGTGTAGTTCCAAAAAAATCGATATTGCCAAGAAGTGTCCAGGACAGCAGGACAGCATGCTTTAATCAATTACCCTGAAATTCCACTCATCATTCCTATAATTTCAGTGACCAAAAAGCCATTCCTCTCTGTCTCTTACCTTCCGACATTTCTTGGCACATAATAAACATCCAATACATTATTTCCTAATTCATTCATAAGCTCACTGAAAATATAAGATTCTAGGCTTTTATTAGAGATATTTGATGAATTTTTTTGGGAAGGGTGGAAGGGAAGTAATTTTATTTTTCATACTTTAGTTTACAGTAGTGTGCAAATTACTTGGGGAAAGGAATACATTTGATACAGTTTCATTTTTCTGAGATCAGTGTCCTTGTGTTTATATTCCATTGATGTTAGACAACTCAGAACAAATGACTAGATGAAACTGTATTCAATTGGGTTCCATACCTTTAGTTAATTCTTTCTCTTATCATGGCTGGGTTTTATGCCACACCCGTGTTTATTGCTCTCTTTTCTTGTATTAATTTTTTAATTTTAAAGAAGTTCTTATCCCAAGGATATGAGCAAAGACTGTAGCTCTTTAATACATCTCAATCTCTCTAAATGATATTGCAGCAGCTGGAGTGAGGAAGTCAAGCACTTCAAAGATCATTTAAGCAAACAATAAAATAATACCAGTCAGCAAGAAGCACAGCAAATAAAATAGTCAAAAATGAAAAAAAAAACACTACTAAGGATTGACAATATATTGCAGCAAAAATAATTACTCCTCAAAATATAAGAAAGACCTTCAGAGGGAACTGAGAGTTGCAGAGATTGTTTTTGATTCCTCTATAACATATGGCATAGGTTTCTTGGAGCTAGAAGAATACCAAGAAGACCAATTTAAAAAAAAATAATGTTAACTGTTGCTATGAAAAAAAAATTCACAGACAAAACAATACAAACACTAAATCCTTCACAAAGATAACTTACGTAAATGAAAATCACTTCTAAAAATTCAAGATTATATCACACTTTTGTAAGAAGAGGTCGTAGTATATGATTTTGATGGAATACTACTATGCTATAAGAAGCGAATTTGATTATCTTAGAAAAATGTGAATAGATGCATGAAATAATGAAGAGTGAAATGAGCAGAACCAAGAGAATATTTTATATGGTAACAACAATATGGTTTTAAGAACAACTTTGAATAGCTGTCATTTTGACTATTATGAATATTCAAATTAAATCCAATTATTTTATAAAGGAAGACACTATCTGTATCCAGAGAAAGAAGTGATAAGTAGAAGTACGTATAGAATAGATTTACATATATATGTATATATACACCTATACATACATATATATGTACATAGATACATGTGTCTGATGGTAGTCACTTCTAGTGTGAGAATAAGGGGAGGGAAAGAAAAAGAGGGAAACAAAAGAAAGTTACATGATCACTTTATTTTATATTTAAAAGGCATAACAAATTGTACATAATAAATTTGCAGTTTCATATAAAATTACCCCCCCCCTTCTACTATATTGTGGAAATGCTTGTTTTGTTATTAAGTTCAGAATACAATAAAAAAATGTCCTGGTAAAACACCAAGATAATTATCAGAATGTAAAATATGCACTCACTCAAAAAGTATTATGGGGATATTTTTGACCTATGATTTCAAGGATATACAGTAAGGAAATTCCTTTTTTCCATGTTGGCTAATACTTTCGCCTTAGTGAGTTATCTATATAACTGAGAGGTTAAATGCCTTGCTCATAGTCAAACAGTGAGTGTGTATCTGAGGCAAGTATTGAGTCCAGGTAATCTTATATTTGAAGCCAACTCTTTATCTCCTGGTTCACATAGCCCTCTATGTGGTTTCATGATTAAAAATTAAATAAATCCTCAAAATTTCACGAACTCAATGCCAAATTGAATGTAATAAGTTAATTTAATAAAGTACATATTGAATATTTTTAAAGTGTCAAATGCAAAATGTTCTAAGGTTTATTATATAAATGGAATTTAAATATTATACTTTATCTTAGTTGATTTGTACACCAGTGTAATTGCACTGAAATTATTCATGAAACAATCATTTCAGTTACACGTAATCATTTTTTTCTTTTCTATTACCTCTGTTCATACATCATTTAGAATTCTTTTCCAAACAGAGATTTTTAAGGTACTTCAACTCTTCCTTCTCTATCTTCTGTTTTTAGGGGATGTAGTGACATTCAATTCACATAGATATTTTAAGCTTATTATAGTGTGTACAGTGAAGTGTTTGGCTAAATTTAATTTCTGGTAAACCACTTTCCAGTTTTTCCTGTAAATTGTATTGTTTATGGAACCTATCCTGTTATAATTTATTTTTCCTCTGATTTATTGGATACTAAGCTTGAGTTTTCTCATCTTTAAAATGTCAGCCTTGGATTAAATATATTCTCCCCCCCTTTTTCTATCTTCATATTCTTGTTTTCCTTGACTTTATTTCTTTTAAATGCACTCTTCATGTCTCTTCTACCTTCACATCTATGATTCTATAATTGTTTTTCATTTTTGCTTATAGAACCTGTTAAATAATATAGTTCTCTCATTCTTTCTGTCTCTGTCTTTTTGTGTTTCTGTCTCTGTTTCTTTATCTCTGTGTCTTTGTCTCTCTGTGTCACTCTATCTTTCTCTGTCTGTCCATGTTTCTCTCTCACTTTCTCTGCCTCACCCCCATATAAATGTCATATAGTTCCATGGTTACTATTTTTAATGTAATTTAAATTCTCTGAATGTCTTTCTCTTCATTATACAACACATGGTGCCATTGAGATTTTAGAACTTCTATTGTTCAGAATGAATTTTGTTCCTTTGGTATATAATTAAATTTAGAAGTTAATTTGGGAGAAATAGCGTTTTATTATATTTATTTTGCCCAGTTGTGAGTAAAGAATTTATCTGATTATTTATCATGCTTTATGTCTTTAAAAAGTGTTTTGTTTACATCTTATGTATCTTGTTAGAATGATCTCCAGAAACTTTATTTATTTTATAATTATATATAATTTTTTCTATTATTTTCTTCATTTGTCATTTTTATATAGAAATATTAATGATTTTTCAGTATTTATTTTATATCTGGAAATTCGACTGATAATTCTCAGTTAGGTTCTTTAATGATCATGTTTGTTTTTCTGTATATACCATCATGCTATCATCAAAAACAAATGCATTCAGTTTCTTCCTCTTTTATTATTTCTACCACTAGCATTTTTAGAATTTTAACAAATAACAATAAGGAAAAGCATTATCTTTGCTTTAATATTTTATCTACTGAGAAAGTGCCATGTATTAGAAAATTACTAGAATGTATTTATTTATTTTTGTTGTTGTTGTTTGTTTTTTTGCAAGGCAATGAGGGTTAAGTGACTTGCCCAGGGTCACACAGCTAGTAATTGTCAAGTGTCTGAGGCTGGATTTGAACTCAGATCCTCCTGAATCCAGAGCTGGTGCTTTATCCATTGCACCATCTAGCTGCCCCTAGAATTTATTGAATTAAGAGATATTGCCATTATAAAAACTATTTAAAAGTCTTCATTTAAAATATCCTTCATATACTGCATCACCTTCTGAGTATAGTTAGCAGTGGGAAGTGTTCTTTCTTTGAAAGAAGATTTATTTTTTTTGAAATATAAAAAAAGAAATAAGAATTCCTGTTTAATACTGATGAAAATCAAGGGTATTCAGTTTTGATTTAAAAAAGAAAAAAAAGGAAAAAAAATGATGTGGGATCATATTCTTGAATAACTATTGGTCCTGAGGGTATGATTCCAAAACTTCATCATGCTGTGAATATGACCCTGGTTGCTCAAAAAGCATGATGGTGATATGAAATATCTGGCAGATGCTAACAAGCAAAAAAATATATATTTTTAAAATATATCCGAGTTGGCAGATATTGGGTCTGTTCTCCCAAGTTCAACCTATCTAGGTACATTGGAAGGCCATTATGTAATAGATGTGTTATTTAGTAAGGATGAACCCCGAAGCTAAAAACAACAAAAACTTTCCTTAATCCCACATAGCTTCTTTTCTCTTTTACAGGGATGGTGTAAAATGACAGAATATTTGAACAGAGACTTGATAAAATCATAAAGCTTTTGGAACTTATATAATATTGATACTCTATGAATTTGTTTTTCTACCCTCAATGACATGACATAATTAGAAGATTTGAAGTATGCCATTATTTGAGGTACAGTGATATAAACACTAGATTTGGAGTAACATCTTATTTCAAACACCAGCTCTACCAACTTTTGCCTCTGTGCACCCAGTTACATCATTTAACCATTCTGGGCACTGATTTTCTCAATTGCCTATGTATCTTGTATATGGTTTGCTTTCTATATATTTGGTTACATGATGTCTCCTCTATGAAATTTTTTTCCTCTTTTTAAAAAAAGTAATAAAAGTATTTTATTATTTCTCAGTTATATGTAAAGATAGTTTTCAACCTTTGTTTTTATAAGTTTTGAGTTCCAAATTGTTCTTCCTCCTTCCATTCTCTCCACTGGACCCAAAAAAGACAATGATCTGACATAAGTTATATATTTAAAATAATATTAAATATAATACTGTATTAGTCATGCTGTGAAAGAATATGAAAAAATGGCAAAAAATCCCTCAAAAAATAAAACAAACAAACAAAAAAAGCAGAAACAGTATGGTTTAAACTGCATTTAGATTCCACAGGTCTTTTTTCTGGATGTGGATAGCATTCTCCATCAAAAGTACTTTGGAATTGTCTTAGACCATTTTATTGCTAAGAAGAGCTAAGTCTGGGGCAGCTAGATGGTGCAGTGGTAAAGCACCGGTGCTGGATTCAGGAGTACCTGGGTTCAAATCCGGTCTCAGACAGTTGACATTTACTAGCTGTGTGACCCTGGGCAAGTCACTTAACCCTCATTGCCCTGAAAAAAAAAAAAAAAAAAAAGAAGAAGAAGAGCTAAGTCTATCACAGTTGATCATCACACAATGTTGCTGTTACTGTGTATAATGTTCTCCTGGTTCTGCTCACTTCACTCAGCATCAGTGTACTGTGAGAAAATTATTAATAATAGGGTGTTCTGGGGACTCAGAGAAGGCCCCCTCACCACCCCGCCTCCACAAACACAGTAACTCTGGCTGGTTTTGCAGAGCCAGCCCAGAGTCAGGAGAATTTCAAAGGAAATATTGAATTACCTTCCTGACTACCTACAGGAAGTTACCTCACTAAAACTACACCTACCTGAAGATGTTTTCCCCTCAGAGGGCTCTGTACTGTGACATCAGCATGCACTGCACCAAACAACCCTGAAATCCAGTAAACCAATAGATTTGAATGAGGCTAGCCAATTAGCTTTGAGGAATTTTTAAGGGTGAGCTCTCTTCCAGAGCCACAGGAAGCTTTCAGAGTCATGCTCTCTTGGCCCTAGAACATGGAGGGAGCAGACATAGCCCACTATGGTTCCTGTTTATCTCTCCTTCTAAACTTTCTGAGACATGTGCTCTCTTTATTAATATTTCATATGCTTTAATAAATGCTTAATGCCCCCAAACTGGTGCAGTAGCCTCTAATTTCTAAGTAACAAATATATGATAAACTCCATCTAATTTTCCCTAACTTGGGACAGTAATAGGGTGATCCAATATAATTTTAATCACCAAAGTACTTAAGTGTTTCCAGATTTTTCAGAAATCTGCCTGCTCATTATTTGGTACAACATAATAATATTTCATTATATTCATATCAAGCAACTTGTTCAGCAATTCCCTAGCTGATTGGCATTCCCTTGATTTTCAATTCTTTGCCAACAAAAAGAGAGCTGCTATAAATATTTTTGTACATGTGGGTCCTCTTCCCTTTTCTTTGATCTCTTTGGGATACAGACCTAGAAGTGGTATTACTGGATCAAAGGGCATGCACTGTCCCATAGCCCTTTGGACATATTTCCAAATTGCTCTCCAAAATGGTTGTATCAGTTCAAAATTCCACCAACAATGCATTAGTGTTCCAAATTTTCCACAGCTTCACCAACATTTATTACTTTCCTCATTTGTCATATTAGCCAATTTGATAGGTACGACATTTTACCTCTGAATTGTTTTAATTTGTATAGCTCTAAGCAATAGTGATTTAGAGCATTTTTTCACATGACAAGAGATAGATTTGAATTTTTCATCTAAAAACTTCCTATTCATGTCCTTTGACCACTGCTCAAATGGGGAATGACACACATTCTTATAAATTTGACTTACGTCCCTATATATTTTAAAAATGGGGCATTTGGGGGCAGAGCCAAGATGGCGGAGAAAAGACATTAAACCCACAGGGCTCCCACTACAATCACCCCAAAAATAGCAATAAAAGAACCCTTGGGGCAGAAAAACACAGAAAAATATGGGCTGAGAGTTTTCTCCAGCTATATATAGATTTCAGGGGGCTGTGCTGGGCCATGAATAAAGCCTAAACCTGCAATCAGGCCAACACACCCAGACACCTGCCAGAGGAATTTTCTTCAGTACCTCTGAATTGGCAGCATCACTGATGTCTTCTGGAACAGAGCACATGGTAGGACTGAATGGATGGCCTGGGGGGGGGGAGGTAAGTGCAGAGGTACCAGTGGATTTAGGGGAAGGATTCGACTGTCCCACCCCAGCGGGCAACCAGGAAGAAATCCTGAGTGGCTGAAGGCCCAGGTGGGGGAGGGGAGCAGGGGAGCAGTCTCATTGGAAGCTGAGAACCACACGACAGAAAGCTTTACTGGTTGGTTGCTTAGTAAAGTAGGCCTGAGCTTATCTCCAGACCTGAGAACAGGCCAGGTGAGATTAAAGCCTTCCTTACCTCAACCCAAAACACCTGTCATCCTCTGAAGCTGAGAAGAGTGGAGCTGAGAAGCAGCCCCACCCCCATCCCCACCCCCCTCAGTGGGGAGTTTAAAATCAAATGAAAGCAAAGCCAGGCAGGCTGAGAAGAAGCCCAACCATCCCCCGGACCACGTTGTAGCTTGAACAGTGTGTCCTGGAAGCAGCGCCATACTTTAAGAAGGAGTTAAAAGCCAAGAAATAGTAAGCCAGGAGGAGTAGGCAGAGAAAGCAGAAGACCATCGAAAACTTCTTTGGGGGTAAGGAAGACCACAATACAACCTCAGAAGAAGAAGATAATAACATGGTCAAAGCTTCAACATGCAAAGCTTCCAAGAAAAATATGAACTGGTCTCAGGCCATGGAAGCTCTCAAAAGGGACTTTGAAGAGAAAGTAGGAGAAACAGAAAGAAGATGTAGAGAAAAGGAGGAAGGAATGGAAAGGGAAATGAGAGTGATGCAGAAGAGTCATGAGAAAAAAGTCAACAGTTTGAAAAGCCAAATGGAAAAGGAGATTAAAAAACTGTCTGATGAAAATAACTGCCTAAGAATTAGGATTGAACAAATGGAATCTAGTGACCTTATGAGAAACCAAGACACAGTAAAACAAATCCAATTGAGTGAAAAAATAGAGGGCAATGGGAAATATCTCCTTGGAAAAACAGCTGACCTAGAAAATAGATCTAGGAGAGATAATTCAAAAATCACTGGACTACCTGAAAACCATGACCAAAACAAAAGTTTAGACACCATCCTCCAAGAGATTGTGAAGTAAAATTGCCCTGATATTCTAGAAGGAGAAGCTAAAATAGAAATTGAAAGAATCTACCGATCACCTACTGAAAGAGATCCCAAAAGGAATATTATAGCCAAATTCCAGAACTCCCAGGTCAAGGAGAACATATGGCAAGCAGTTAGAAAAAAGTAATTCAAATACTGTGGAGCTCCAATAAGGATAAAGCACGATCTAGCAGCTTCTACATTAAAGGACCGAAGAGCATGGAATATGATATTCCAGAGGGCAAAGGAACTGGGACTTCAGCCAAAAATCCCATACCCAGCAAAACTGTGTATAATCTTTCAGAGGGAAAAATGGGATTTCAATGAGTAAGAGGTCTTTCAATCATTTGTGATGACAAGACCTGAACTGAATAGAAAATGTGACTTTCACATACAAGATCATGGAGAAGCATAAAAAGGTAAACAGGAAAAAGACTTCATGAGGGATATTACAAGATCAAACTATTTACATTCCTACATGGGAAGATAATACTTTGAAATCATAACAACTATCTCAGTAAGAAATTCAAAGAAGACAGGGCTGAAATGAATATGAAGGGATGATATCTGTAAAGCATTTATGTTTTGTTCTTTGAGGGGAAGACAGGGTGGGGTGTCTTATGTCTGGGGCTGGATTTGGACTTGGGGCCTCCTGGGTCCAGAGCTGGTACTTTGTCCACTGTGCCACCTAACTAATCCATGATGACATCATTAAAATGGGTTTGAGATGTAGGTGGAATAAACTGGCGGAGGGAGAAGGAGAGAGATGGTCAGGGGAGAGGTAGTTCACATGAAGGAAACAAGAAGAAAGATTACAGAGGAGAATAGAAGAGGGGGGAAGGAGTTGGGGAGTGAGTCAACCTTAATATCATCAGAATTGGCTCAAAGAAGGACTAACATACATACTCAAGTAGGTATAATAATATATTTTTGCCATGGGGCGGGGGGAGAAAAGGGGGGAGGAGAAAGGAAGGAGGAAAGGGCAGATTGGGGGAGAGAGCAGTAAAAGCAAAACACTTTCAAGGAAGATGAAGATGTTCTGCATTACTACACAAGTATAACATATTGAATTGCTTGATCCCATAGGGAGGGTAGAGGAGGGAGGGAGGAAGAAAAATTTAGAACACAGAATTAGCTCATGGACCCTGATCTCCTTGGAGTGGGCTCATGGAGGGAATAGCTTTCATACCCAATTGGGAGGAGCAATCTATTTAATGCTGCAGGAAAATAGGAGAAGAGGATAAGGAAGGAAGAGTGAAAAAAGGGAGTGCAGAGCGAGGGAGATGATAGTCAGAAGTAGAATACCGCTGAGGAGGAATAGGTAAAAAGAAGATAGAGTAAATGTCATAGGAAGGGAGTGGGATGGAGGGAAATAGATATGATGATTGATTATAATGGCAAAATGTATGATACCTACTTTGCTGGGCTTTTATGAAGAAGATTCTCTGTCAAGCTTAAGGTACTATATAAAGATTATGATGAACAGGATACTATCAGAAAAACCTGGAAAGACCTACATTAACTGAAGCAGAGTGAAATGTACTGTATACAAAATAACAGCAATAGTGGGGGATGATCTGCTGGGAAGCCTGTGGTTATTTTCAGCAAGGCAATGATCCAATATAACCCTGAAAGACTTATGAATTTTTCAGCCCATCTGCAGAGAAAGAACTGATAGTACCTGAAAACAGATGGAGACACATTTACATTATTTTAATTTCCTCTTTGACAATTCCTTAATCTGAAGTTTTGGGTTTTTTCACTGTTTTCTCTCACAACTAGCTAATATGGGAATTTTTCCATGATTACTCATGTATAACTTATTTTGAATTGCTTGAGTTCTTGTGGGTAGGGCGGTTGGGATGGAGGGGTGAAGAGAAGTTGGAACACAAAGTTTTTAAAAAATTGATGTCAAAATTTTGTTTTTAGATATTTTTTGGAAAATAAAGTTCTATTCAGAAAAAAAAAATAAGGCCTTTATCAGTAACACTGGCTGTATACATTGTTTCCCAGCTTTCTTCTCCCCTTCTAATTTTCACTGCATTGTATCTGTTTGTATAAAACATTTTTAATTTAAGGTAGTCAAAATCATCTATTTTGCATTTCACAATATACTCTATCTCTTGTTTGTTCATAAATTCTTCTCCTCTCCTTAGATATGAGAGGTAAATTATTCTTTTCTCTCCTAATTTACCTATGGTATCACCCTTTATATATAAATCATGTACCCATTTTGACCTTATTTTGCATTATGGTGTAAGATGTTGGTCTATGCTGTAATGATTGGAATGATGCCACCTGCTGGAGACTTACTGTAGAAAAGCTCTACCATGATGTGAAGGTCTCTGAGGGCAAGACCATGTGTCTTTTCTTTGGCGTCAGGAAGTGACGTTTGCTGGTGGGAGGAAGAAGGGGGAGCCTGGCGCTCTGACTTGCTCTCTTTCCTGTGGACTCTGGTGGAGAACAGAGCCAGGAATGCTCTCTCCCTTTAATAGATATAGGAATCTAGGCCTTTTTCTCTCTCTTTACTAAATTCTTATTCTCCTTAATAAATGCTTAAAAGTCTAACTCTTGCTAAAGCTTATAATTTATTGGCAACAACTCGTTAGATATTTTAGACACACTAACTAGAATTTTAGCCTTTAACACTCTGCCTAGTTTAAGTATCAACACTATATTTGTGTCATAAAAGGAATTTGGTAAAACTCCTTTGCCTATTTTTCCAAATAATTTATATGGTATTAGAATTAACTGTTCTTTAAATGTGTGGTAGAACTCACTTGTAATCCCATCTGGCCCTGGAGAATTTTTTCTTAGGGAGTTCATTGATGGCTTGTTTATTTTTTTTTCTAAAATGGGGCTATTCAGGTCTTTTATTTCCTTATCTGTTAATTTGGGCAGTTTATATTTTTTGAACATATTAATCCATTTTATTTAGATTGTCAAATTTATTGACATACAGTTGGGCAAAATAGATCCTAATTATTGTTTCAATTTCCACTACATTGATGGTGAATTCACCTTTTTCATTTTTGATACTGATATTTTGATTTACTTCTTTCTTTTTCTTTCAATCAAATTAATCAAGACCTTATCTATTTTATTGATTTTTTCATAAAACTAGCTATTAGTTTTATTTATTATTTCTACCATATTCTGGGCTACACTCCACTCTCACCCTGGTAAAACACACCTTCTTGCCAGCCTTCTAAGTTTGTCTTTGACTGGAAATTTACTTTTCCCCTGAAAGATAATGCTCAGTTTTGCTGGGTACTTGATTCTTGATTGCGATCTAAGTTCCTTTGCTTTCTAGAATATCATCTTCCAAGTCTCCTGATGCTTTAATGTTGAAGCTCCTGTGTCATCCTGACTGTGGCTCCATGATATTGACATTGTTTCTTTCTGGCTCTTGAAGTATTTTCTACTTCACCTGATAATTCTGGAATTTCTATGCAATATTCCTTTGAGTTTACACTTTGGGGTCTCTTTCAGAAGTTGATCAGTGGATTCTTTCAATGATGATTATATTTTCTGATTCTACAATATCATAGCAGTTCTCCTTGATAATTTCCTGGAATATGGTGTCTAGACTCCTTTTTTGATCATACCTTTCAGGCAGTCCAATAATTCTTAACTTATCTCTCCTTGATCTATTTTCCAGGTCCGTTGTGTTTCTGAAGAGGTTATTTCACATTTTCTTCTATTTTTCCTTCTCTTTCATTCTGTTTGATTGATTTTTGATGTCTCACGGAATCAGTAGCTTCCATCTGCCAAATTCTAATTTTTGAGGCATTATTTTCTTCAGTAATCTTTTGCACCCCTTTTCCCATTTGGCCAATTATAATTTTAAAGGAATTCTTTTCTTCAGTCAATTTTTGTGCTTCCTTTTCTAAGCTGTTGACTTTTTTCCATAATTTTTTTGAGTAACTAATTTCTCTCATTTCTTTTCCCATTATTTTCTACCTCTATAGTTTTATTTTTAAAATGCTTTTTGAACAACAACAAAAAAAAAACCCAAACCTTTTTGAGGTCTCCCAACAAGACTTTTTCTTCTTGAGATAAATTCCTCTTCCCCCTTGAGGCTTTACATGTAGGCATATTATCAGTATTGTCCTCATCTGAGTTTGTGTTTTGGTCTTCCTATAACCATGGAAGCTTGCAATGGTATGGGTTCTTTTTATTACTCATATTTTAGCTTATTTTTTTAACTTTTAAACTTGAGGTCTGCTCCTGGGGCACAGGAACCACTGTTGAAAGCTTTTTGTCCTGGGACATAGGGGCCTGTCACTGGCTTTCTGCTTTGAGGTCTCTGTGACTTGTGGATTTCTCACCACCCTAGGCTTTCTTCCTGTGCTGTCTCCCTGTGCTATGATGAATTGTCCTATTCATGCATATCCTGTAGGTGATTCTGTAGCTGGCATTTTGCCCTCTCAGTCAGGGCTGGTGGGTCTCACAACTGGCCTTCTGTACCAACAGACTGTTGAGTCAAGACGAAGGGACCTCAGCTAATTATCATTGCTATGGCCAGGAGCTTTTTGCTTGCTTGCCCAGATCCCCTCCATGCTGTACTGAGCTAAGGTGCACTTCCCTTTCACCCAAGTAAGACTGACCTTTCCTGAAGTCTTCAAAATTATCTCAAGTTGGAAGATTGTGTCTATCTATCTTTTTGTAGGTTTTGTAGTTCAAGAATCTCTTTAGAAGCTTAATTTAATGTTGTTCCTGAGGAAAACTAGGGAGAGGTCAGGCAACTTCTTGGCTTCTCTCCACTATCTTGGCTCCACTTAAGCTGCTTCTTTTTTATAATTCTTCTTAACACTGTTCCTAGACCATAATAGGAATTTAGTAAAGCTTTATTGAATTGAATTAATGTTTTGAATAAGTGAATTTTAAAGTCCATATCTCATCAATGGCTATTACATTATGATCATGTTCTATTTTAGTGAAAAATCAAGTGAAAACATACAACAGTAAGTCAATAGGATTTTATTAAGTGATTAGTACAACCAGGTATGACAGATACATGACACAGTGGATAGAGTGTTGGGCTTGGAGTCAGGAAGACTCATATTTATTAATTCAAATGTGGCCTCAGATACTTACTAGCTATATGACCTTGAATAAGTCACTCCTTTTTGCTTTATTTCCCTCATCTGTAAAATCAGCTATGGAAGTAAATGGAAAACAATTCCAGTGCCTTTGAGAAGAAAATCCCAAATTAGGTCACTGAGTCAGATATGACTGAAAAATGATTCAATGACAATAACAACATCCAGGTATTATTATAAGTGTGGCGATTCTAAGACAAAATATGGCCCCTGACATCAATGGGCTCACATTCTATAAGGGAAACATTATACCAATAAATTTCTATACATAATAGATGCTGTGTAAATGGAAAATAATTAAAGTGGGAGTAGAAAAAACAGGAAAAGTCTGCAAAAGGTAGAATTACAGATCAGCATTTAAGGAAGTAAGGGAAGCCAAGAGGTGAGGATGGAGAGCATTCTAGCCATGGTGGTTAGCTCTTAAATAAGCTCAGAATCATAAGTGTCATGGGTGAAAAATAGCAATAAGTTGAGTCCTGTTGGATTATAGAATATTTGGGAAAAAGCAAAAGGTAAAAAAGAGTAGGAAAGTAGGAAATGGCCTGGTTTTGAAAGGTCTTAAATGGCTAGACAAAGAATTTATATTTGCTCTTGGAGGCCAAATGTAATTGAATCTAAATGGAAAGATATTTCATAGATTATACTTTTGGTTTTCTAATATATTCAAAGGTAATAAGAAACATTATTTGATGGGACATGTGATCTTTAGATACCATGCATATAATATATAGAAGTAATAAAAAGCACAATTAGATAATTTCCTCTTATGTGTCACGATAAGTAGTGTAGAATAAAAGCACAGAAAATCTATAAAATTTGAGTCATTGCAGTTGTGTCTATGAGCCCATTTGGGTTTTTCATGCCAAAACACTAGAGTGGTTGCCACTTTCATTTCTCATTTTATTGCTGAGAAAAATTAAGCAAAAAGGTTCACATGGTTAGTAAATGTCTGAGTTCAGATTTGAACTCAATAACATGAATCTTCCTGGCTTTAGGCCCATCACTATACATTGTACCATCTAGCTGCTCCCTATAAAGATATTATCTTTCAAATCAAATTAGCATGTACTCTTATGTTCAGTGATTCCTTAGGGTGGTCAAAAAGGAATGTAGTGAACTGTGTAATGTTAGAAAATATCACTCAACTTTAAAGACCAAAAAAGACCCTAAATCATAGAATCCTGAGAAGCATTATGCTTCTGTATCCTGGAAACTTTGTCAAAAAAGAGAGCCAAATGGTATCAGACATAGCCAACATAGAAACACAATCAGACAAAAAATGCATTTGACAATATTTAATAGCCAAGAATAATGGGTTACTGATAAAGGAGCCATATCTTGATCAGATATCTGTCTCGGTACTGCTAAGTAATCAACTTAGAGTGAAGATCAAAATCAAAAAGAAATTAAAGGTGATGATGAGAAAAAATTGAATATAATTACAAGAGCTTCAACTAGATTTATTTAAATGATATACTAACATCAAAAATGATGAATGATAAAAGATATATATATATGTATATATACATATATGTGTGTATATAATTAAATTTGAAAATCAATTTTCCATAGATGATTAACAGATACAAATCCAAAACTGCAAATAGGAAGCCAAAAGGACCCTAGAAAATAATTAAGCAAGGAAACACATGATGTTCTTAGACACAAAGCAATCAACTATAAAGCTTAAAATACCAATATATTAAAGAGTTAGCATTGAATGATTACAATAGATGGTTGGACTTGGAATCTGGAATCATTGGGCTCTAGATGTATCTTATACACCTTTACTTTTTTCTATGTGACTTTGGAAGTAACTTTAACTTTCATTTTCTCAGGACTTTTCAAAGAATATACATTACAGATAAGATATTGGTCTTTATCTGTGGAATTTTTATATCACAAGTTTTCAACAGAGATGAAATTACATATGAACCAAAATGAAAACAAAACAATAGCAACAACATGAGAAAACACATCTCTATAATATGAACATTTGGAAAATTGTGCAGTGTGTTAAAAATTATCCTAAATTGTTCTAAAATAAGAAAACAAACCAATCCCATACTTCTTTTTCAAGAAATATTTCTTATACAGTGGAAATCTTAGAAAATTAAAGTTTCTAAAGACTTAAATCTTAAGGTTCCCTGAAGGTAAAATGCTGAGGATACCTGGTGTTCACTTGGTTCTTCCTAGTACTGAACAGTCCAAAAGAGGTGGGATGGCTGAGAAAAGGGGTTGAAAAGGAGTTGCTCCACTTTAAGCTAAAGGGTTTCCCCTTCCCCCTTTCTTGTGGACTGGGTAAAGTCAAGGGCTAGCTTCATGGTCAAAATGTGTCTGACATTTCCTTTGTGCCACCACTTCCCTCTTCTCTTTCCTGCTCCAGAAATTCAGTGACTATAAGACTTTGGCCAGACACAATGGAACACATTTGGTCTCAAAGATCCAAACTGCACACTTTTCTCTTGTTTTTGCAGACACAGATTGTTTCAAACAGGTCTATCTCAAGAAAAACGATTTGTGAAAAAAGAAGTGCAGTTGGAGCCCAGGGATTTTAGAAGCTTCTTAAATGCTCAGGAAGACAGATACATAAAAAAATATTGGAAGGAAAAATTCTTGCAGTTGACTTGCTTCTTCTTATTTGTGAAAATCAATGATGTGGAAATGGTTCAAACCTCCTTGTTTCACAGCTATTAGCATTTGCTTGAATCAAACACTCAAAGGATTCAGGAACAGATAAGGAAACTCAATTGTAAATGCCCATCTTCTCACTTTATTTCATTAACTTTTCAAGGTGTTTTTTTTCATATTTTTCAGAATTTTTTAATTTTCATGGAGAAATACCACTGTTAAAGAAGCAGATTTTGACTAAGATGAGACAAATCAAAGATTTGGCAGTCACTGAAAGAAAACTACTGAAACACTTTTGAATACATTATTTAAAAGACAGGCTATCAAAATGGTTTGATAGGCAAAAGAAACAAATGCAGAAGAGGAAACAGCTTGTAATATATTTTCAAAGGGAAAGTTTACTTCTGTTTCATAAGTAGCCGCAGAAGGCAGATTAGGCCATTCATGTGAGAAATATATTGCCTTTTTATCTCAAGAGGTGAAAATAAGAAGATGAAGCACTTAACTAGTCTTACCCAAGTTCAAAGGGAAGAAGACATATGTGTTTTTTTTTCCTTCATTACAAGAAGAATAGAAAAAATAGCTCAGAAGAAGATAAAAAAGAATGCCCAACAAGAATGAGTCAAAACAAGCATTGCAATAATACTTTTTATAACCCTTATACTATAGACATTGAGTCTGAAAATTCTAGTTGTCACCAGAAATAAAGTATAAAATTTTGACTATTATGAAGGAATGAACTAAGCGAAGAACATTATTTGAAATACTGCCATAAGACACTGAAAGGGACAAGAAAAAAACTGGTGATGAACTTCAGTCTAATGTACATTAAGTATTTTGATCTTTTTCCCAGTATAGGAAAAAGTCAGTTCTTGAACAGGGAGGTACAGACATTGGGAGAAAAGGAGCTGTTGTGACCACCGAAAACGTGTAAAAAATTTTAAAAGGAGCCAAAATGACGGAGGAAAGGTAGTAACCTTTCAGAGCTCCCCACAAGATCATGCCAAAAACCTCCAAATAATGCCATAAGACAATACCTAGAACAGTAGAACCCACAAAAGGACAGGGTGAGATAATTTTATAGCCAGACAACTTAGAAGGTTGGAAGGAAATGTCTGCTCTACTGGGGTGAGAATGGATCCCAGACCCATGGATGCACTGACACAGATCCAGCCCCAGGCAAGCTGTGCCAGAGGAAGAGACCTCCAGAGAATCCGAATTGGCTTCAGCAGCAGCTTCTTCTGTTATTCAGCTCACAGTCTGTTAAGAGGGTCGAACAGTTTGGCAAAGGGGAGATTGCAGGGGACTCTGCTGCAGTTGAGGTGGAACTTCATTGTCTTGGCCATGTTGGGAACCAGGAAGCAGTCTTGAGTGGCAGCAACCTAGATGGGGGAGGGACACAGGCTTGCCTGAAGCTTGCAACCATAGTGAAACAGTATAATGTTTCTGGGTTAAAGAGCAAGAAGGCCTAGGGCTATTTAGAGACCAGAGCACAGGCCAGGCAGGTGGAGAACCTGTCTCTCCTTAAATTGTACCACCTGGGATGCCCAGAAGCTTGGGACAGTAAATCCTGGAAGCAGTGTTCCACTCTAAGAAGTAGTTAAAACTAAAGACATAGGCTAGCAATATGAACAGACAGAAAAAATGCAGACCAAAGAAAGTTTTTTTGAGTGACAAAGAATATCAAAATACACCCTCAGAAGATAACAAAGTCAAAGCTCCTACATCCAAAACTTCCAAGAAAAATATGAATTAGTATCAGGCCATAGATCTCTCCAAAAGGACTTAGAAGATAAAGTAAGAAAGGTAGAGGAAAAAAAATGAGAGTGATGCAGGAAAGTCATGAAAAAAAAAAGGCAACAGCTTGAAAAGCCATATGGAAAAAAAATCTCTGAAGAAAATAATTGCTTAAGAATTAGGATTAAAGAAATGGAAGCTAATGACTTTATGAGAAACCAAGACACAATAAACCAAATTCAAATGAATGAAAAAAAAATGGTGATGTGAAATATCTCTTTGGAAAAACAGCTGACCTACAAAATAGATCCAGGAGAGATAAATTGAAAATTATTGGACTACCTGAAAACCACGATCAAAAAAAGAGCTTGGACATCATCTTCCAAGAGTTTGTCAGGGAAAATTGCCCTGATATTGTAGGAGCAGAAGATAAAATAGAAATTTAAAGAATCCACGGATTACCTCCTGAGAGTGTTCCCAAAATGAAAACTTCCAGGAATATTATAGCCAAATTCCAGAACTATCAGGTAATGAAGAAAATATTTCAAGTAACTACAAAGAAACAATTCAAGTATGTGGAGGCACAGTCAGGTTAACACAACATCTAACAGCTTCTACATTAAAGGATTGGAGGGCACAGAATATGATATTCTGGAGGACAAAAGAATTGGGATTACAACCAAAAACACCTAGCCACAAAACTATGTATAATCTTTTGAGGAAAAAGTGGGAATTCAATGAAAGAGAGGACTTTCAGGTATTCTCGATGAAAAGACCTGAGCTGAATAGAAAATTTGACTTTCAAATACAAGACCCTAGAGAAGCATAAAAAGGTAAACAGGAAAAAGAAATTATGAGGAATGTTAAATTGTTACACTGCTTACATTCCTACATGGGAAGATGATACTTCTAACTCATAAGAAATTTCTCAATATCAAGGTAGCTAAAAGGAATAAATTTAGACAGAGGACACAGGTGGGAATTGATTACAAAGCGATAATATCTGTAAAGCATTTATTTTTTGTTTATTTTTATCTATCTAACCATTCATTCATTTATCCATTTATCTATCTGTCTACTTATTTATTTAGGTATGCATTTATTTATTTATTTATTTGTTTGTTTGTTTGTTTGTTTAGTGGGTCAGTCAGGGTTGGGTAGCATGCCCCTGGTCATGCAGTTGGGGAGTGTCTTCTCTCTGATGTCGATTTTGGGCTTGGGTCCTCCTGGGTCCAAGGCAGGTGCTTTGTCCACTGTGTCACCTACCTGAACTATAATGACATCTTTAAAATAAAATTAATGGGTGAGAGGATTGCACTGGGAGAAAAGGAAAGGGAGAGGTGGAATGGGATAAAGTATATCACATAAAAGAAACAAGAAAAAGCTTATGGAGTGAGGGGGGAGGGCAGGGTCTGGGACTCTTACCGTGTGTGCCCCGTATGTGTGTCCCTCACTCGCTGCTGCTGATCTGCACCTTGCGCTTGTCTGCCTATCCCCACAGAGATGCTCCAGTTGTCCACAGCCATTCATCAGATAAGACCAGTGTCTAGGGCACTGGACCCACACTTGACATGTGCTTATGCTAAAGATGTCAAATTTGTAGCAGATTCCTGAGCCTTAATGCTTCAAGTTGTAGATCTTTTAGCTGATGCTGTTGTGGTTACTATGGGGCCAATGGGGAGAACTGTGATCATTGAACAGATTTGGGGAAATTCCAAGGTAACAAAAGATGGTGTTACTGTTGCAAAAGCAATTGATTTATAAAATCATTGGTTCCAGGCTAGTTCAGGATGTTGCCAATAACAGAAATGAAGAGGCTGGGGATGGCACCACCATTGCCAGTGTCCTTGCAAGATTCATTACTAAGGAGGGCTTTGAGAAGACTAGTAAAGGAGCAAATCCAGTGAAGATCAGGTGAGGTGTGATGTTGGCTGTCAGTGATATCATTACTGAGCTTAAGAAGCAGTCTAAACCTGTCACAACCCCTGAAGAAATTGCTCAGGTTGCTACAATTTCTGCAAATGGAAACTGAGAAATTGGCAGCATAATATCTGATGCAATGAAAAAGGTTGGATGAAAGGGTGTCATCACAGTAAAGGATGGAAAAACATTGAATGAATATCTCTCCTTATTTTACTAATACAGCTAAAGGTCAGAAATGTGAATTCCAGGATGCTTATGTTCTCTTAAGTGAAAAAACGATCTCTAGTGTCCAATCTATTGTACCTGCACTTGAAATTGCAAATGCCCACCGTAAGCCTTTAGTCATAATTGCTGAAGATGTGGATGGAGAAGCACTAAGATTATTGGTTTTGAACAGGCTAAATGTTGGCCTGCATGTTGTTGCAGTAAAAGCTCCAGGTTTTGGTGACAACAGGAAAAA
This sequence comes from Dromiciops gliroides, assembly GCF_019393635.1. Lineage (NCBI taxonomy): Eukaryota > Metazoa > Chordata > Mammalia > Microbiotheria > Microbiotheriidae > Dromiciops > Dromiciops gliroides. The sequence continues at coordinate 133,455,001 of NC_057863.1, forward strand.
CCAGCTTAAGGATATGGCTATTGCTACTTTTGGTACAGTGTTTGGAGAAGAGGGATTGTCCCTGAATCTTGGAGATATTCAAGCTCATGACTTCAGGAAAGTTTTAGAGGTTATTGTGACAAAAGATGATGCCATGCTTTTGAAAGGAAAGGGTGAAAAATCCCAAGTTGAAAAATGTGTTCAAGAAATAATTGAACAATTAGAGATTACTGCTAGTGACTATGAAAAAGAAAAGTTAAATAAATATTTGGCCAAACTTTCTGATGGAGTAGCTGTAATAAAGGTTAGTGGAACAAGTGATATAGAAGTGATTGAAAAGAAAGACCAGGTTACTGATGCACTGAATGCTACCCGTGCTGCTGTTGAAGAAGGCATAATTCTGGGAGGTGGCTGTTCATTGCTTCTATGCATTCCTGCCCTAGAAGCATTAACTCCGAGTAATGAAGATCAAAAAATTGGAATAGAAATAATTAAGAAGACATTGAAAATCCCTGCAATGACCATGGGTAACAATGCAGGTGTTGAAGGCTCATTGAGAGTTGAGAAAATTTTGCAAAGTTCCTCAGAGATAGGTTATGATGCCATGTTAGGAGATTTTGTGAATATGCTTGGAAAAGGAAAAATTGACCCAACTAAGGTTGTAAGAATTGCTTTGTTGGATGCTGATGGTGTAGTTTCTCTGTTAACTACAGCAGAAGTTGTTACAAAATTCCTAAAGAAGAGAAAGAATCTGGTATGGGAAGGATGGGTGGCATGGGTGGATACATGGAATGCAGCATGTTCTAATTTCCTAGAATAATGCTCTATCATCATGATCTGTGATACAAGATTCAAGTCAGTGTTCTTTCCTAACTTCAGAGAAGTCAGTTGGAGAGAGGACTGAAGTAAAGGCTGATGTTCAAGAAAATCTGTATAACCATCAGTTACTGGTTTCAGTTGACAAAATATGTAATGGTTTACTGCTGTCATTATCCATGCCTACAGATAATTTATTTTGTATTTTTTGAATAAAGACATTTGTACATTCCTAATACTGGGTGCAAGACACATGTACCGATGTTCTCCTTTCAACTTAAACCAATTGAGGCATTCTTACTATTATTCTGTTAAATCAGAATTTTAGTATTTGCCATCACTAGAAGGAAAGTTCAGAAGCAGCCTTTCTGTGCAGATGAAGACTAACTATAATTGTGTACAAAGTAGAAAAAATCCAATTATGTTATGACCTTTGTGTAATAAAATTATTTAAAGTTAAAAAAAAAAAGCTTATGAAGTAGAGGGGAAGATGGGGGAGGAGGGGAGTGAAGGAGCCTTACTCTCATCATAATTTTCTCAAAGAGAGAATACCATACACACTCAAGTGTGTATAGTAATATATCTAGTCCTGTGGGAAAGTGGGAGGGGAAAGGGATAAGGGGGAAGGATGAAGTTAGGGAGGATATACTGGGGTGGCAGTCAGAAGCAAAACACTTTTGAGGAGGGGTAGGGTAAAAAAAACGTTAGAAAATAGAGTTGATATCATGGGGAACAAATAGGATGGAGGGAAACACAGCAATAGTAACTGTGAAAAAAAATGAAGAAACAGCAAGAGCAATGTATGATGATGGTGTTGAAGTTGGTTGTGATGGTACTTAATTTGCTGGTGAAAAAAATTCTTTGTCAGGTATAAAGTACTATATAAATGTTAGCTATTATTGTTACAATAGCCAGCCTCAAGGGTGTTTTGTAAGGAAATTTCCCTTTAAAGTACTATGGAAATATAATTTACTATTAAAATAAATGAGCAGGATGCTATCACAAATCCCTGGAAAGACTTACATGAACTGATGCAAAGTGAAATAATGAAATGTACTGTATACAAAATAACATCAATATTTTAAGATGATCTTCTGTGTATGACTTAGTTATTTTCAGCAATGCAGTGATCCAAGAGAATTCTGAAGGGCTTATTAAAATGCAATCCATCTAAAGAGAAAGAACTGATGGTACCTGAATACAGATGGAACTATATATTTTTTTCTTTGCTATGTTTTGCACAACTGCACTTGTTTAACTTATATTGAATTGCTTGAATTCTGAAGGGACAAAGAGGGAGGAAAGATCAGAATTCAGGACACAAAGTTGTAAAAATTGATGTTACAATTTGGTTTTACTTGTAAGGTGGGTAAAAAATTCCAAATAAGTAAATAACAAATTAAAAAAACAAACAAACAAACAAAACCTCTTCTGAAAGAATGCAGTCAGCCAAACAGCCAAGAAAAAAAGAGGCTGAAAATGAAACAGATGGAACCATCAATAAATGAAGGTGGTGGCTAGAGAGAGAGAGAGAATTTGGAGAAAGAAGGAGTTCAAACCAAATTAATCAAACAGAATTCACAGAAAGCTCAATATATCAACAAGAAAGTTTTACCACAATTATCTGGGGTCCAGATATTCTTGGAAAATCAGAAATTTATATGATTATTTGGCATTCTTTACAATGAGGTTCCTATGGAGGTAGAAACTGAGTGTACTAATTTGCACCTTATTAACCAGACATCTGGAACTATCACTGATGATAGAGATATTGGTTGTTGTTATTGTTGTTGTTTTTTCTGAGCATGTCACATGTATAAAAACTTCTTGAAAAAAGATAAGTTTGTAAAATATTCCCAGTATATAGACTTTCCCAACGAACTACAACTGAACTAGAAGAAATCAACTAATTTTTTTCTATTTTCTTAGAAGCAATTACACAGAAGGGATACCAACTGTTGACTGTGCAACTTGTATGGGAATTTTCAAGAAATTTCCTGGATATGGGCAGCTAGGTGGCACAGTGGATAGAGCACTGGCCCTGGAGTCAGGAGGACCTGAGTTCAAATCCAGGCTCAGATATGATATTTACTAGTTGTGTGGCACTGGGCAAGTTATTTAACCCCAGTTGTCTCACCCCCCTTGCCCCCCAAAAAAAGAAAGAAAAAAGAAAAAAAAGAAATTTCCTGGATGTTGCTTGGAGCCTCTTAAAATTTTCAAATGGTAAACTGAGGCTCAAACTAAGAAAATAAGCTTCAAGTCCCATGGTGCTGGTGTGAAAAGAAATGGTAACAATTACAACTTTCTCCTGGTTTTGTTAACCCAGGTGTTGAAGAAGCTTACATGAAATCAGTGGTGGAGGTTTCAAAAAAAATCATTTACATGGGGAAAACCAGATCTTGAAAAACTTAGAAAATTTTGTCAGCATTATTTTGCCTACAAAAGAACAAAAACAAATGAAACTTTGTTATTTAACTAAAACAGGGGAATGCACAGAGGACACAGTTCTGCACTGATTCTTTCCTTAGACTGGTCCAATTTGAGAAAATCATGATATTGGAATTAAAATCCAGACAGTTACCAGAGTTGTCACATGTATGCTCAGGAAAGAAAAGAGAGAAGCTTCAGAAATAGAAGCAGCTACTGCATCTAGGGAAAGAATGTTTAAGTCACTGTATTTTTTTTTAAATATATTTATTAATTTATTTAAGTTTTCAAACTTTGTTTAGATATTATTTCCAATTTCAAATTTTTTCTCCCTCCCTCCCCTCCTTGCCTCACTCCCCTAGACAGCAGGTAATCTGATATATAACATTAAACATATTTCTGCATTAGACATGTTATACAAGAAGAATCAGAGCAAGAAGGAAAAACCGTAAAAAAGGAAAACAATAGCACCAAAAAGAAAAGAGATAGTATGGTCCAATCAGCGTCCATATTCCACAGTTTTTTTTTTTCTGGATTTGGAGAGCCTTTTCCATCTTTAGTCCTTTGGAACTTTCTTGTACCATTGGATTGGTGAGAAGAATCTAGTCTATCACAGTTGATCAACACACAAGGTTGATGATACTGTGTATAATGTTCTCCTGGTTCTGCTCATCTCATTCATCATCAGTTCATGCAAGACCCTCCAGGTTTCTCTGAATTCCTCCTGATCATCATTTCTTACAGCACAATAGAATTCCATTACATTCTTATACCACAACTTTTCCAGTCATTCCCCAATTGATGGGCATCCTCTCAAACACCAATTCCTTGCCACCACAAAAAGAGCAGTTGTAAATATTTTTGTACATGTGGGTCCTTTTCCCTTTTCCATGATTTCTTTGGGGAAAAGACCAAAAAGTTGTATTCCTGGGTCAAAGGGAATAGATCAAAGGTCAAAATAGGTCAAAGGGTCACAGCTTTATAGCCCTTTGGGTATAATTCCAAATTGCTCTCCAGGACGGGTGGATCAGTTCACAGCCCCACCAACAATCCATTAGTGTTCCAATTTTTCCACAGCTTCTCCAATATTTATTATTTTCCTTTTTTGTCATTTTAGCCAATCTGATAGGTGTCAGGTGGTACCTCAAAATTGTTTTAATTTGCATCTCTCTAATCAATAGTGATTTAGAGCATTTCTTTTCATATGGGAATAGATAGCTTTGATTTCTTCTTCAGAAAAGTGCCTGTTCGGGGGCGGAGCCAAGATGGCGAAGAGGAAGCAGCAAGCTGCCTGAGCTCTCCTTCTTTTCCCTCAAAACGAACATTAAATCAAGCCTCTGGACGGATTCTGAAACTACAGAACCTGCAAAGAGACAGAGAGACACAGTCCTCCAACCAGAGATAATTTAGAAGACTTCAGGAAAAGGACGGTCTGACTCGGGCAAAAGGGAGGCCCAGCGCAGGGCAGCAACCCAGCGCCAAGGGGGTCGGGGCAAGTCAGCAGGAGCTGCGGGCCACAGCCGAACAACTGAGGCTCCCGGGAACCTGGTTCAAAAATCTGGTGGCCAAGAAGGACAGTGGAAAAACTTACCTGCACCGGCCGAGAAGGCCACGAATAGCGGGATCAGACGCCGGGGTCTGGCGCCTGGCTGGCCGAGCACAATCAGACAGGAAGTGCAGGGTGGGGGATCTCCACACACCATAAAGGCCTCAGAGTAAAAGCCCGGTCACAAAGCACCTATACCCCTGCACAAGAAGCCCAAAACAGGGACCCTGGTGCCCCCAGAGCAGACCTCAACTTAAAGAATAAATAAATAAGCTGCAATAATGAGTAAGAAGCAAAAAAGAGACCTCTCCATTGAGAGCTTCTGTATCAATAGGGAAGAAGCCAACACAAACTCAGATGAGGACAATAGCCTCAAATTGGCTACATCTGAAGCCTCACAAGGGAAGGTGGATTGGTCGCAAGAACAAAAAGCCTTCCTGGAAGAGCTCAAAAAGGATTTTAAAAATCAATTGCAAGAGGTAGAAGAAAAAATGGGGAGAGAAATGAAAGCAAAACAAAAACACTATGAAAAAAGAATCAGCAGCTTGGAAAAGGAAGCTGAAGAAAACAAAGCCTTAAAAAATTCATTTGGCCAAATGGAAAAAAAGGTGCATAATCTCACTGAAGAAAACAATACCTTAAAAAATTCACTTAGCCAAATGAAAAAAAGGTGCATAATCTCACTGAAGAAAACAATACCTTAAAAAATTCAATTAGCCAAATGGAAAAAAAGGTGCATAATCTCACTGAAGAAAACAATGCCTTAAAAATTAAAGTGGGACAGTTGGAAAAAAAGGAATCCATGAGACACCAAGAATCAGTCAAGCAGAATAAAAAAAATGAAAAAATAGAAGAAAATGTGAAATACCTCATTGGAAAGACAACTGATCTGGAAAACAGATCGAGGAGAGACAATTTGAGAATCATTGGACTGCCTGAAAGCCATGACCAGAAAAAGAATCTAGATACCATATTCCAGGAAATTATTAAGCAGAACTGCCCTGATATCATAGAATCAGAGGATAAAATCATCATTGAAAGAATCCACCGTTCACCTCCTGAAAGAGATCCCAAAAGGAAAACTCCAAGGAATATTGTAGCCAAATTACAGAATTATCAGGTGAAGGAGAAAATACTCCAAGCAGCCAGAAAGAAGCAATTTAAATATCATGGAGCCACAGTCAGGATTGCTCAGGACCTGGCAGCTTCAACATTAAAGGACCGCAAGGCTTGGAATATGATATTCCGGAAGGCAAAGGAGATTGGATTGCAGCCGAGAATCTATTACCCAGCAAAAATGTGCATTTTCTTTCAGGGGAAAAGATGGACATTTAATGACATTGGGGACTTTCAATCTTTCCTGGTGAAAAGACTAGAACTGAATAGAAAATTCAATCTCAACATACAAGACTCAAGAGAAGTTTAAAAAGGTAAACAGAGGGGAAAAAAAAAAGTTACCCTATTAGGTTAAACTGTTTATATCCCTACACAGGAAGATAATACTCATAACTCTTAAGAACTGTAAATGTATTTGGGCAGAAAGAAGGACTTTATATAGAGGGTATAAATATAAATTGTCTTTGATGTGATGATACAAAAGAATTAAGGGGATAAAAAGGGAGTCTATGGGGAGGAGAGGAAAGGGGAGGTGGAATGGGATGAATTATATCATATGAAGAGGTGGAAAAAAACCTATTATAACAGAGGGAAAGAAAGGAGGGGGGAACATGGTTTCAACCCTATTCTCATTAGATTTGACTCAAAGAGGGAATAACATATACATTCATTGGGATAAAGAAACTTAACTCATTCTTTAGGGAAACAAAAGGGGAAGGGAAAGGGGGGGACTGATAGAAGGGAGGACAAAAGCAAGGGAGAAAAGGGTAAAGAAAAGAGAGGGGGGTGATAAAAAGGGAGGGCAGATCGGGGGAGGCAGTGGTAGGAAGTAAAACGTCGGTGAGGAGGAATAGGGTGAAAGAAGGGGGGAAAAGTACAAAGGGGGTAAATAGAATGGAGGGGAATAGACAGTCAGTAATAATAACTGTGAATGTGAATGGGATAAACTCTGATATAAAACGGAAGCGAATTGCAGAGTGGATTAAAAACCAGAACCCTACAATATGCTGTTTACAAGAAACACATTTGAAGCAGAGAGATACACACAGAGTAAAGGTAAAAGGCTGGAGCAGAATATATTATGCCTCAGCTAAAGTAAAAAAGGCAGGGGTAGCAATCCTTATCTCAGACAAAGTGCAGGCAAAAATAGATCTCATTAAAAGAGATAAGGAAGGAAATTACATCTTACTTAAAGGTACTATAGATAATGAAGTAATATCAATATTGAATATGTATGCGCCAAGTGGTATAGCATCCAAGTTCTTAGAGGAGAAGTTAAATGAGTTACAAGAGGAATTAGATAGTAATACTATACTAGTGGGGGATCTGAATCTCCCCCTCTCAGAATTAGATAAATCTAGCCAACAAATAAATAAGAAAGAAGTGAAAGAGGTGAATAGATTACTAGAAAAGTTAGACATGAAAGATGTCTGGAGAAAATTGAATGGGGATAGAAAGGAATATACCTTTTTCTCAGCAGTACATGGCACATTTTCAAAAATTGACCATGTATTAGGGCACAAAAACATCATAGTCAAATGTAGAAAGGCAGAAATAGTAAATGCATCCTTCTCAGATCATGATGCAATAAAAATTACATGTAAGAAAGAGCCAGGGAAAGTAGAATGAAAATCAATTGGAAACTAAAATAATTTCATTCTAAAGAATGAATGGGCCAACAAGAAATCATAGAAACAATCAATAACTTTATCCAAGAGAATGACAATAATTAGACAACATACCAAAATCTATGGGATGCAGCCAAAGCAGTGCTTAGGGGAAAATTTATAGCTCTAAATGCTTACATGAATAAGAAAGAGAAAGAGGAGATTAATGAATTGGGCATGCAACTTAAAAAGTTAGAAAAAGAACAAATTAGAAATCCCCAATTAGACACTAAATTAGAGATCCTGAAAATTAAAGGAGAAATCAATAAGATTGAAAGCAAAAAAACTATAGAATTAATCAATAAAACTAAGAGCTGGTTTTATGAAAAAACCAATAAAATAGATAAAATATTGGTTAATTTGATTAAAAAAAAGAAAGAAGAAAACCAAATTACCAGTATCAAAAATGAAAAGGGTGATGTTACCACCAATGAAGTGGAAATTAAAGCAATAATTAGGAAATATTGTGCCCAACTGTATGCCAATAAATTTGACAATCTAAATGAAATGGATGAATATTTACAAAAATACAAACTGCCCAGGTTAACTGAAGAGGAAATAAAATCCTTAAATAAACCCATATTAGAAAAAGAAATTGAACAAGCTATTAATGAACTCCCTAAGAAAAAATCCCCAGGGCCAGATGGGTTTACGGGTGAATTTTACCAAACATTTAAAGAACAATTAATTCCAATATTATACAAATTATTTGGAAAAATAGGGGAAGAAGGAGTTCTACCAAATTCGTTTTATGACACAAATATGGTGGTGATACCAAAACCAGGCAAAGCAAAAACAGAGAAAGAAAATTATAGACCAATTTCGCTAATGAATATTGATGCTAAAATCTTAAATAAGATATTAGCAAGGAGATTACAGCAAGTGATCACCAGGATAATACACTATGACCAGGTGGGATTTATACCAGGAATGCAGGGCTGGTTCAACATTAGGAAAACTATTAACATAATCAACCACATCAATAAGAAAACCAACCAAAATCATATGATTATCTCAATAGATGCAGAGAAAGCTTTTGACAAAGTACAGCACCCATTCCTAATAAAAACACTAGAGAGTTTAGGAATAGGGGGAGCTTTCCTTAGAATAATAAACAGTATCTACCTAAAGCCATCAGCAAGTATTATATGCAGTGGAGATAAATTAGAGGCCTTCCCAATAAGATCAGGGGTGAAACAGGGATGTCCATTATCACCCCTATTATTTAATATTGTTCTAGAAATGTTAGCTTTAGCAATAAGAGAAGAGAAAGGAATTAAAGGAATTAGAATAGGCAAGGAGGAAACAAAACTATCACTCTTTGCAGATGATATGATGGTATACTTAAGGAATCCTCGAGAATCAAGTCAAAAATTACTTGAAACAATTAAGAACTTTAGCAAAGTAGCAGGATATAAAATAAATCCACATAAATCATCAGCATTTCTATACATGACCAACAAAGTCCAGCAGCAAGAGATAGAAAGAGAAATTCCATTTAAAGTAACGGTAGATAATATAAAATACTTGGGAGTCTACTTGCCAAGACAAACCCAGGAACTCTATGAACACAACTACCAAACACTCTTCACACAAATCAAATCAGATCTAAATAATTGGAAAGATATCAATTGCTCATGGATAGGCAGAGCTAATATAGTAAAAATGACAATACTGCCTAAATTAATTTACTTATTCAGTGCCATACCAATCAGGCTACCTAAAAATTATTTTATACAGCTAGAAAAAATAATAACAAAATTCATCTGGAAAAACAAAAAATCAAGAATATCCAGGGAAATAATGAAAAAAAATTCACAGGAAGGTGGGTTAGCGGTACCAAACCTGGAGCTTTACTATAAAGCGGCAGTCATCAAAACTATCTGGTACTGGCTAAAAAATAGAGTGGTAGATCAATGGAATAGGCTAGGCTCAGGAAATGCAGTAGTAAATGACACTAGTAATGTAGTGTTTGATAAACCCAAAGACTCCAGCTTCTGGGATAGGAACTCAGTATTTGACAAAAACTGCTGGGAAAACTGAAAGATAGTATGGCAGAAATTAGGCATAGACCAACATCTTATACCTTATACTAAAATAAGGTCAAAATGGATACATGATTTAGACATAAGAGGTGATACCATAGGTAAATTAGGAGAGAAAGGAATAGTGTACCTATCAGATCTTTGGAAAGGAGAACAGTTTTTTGACCAAACATGAGATAGAGTATATTATAAAATGCAAAATGGATGATTTTGATTATATTAAATTAAAAAAATTTTGTACAAACAGAAGCAATGCATCCAAAATTGGAAGGGAGGCAGAAAGCTGGGAAACAATTTTTGAGGCCAGTGCTTCTGATAAAGGCCTCATCTCTAAAATATATAGGGAATTAAATCAAATTTATAAGAATCCAAGTCATTCCCCAATTGAGAAATGGTCAAAGGATATGAACAGGCAGTTTTCTGATGAAGAAACCAAAGCTATCTATTCCCATATGAAAAAATGCTCTAAATCTCTAATGATTAGAGAGATGCAAATTAAAACAACTCTGAGGTACCACCTGACACCTATCAGATTGGCTAAAATAACAAAAAAGGAAGATAATAAATGTTGGAGAGGCTGTGGGAAAATTGGAACACTAATGCATTGTTGGTGGAGCTGTGAGCTGATCCAACCATTCTGGAGAGCAATTTGGAATTATGCCCAAAGGGCGATAAAGCTGTGCATACCCTTTGACCCAGCAATCCCACTTTTAGGTCTTTTGCCCAAAGAAATCATGGAAGGGGGAAAGGGACCCACATGTACAAAAATATTTATAGCTGCTCTTTACGTGGTAGCAAGGAATTGGAAGTTGAGGGGGTGCCCATCAATTGGGGAATGGCTGGACAAGTTGTGGTATATGAATACAATGGAATACTATTGTGCTGTAAGAAATGATGAGCAGGAAGAGTTCAGAGAAACCTGGAGGGTCTTACGTGAGCTGATGATGAGTGAGATGAGCAGAACCAGAAGAACATTGTACACAGTATCATCAACATTGAGTGTTGACCTACTGTGATGGACTATATTCTTCTCACCAATGCAATGGTACAGAAGAGTTCCAGGGAACTCATGATAGAAGAGGATCTCCAAATCCAAGAAAAAAAAAAGAAAGAAAGAACCGTGGAGTATAGATGCTGATTGAACCATATTATTTCTTTTGTTTTGGGTGCTGTTTTTTTTTTTCTATTTTGAGGTTTTGTATCACTGCTCTGATTTTTTCTCTTGTAACAGGATTAATGCAGAAATAGGATTAATGTTATTATGTGTATATATATGTGTGTGTATATATATATATATACACATACATATATATATATACACATACATATATATATATATATATATATATATATATATATATATATATATACGTATAGAGATATATAGATTTACCCTATACCAGATTACCTGCTGTCTAGGGGAGGGGGGAGGGAGGGGAGGGAGGGGAGGGAGGGAGAAAAATCTGAAATTGTAAAGCATGTATAAACAAAAGTTGAGAACTATCTTTACATGTAATGGAAAAAATAAAATATCTCATTAAAAAAAAAAAAAAGAAAGAAAAGTGCCTGTTCATATCCTTTGACCATTTCTCAATTGGGGAATGACTTGGATTCTTATAAATTTGATTTAGTTCCCTATATATTTTAGAAATGAGGCATTTATCAGAAATAATGGCCATAAAAATTGTTTCCCAGCTTTCTGCCTCCCTTTTAATTTCGGATGCATTGCTTTTGTTGTACAAAAACTTTTTATTTAATGTAAACAAATCATCCATTTTGCATTTCATAATATTCTCTATCTTTTCTTTGGTCAAAATTTTTCTTCTTTCCAAAGATCTGAAAGATAGACTATTCCTTCTTCTCCTAATTTACCTATGGTATCACCTCTTATGTCTAAATCATTTACCCATTTTGACCTAAGGTGTAAGATGTTGGTCTGTGTCTAAATTCTGCCATACTATCTTCCAGTTTTCACAGCAGTTTTTGTCAAATACTGAGTTCCTATCCCAGAAGCTGGAGACTTTGGGTTTATCAAACACTACATTACTAATGTCATTTACTACTGTGTCTCCTGTGCCTAGCCTATTCCAATTATCCTCCACTCTTTTTCTTAGCCAGTACTAGATAGTTTTGATGACTGATGCTTAATAGTAAAGCTCCAGATTTGGTACAGGTAACCCACCTTCCTGTCTATTTTTTTTTTCATTATTTCCCTTGATATCCTTTACTTTTTGTTTTTCTAGATGAAATTCGTTATTATTTTTTCTAGCTCTATAAAATAATTTTTAGGTAGTGTTAAGGGTTAAAATTCTAGCTAAACTGTCTAAAATATCTAATGAGTGGTCGCCAATAAATTATAAGCTTTAGCAAGAGTTAGACTTTTAAGCATTTATTAAGGAGAATAAGAATTTGGTAAAGAGAGAGAAAAAGGCCTAGATTCCTATCTATTAAAGGGAGAGCACATTTCTAGCTCCCTTCTCCGCCAGAGTCCAGAGGAAAGAGCCCCAGAGTCAGCGCCAGTCTCTTCCTTCCTCCTCCCACTAGTCTGCGTCACTTCCTCCCAAAGAAAAGACTCCTGGTCTTGCCCTCAAAGACCTTCGCTTCATGGGCAGAACTCTTCTACAGTAAGTATCCAGCAGGTGGCGTTATTCCAATCGTTACAGTCCCCCCTGTTGTTCCTCAAGAAACAAAATGTTTCCTTGACGGAACAGTAAAAACAATATAATAACTATTGCTAACTAATAATATGTGAACAATAATATAGAAAAGGAAGAGAGAAAAGTTTTGTCCAGAGGGGCGATTTTTTTTGTCCTCATGAACCGACGCTTTGACATTAGTCTTGCAAAGGGAGGGCCTCTGCAGAGAATACATGTTACAGATGATGTATATTATAACAGAAAGAGAAAAAAAACAACAAAAACAACAAATCAAAACTGTTCATTTAAAGTCTCTGAAAGTCTTTTCTCAGATGTCCTCTAGGTGTAGTCGTGGAATGGAAGTCTTTTCAGGTGTTGATGTGTGGATACTGGTAATCAGCCAGGGAATTTCCTACAAAATTGAGCTTAACACAACTTTAAAATAGCTTTGTCAATAATCAAATCAAACAATGAAAGTTCTCAAAAACATGTCTAAGGGAATTCAGAATCTTAGTTGTTACACATGAAACATATAATAAAACAAAAATTGAACCATTCTTTAAAATTATATTATTATTATAGTCCCCCCTTATGGAGGGTAATTAAGAAGACAATTGCTGCAATATTAATTAATAAAAATAATTTTTATCTTTGTTTTATCACTTTTTGCATCATCTGCCTAATTATCCTCATGCCATTATGAGAAATTAAAAAATCTAATATAATTGGTAACAGGTGTCAAGGCCAAATTCAACACTGTATTTATCATGACACCTGAGATAATTATGGGGGTTACCATAAAAGAACAGAGAAATGATGGGATATGAGCATTCCCACACTTGAGCAATATGTACTGTCCATGCAGTATGCCAGGCTTAAAATAGGTGGATGGAATATATGTCCATGCCACCGAACATATTGGAGGAAACTGAGTCAGACTTAATCAGATGCATGGGACTGAGATGTCCATGGCATCAGGCATATAGGAGGGAGCATGGAAGCCAGGTGTAGAATAAGATGGGTGGGATGAATACTTCCAGCCATCTGTACAATATTGTGGGGAAAAATAAAATAAAATATTAAACCAAGAGAATCCAACCTCTACATTTGTCAAAAGCCGTTCCCTCGGCCATACCTTGACTTCATGCATGTCTCCCCTCATGTGACAGTTCAGTGTCTGCTCTTGCATGTATTCCTCTTGTGATTGGATGGCATCTTGGCCAACTGGCATCTGATAACTCAGAATAAAGGCAATTAATGTCTTAAATGATAAGTTCCCATAATCCAAGTCTCATATGGATTTAAAAATTGAGGATAATAAACTTTTAAGCATTTATTAAGGAGAATAAGAATTTGGTAAAGAGAGAGAAAAAGGCCTAGATTCCTATCTATTAAAGGGAGAGCACATTTCTAGCTCCCTTCTCCGCCAGAGTCCAGAGGAAAGAGCCCCAGAGTCAGCGCCAGTCTCTTCCTTCCTCCTCCCACTAGTCCGCGTCACTTCCTCCCAAAGAAAAGACTCCTGGTCTTGCCCTCAAAGACCTTCGCTTCATGGGCAGAACTCTTCTACAGTAAGTATCCAGCAGGTGGCGTTATTCCAATCGTTACAGTAGTCTGATTGGTATGGCACTGAATAAGTAAATTAATTTAGGTAGAATTGTCCTTTTTACTATACTAGCTCTGCCTATCCACAAGCAATTGATATCTTTCCAATTATTTAGATCTGGTCTGATTTGTGTGAAAAGTGTTTAGTAAGTGTGTTCATAGAGTTCTTGGGTTTTCTTGGCAAGTAGACACCCAAGTATTTAATATTATCTAGCATTAATTTAAATGGAATTTCTCATTCTATCTCTTTCTGCTGGACTTTGTTGGTCATGTATAGAAATGTTGATGATTTATGTGGATTTATTTTATATCCTGCTACTTTGCTAAAGTTGTTAATTGTTTCAAGTAATTTTTGAGTTGATTCTCTATGATTCTCTAAGCATGCCATCATATCATGTGCAAAGAGTGATAGTTTTGTTTCCTCCTTGCCTATTCTAATTCCTTTAATTCCTTTTTCTTCTCTGATTGCTAAAGCTAGCATTTCTAGTACAATATTAAATAATAGAGGTGATAATGGACATCCCTGTTTCACCCCTGATATTATTGGGAAGGCCTCTAACTTATCTCCATTACATATAATGCTTGCTGATGGTTTTAGGTAGATACTGCTTACTATTTTAAGGAAAGCTCCACCTATTCCTAAGCTACCCAGCATTTTTATTAGGAATAGGTGTTGTATTTTGTCAAAAGCTTTCTCTGCATCTATTGAGATATTCATATGATTTTGCTTGGTTTTCTTATTAATGTGGCTGATTATGTTAATGATTTTCCTAATGTTGAACCAGCCCTGCATTCCTGGTATAAATCCCACCTGGTCATAGTGTATTATCCTGGTGATCACTTGCTGTAATTTCCTTGCTAATATCTTATTTAATATTTTAGCATCAGTATTCATTAGGGAAATTGTTCTATAATTTTCTTTCCCTGTTTTTTCTGTGCCTCGTATTGGTATCACCACCATATTTGTATCATAAAAAGAATTTGGTAGAACTCCTTCTTCACCTATTTTTCCAAATAATTTGTGTAATATTGGAATTAACTGTTCTTTAAATGTTTGGTAAAATTTACCTGTAAACCCATCTGGCCCTGGGGATTTTTTCTTAGGGAGTTCATTAATGGCTTGAGAAGAAAAATATAAAAAAGGAGAACTGCAAAATTTATGAAGGAAGATGCTTTCTAATTCTAATCAGAAGAAAAAAATATGGTGAAGGAGACTTTGTTGGGGGAAACTATTCAGAATCATCTGAGGTATTTTTGAAGGAAGATGCTGAAAGTATATCTTCAGATATGATCAAAAGGGGAAAATCTACTAAGCATTCAAAGATTGTCCCTTCAAGTTTGCAGGAGATAGGGGGCAGCAAGGTGGCACAATGGATAAAGCACCAGCCCTGGATTCAGGAGGACCTGAGTTTAAATCTGGCCTCAAACACTTGACACTTACTAGTGTGATCCTGAGCAAGACATTTAACCCTCCTTTCCCTGAAAAACAAAAGTTTGTAGGAGATAACAAAACATAATTCTGAAAAGAATGATGAGTGATGAAGATGGAAATAGAACATTATTATGTTATGGAGTTATGGAGACTGCTAGGTCCATGTTTGAGAAAAAGAAAGTGGAGCAAAAAATGTTGGGGGGATGAAAAGAAAACCATATTTTATTTATTTTTCTTTAGCTATGAGAAACATAGAAGGAAATAGATGAGGGTTTGGTCCCAGGCTTAAAATGACTGAACAAAAACAACTTGTTAAAATTGCCTGGGAGGCTAATACTTAAATCTCATCAAACCAAAAGATGTTTTCAGAACTGCTTTTTAAGCCACATTTCACCTCAGCCTAGTACTATCCAATAGTTCCCATTATATATGTTCTGGTAAAATATCCAAATGAATTGGGCGACCCTCTTATCAGAGGCTATCTTCTCTCATGAAGAATGTTTTCTGACATTATCCGGCTTCTGCTATAAACCATTTGTTTCTCTTGTAAAAGGCAAGACCCCAGTACCTTTTGTATTCATGATGTTGTCTCTAATCCTGGACACATCCAGTTTGAGGTAGATACTAGGTCTCTTAGTCAAAAAAGGAAAGAAAGCAGAAAGTATATGTCTATCTAGTTAATTACACATTATACTTAGGAGCAGCAGATAAACATGAGGTAAAAAGTCTAACTCATTTGCTTTCCTTCCACACAGGGTGTCTGGAGTCTGGAGAACATTATTTGCTCAAGGGAGAGTGGTAAGAAAGAGATCCAATCTGTTCTTTTAACTGGTAAAACATCTGTAACAAGGCCAAAGAATGACCATAGAACTTTAGGTTTTTGCCACAATATAATTAAAAGTCACACCATTTCAAAATTGAGCCAAACTATGACTAGAAGTAGCCATGAACTATATTATTCCCCAAAGGCCAACGCAAAGAATCATTATGTCTTTAATGCCACTACTTAATAGCCAATGGAGTTCTTACAGGCAAATTCAGATTTGACTATAATTTCACAAAGTATTTATTCAGCTTTGAAATCCTTACTCCGCATTCATTTTGTCCCATACTTTAGCCATTCTGATAGAATTGACAAGACATTTCCTTCATTTTAATAAATCTATCTGCTTTACTTTTTCTCTTTGCTTTTATTTTATTTATCAACTTGTTATTGCTATCTGTATCATATATTCATACATCTCCTACTCAAGCTATATATAGAAGAAAGTATTTGAAGTTCCATTATATCAAGATTTTCTCTAGTACTGAAGAATGCAAGATGGATTTAATTATTATTTCAGTGTTATCCAAAAGTTATAATTCAAAAACTTGCGTAAACAGTCCTCCTGTCCCTTCAATGAGAATCTAATTAAATGCATTTAATGAAAATACACTTAAACAAAAGAATCTTCATTTAATAAAGAGAATTCTTTTATGGGTAAAATTGATATAATACTGTGCTTTTGATGCACTCAAGTCGCATTATGAAACTATTTTCTTTCTCAAGAAGGCACTTCTTTTCAAGAGCTTTTAATGAAATTATCCACACATTTTTTCTGATGGCCTAAATGCATTATAGTGTTGTGGGTTTTTTTATAATAGTTTTCAGCAGGCAATTACTTGGCTGAGTTAGGATTATACCAGGGTTCAATTATTTGATGAAAGAAGAGATACCTATTAATTTCCATTGTATCATAAACATCTTTCATTTTTATACTATATTCACTGAAGTAGTACAAGTCATCTCAATCATAAATTTAAAAACTTTTTCTGGACCTCAAAATACTTAATCTCTTTTCAACTTTTATATTACAAATGTTAAGGGCCTAATAACAGTAATGGAATGGTCACTTTTCATGCAATAATCTTGAAAAATATGGTTTTTAAATTTTGAAGTACAGGAAAGCTAAACAACTATTATACAGCTATTATTACTGCAAGCCTCTTTTATCTAAGTTAAAGATGCTTTCTTGAATGTCTGAAATTACTTCACTAATACTTCAGTTTTGGTAGCTTGTAGAAAGGTGACTTCAACAGAAAAATTCAATCACAATATTTATTTGTGATTAGTAAAGGCAAATAGGACAATGTAACAGAGGATTACAGATTTTTAGTATGTTCAATTACTGTTTATTTTAAAAGACACAGCCTGATTTATACCTTGGTATAAATGATAATGAAGGTGAAATATCTCCTACAGCTTTAATTTCAGTTAGAAGACCTGAGTTCAAATATAAACTCAAAACTCAATGGGCAAGTCAAATAACCTCTCTGATGCCCATCTTCCTCATTAATAAAAAGAAAATAGTACTGTTTGTAAAACCTTTCTCATATTATATTAGTAGAATAAAATATTGAATTATTGTTAAATGCCATATAGATGTGTTGTTGCTTTCTAAGTGCAATTAAAATAATGTTAAAATGTGATTATAAGTGAGATAGTTTGGAAATGTTTCCATAGATTCTCTTTTAAAATACTATTTTTATTATCTTTTGTTTTCACATCACTTTCAATTCTGAACATAAGCATAAATCAATCCATTCTCCCTTACTAAGTAAAAAAAAAAATGTTTAAAAAAGCAAAAAAAAAGAGCAAAACGTTTTAAAAATCAATATTCATATCAAATGAGTCTAATAATATCTGTCACATCATGGTGCATAATTTATGTATTGCTAAAACTTAATTGTGATTTAGAAGCCCCAGCACGTGCCCCGCCTGGGGCTCAGGTGCTGGGCCTCCACCCTGCACAGTGCTCCAGCCACTTCGCACCAATGCCTATGTGGTCCTGAACAAATTATAATGATGGGAAGCTGGGTGAGGGCAGTCAGGTGACCTTCGGCATGGGGAAGCTAGGAGGCTGGCCATTCTACAAGTGTCTGTTAATTCTGTCAGTTAGGGCTGCCAGCCAATTAGCTTGGGGCTGTGTGTGTGTCCACCCTGTTTTCCAGGAGAGAGAGGGTTGCTGGTAAGGAGAAGGGAGGTGATTCCCTATTCTGGTGTTTGAGCTGGAAAGAGACATGATGCAGCTTTATGCTCTGCTGAGCCCTGGGAGGTGGTATGATTCAAGTTGTATTATTTTCCTCCCCCTATTCCTCTTTTTTCCCTTTCCCTTAATTCAGCTAATCTTACTTGTGTTTTTAAGTTCATTCTTGTTAATATACCTTGTTCTCTTTTTAAAAGAGGATCTTAATCTCCTTCCTTGCAGTGAACCACCTAACTAACACTCCACAATTAAAATTTGGCCCCTACAGTATGTATATATTATATACATATAATACCCCCCCACACACATACATACTCATATTCTACAAGCTTAGTCTCCTCCCATATCAAGGGGGGGGGGGGCAGGGGAAGCAAAGCTATTTTCCTCAGCTCTTTTTAGGGACTGATTGGTCACAATCATTATATAGAATTCAAATGATTTTTTTCTTTCCATTTTCATTTTGCAGTCATTATATATGTTGTTCTGATTATTTCCTTCTGCATCAGTCCATATATGTCTTCTCTGTTTCATTGAATCCTTTATATTCATCATTTTTGACAGTTCACGAAGTGTATTAAATTCACGAATAACTAATTTGCATCTAATTTATTTCTACTTCTTTGCTACCACAAATCGTATTTTTTCACAGAATAAGAGAACTACAAAATTTTACTGAGTTGAGACATCATTTGGTACAAGAGATAAGTGAGTCAATATGTCTTTTAAAACATCTCTGAACAGTTGTCAATCAAGATGCAATAACAGTTAGTTAATATATAATTATTTATTCAGAACCTATTATATTTCTGGTATTAATGTATCAAAGTAAATGTATAGAATTGCTGGGAGCACAAAGAAACACAGTGCTTCCTTTCTTTTATTCTTTTTTTTTTCCACTCTACAGAATTTATTGGGGTGATAACTGGACAAGTCACACTTGTACAAAATGGAGCTCACACTATCCCAAAGCAGGTTGCTGAGGGGGAAGGAGGGTATGGGAGGCAGTTACTGGCCTTTCAGGGAGTTGCAGAAGCTAGGGGCTCTGGCTGCCTGTACCCTCCCCACCCTCACCCCTCGGAGAGGGTCAGAAGTACTGCCACCCAAGAGACCCCAGCCCGGGTTTGGTTACAAAACTCAAACAGAGCCCAGAGCTGGGCTGGGCTGGACAAAATGGGGGTTGGAGGACTGTCAGGGGCCCTGAGGGCCCAGCGGTCCCAAGGGGCCACTGTGTTGATGCTCTTCTTGGTAGGGTCGGTCCAGACCTAGTCTTGGGGCTTGTGCAGGGGATGTGCAATGATTCAGGGAAGAGGAGAGACCAACAGGGAGGAGATGGAGCAGGTGGCCCAACGTGGTTCCTCCCCAGGGGACACCCAGGTCGGTGAAGATTCAGGAGACTGTGCCCAGTGGCTAGCAGTGGTTTCGTAGATGCCACTGTGGCCAATGTAGAGCACCCATTTGATGACATTGTTGTCGCTATAGTTCATCTTGGGTTCAAACACCTTTAAGTATGGTACCTTCAGGCCAGAGGGTACAAACAGTACCTCAAAGTTCATGGAGATAGGAGGCCTGGCCCACTTCTCATCGTTGGTAGGTAGCAGCTCAATCTCCACACTAATCTGTGATTCCTTCATTCACAACATGCACTTGATCTTCCATATGATGCCAGTCTCATCAGCTGTGCCCTGGCCCTGCTTCTCAATGACTATCTTGTCATTCATGCCAAACTTGTATTTCGGCATGCCTGTCAGCTCTTCATCACCACCTGGCCAGACATGTGAGTGCTCTGCCCTTGAGAAGATGTTGAGCAGGTTGATACTCTCAAATACATCGAGGAAGGGCTCATTATGAATATATGTGATGTCCTCATGCTGCCAACTTCTCTACACTGTCACCTGGCTGGTGATCTGAGACTGTTCTTCCTTCGTCAGATGCTGGCTCTTAATGCCCTGCTGAATGATGAAGGTTTTCAGAGCTCCCATCTCTGAGTTCTGTGTATAGCCAGAATCTCATCCAACAGCTCTTAGATGAACAAGAAGTTGTTCTTGATCTTCTCCTCACTCATCTTGCCAAAGTAGGTGGCCATGACATCACACACTTTATAGAAGAATTTGAAGGCCATAGCAACTTTGAAATTTTGCTTAGTGACAGCTGCCAGCCAGATGTTGGAGCACTGGACATGGAAGAAGCTGGTGCAGGTAATGCTTGTGATGGGGAATGCACCTAATGCCGGGTGTGTATCACATTGACTTCGAGGGCATCCAGTTCGTTCCTCCCGATGTCATCTCGGCCCCTCCCCCTTGTGGTTATAGATGAAAAGCCCTCCAATCATGGTGGTAATTCACTCTCTTCTGCCCATGGCTAGAACTGACCAGGTGCTGCCAGAGCCAGTCTGTCAGTCAGTCAGTCAGTCAGTGTGAGGCTCTGTCTCCACCCACACTGCTCCCAAGATCAACACAGTGCTTTCTTTCAAGGAGTTCACAAACTGATAGGAGAGGCAACTCGCCAACAACCACAAGCAAATAGGCTACATATGGAATAAATTGGAAATCACCAATGGAGAGTGAGGGAGATTGGGAAACACTTCTTCTATAAGGTGGGATTTTAGATGGAAAATGAAGGAAGACAGGAAAGTTCAAAGGAGGAGATGACAAGCGAGAGCATTTCACAAGTATGGGACAGTCAGAGAAATAGCCCAGAGTGAGAAGATGGATAAAATATCTTGTTTGAGTAACATTAAGGATTCCAGCATCAAAGGTTCAGAGAGTATATGATTAAATATAAGGTATAAGAAAATTGGAAAGATAGGGAAGGAAGAGGTTATGAAGGACTTTGAACATCTAACAGGAGGATACCATTAGAGTTTGATAAGGAAGGATGACATGGTCAGATATGAACTTTATGAAGATTATTTTGCTGCCTGTGGGGAGGATATATTGGCAGGGAGACTCACCAAAAAGCTATGACAACAGTCTAGGTATCAGTAATAAGGGAATCCACCAGAGTAATGGCATTATCAAAAGAGAGAAGGGAGAATATATGAGAGATGTTATGATGATAAAATCCATAGGCCTTGGCAGCTGATGGGTTATGTGGAGTGAGAGATATATTAAAGATGATAAATAAGTTAGAAGCCCAGGAAACTGGAAGCATGGTGGTACCTTCAATATTAGCATAGAATTTAGGAAGAGGAGAGAGTTTGGTGAAAAAAGATAGTGAACCAGTTAGAGAACCAACAACTTATGAAACTGTGAAGCCTGAATTTAGACAACTTTTCCCTTTTATACAAAGTGTCATTTGGAGAAACCCTATGTTGTACAAGCAAAATAAAACAAGCTCTTTATTCACTCTTCTCTTTATTGACCCTTACTTAGTAGTAGAAAATTTTTTTAAAAAATACAGTTTCTTCTTTAAAATAAAATCATTGGGGGCGGAGTCAAGATTGTGGAGGAAAAACTGTGACTCCTACAAGCTCCAGTTAAACCCATCCAATCACTCCCAAATAATGCAGTGAAAAAAATAGAGCAGCCTAATGCACATAAGAACAGAGTGAGAATATTTTGAAGCAAAAGAGGGCAATTGTGATCACCTGCTGATCAGGCTGGGCAGCTTAGCATGCGGTCTGGACACAGCCAGGAACAAATAGTGCCTCTAGTACACTTCAGAGTCTTCAGCACCAGCAGCAGCTTCTTCTGAGGCTCAGATCACAGACTGGTGAGGGAGTTCAGCAGTAGGCCTGGCTGAAGTGGAGGCAGTCTCTGCTAGAGTTGGGGTGAAGTGCCCTGGTTGTGAACCAGTGGGCTGAATCAAGTGTTGGTGACCCAGTTGGGGAGGGACACAGTCACATCAAACTTCTGACTATAGAGAATCAGAGTTCAATCAGACTTCTGTTTCCTGGTCAAAGAGAAAGCGGCTGTGGTTACTCACAGTCCAGGCAGGCTGAGAAGAAGCCCAGTCAATCTCTGGACCATGCTGTAACACAAACAGTGTATCCTGGAAGCAGTACTACACTTTAAGAAGCAGTTAAAAGCCAAGCAATAGGCATTCAAGATGAGCAGGCAGAAAAAGCAGCAGATTATTGAAAACTTCTTTGGGGGAAAAGTAGACCACAATACACCCTCAAAAGAAGAAGATAATAACAAAGTCAAAGCTCCACCATCCAAAGCTTCCAAAAAAAAATATGAATTGGTCTCAGGCCATAGAAACACTCAAAAGGGACTTTGAAAAGAAAGTAGAAGAGATAGAAGGAAGATTTAGAGAGATAGAGGAAAGAATGGAAAGAGAAATGAGAGCAATGCAGGACAGTCATGACAAAAAAGATAACAGCTTGAAAAGCCAAATGGGAAAGGAAATAGAAAAGCTCCCTCAAGAAAATAATTGCCTAAGAATTAGGATTGAACAAATGGAAGCTAACGACTTTATGAGAAACCAAGACACAGTAAAGCAAATCCAACTGAATTAAAATAAAATAGAGGGCAATATGAAATATCTCCTCGGAAAAACTGCTGACCAGGAAAACAGAGCCAGGAGAGATAATTTGAAAATCACTGGACACCCTGAAAACCATGACTAAAATAAGATCTTAGACACCATCCTCCAAGAGATTGTCAGGGAAAATTGCCCCGATATTCTAAAAGAAGGTAAAATAGAAACTGAAAGAATGCACCCACCACCTCCTGAAATAGATCCCAAAAGGAAAACCTCCAGGAATAATATAGCCAAATTCCAGAGCTCCTAGGTCAAGGAGAAAGTATTGCAAGCAGCTACAAAAAAGGAATTCAAATACTGTAGAGCTGTAGTAAGGATAAAACAAGATCTAGCAGCACTACATTAAAAGACCGGAGAGCATGGAATATGATATTCCAGAGGGCAAAGGAACTAGGACTGCAACCAAGAATCACATACCAAGCAAAACTGATTATAATCTTTCAGGAGAAAAATGGGACTTTAATGAAAAAGAGGACTTTAAAGCATTTGTTAGGAAAAGCCCTGAACTGAATAGAAAATTTGACTTTCAAATACAAGACCCTAGAGTAGCATAAAAAGGTAAATAGGAAAAAGAAATTATTAGGGATATTAAAAGATTAAAATGTTTGCATGCCTACATGGGAAGATAATACTCCTAATTCATAAGAGCTTTCCCAGTATTAAGGCAACTGAAAGTAATACACTTAGAGGGCACAGATGTGAATTGAATAAGAAGGGATGATATCTGTAAAGAATTTTGTTTGTTTATCCTTTTTTTTTGTGGAGTAGGCAGGGTGGGGTGGCTTTTGTCTGAGGCTGGTTGTAGGCTTGGGCCCTCCTGGGTCCAGGACTGGTGCTTTGTTCACTGTGTTACCTAGCTGACCCATTGATAACATTTTCCAAAAAAAGTTAAGCGGTAAAAGGAATACATTCGAAGAAAGGGGAAGGGAAAGGCAGATTGGGGAAAAGTAGTTCACATAAAAGATATAAAAAGAAGCTTATGGAGTAGAGGGTAAGATAGGGAAGGAGTGGGTGAGTGAGTGAGTGAGCCTCACTCTCATCAGAATTGGTCCAAAGAGGGAATAATTTACACACTCAAGAGGAGATAGTAATATATCTTGCCCTGTGTGAAAGTGGGAGGGGGTGGTGATGAGGGGGGAGAAGAGGCAATGGAAGGAAGAGCAGATTGGGGGAGGGGGAAGAAGGAAGCAAAACACTTTCAAGGAGGGATAGGATGAAGGAAGAAAGATTACAGAGTAAATATAAAGGCCAGGGATTAAGATGGAGGGTAATACAGTTAACAATAGTAACTGTGAAAGAAATGATGAGCAGGATGCTATCAGAAGGACATATGAAAAATGCAAACCATTAACAGAGATAGAACTGATAGTACCTGAATACAGATTTAAGTATTATTTTCTTTTTTAGCTCCTTTTTCTAAAGATATTTTGTCTATTTTCTTTCACAGCCTGACTAATGAGAAGATATTTTGCATAACTGCACATGTATGACTTATATTGAATCGCTGGATTTCATAGGGAGGGATGAAGAAGGAGGGAAGAAGAGAATTTGGAGCACAAAGTTTTAAAAAATCAATGTGAAAAGTAATGAGGAGCAGGGGGAGTTTGGAAAGACCTGGAAGGACTTACATGAACTGATGCTGACTGAGCGGAGCAGAACCAGGAGAACATTATATACAGTAACAACATTATTGTGTGATGAACAATGATGATAGACTTGGCTCTTTTTAACAATGCAATGGTGCAAAACAATTTCAAAGAACTTCATAATATAAATTGTTCTCAACATACAGAAAAAAAGAACTGGGGTTTAGGAATGCAGATTGAACCATACTGTTTCTACTTTGGGCCTGTTATCTTTTATTATTATTCTTTTTGTGCATTATTTCCCTTGTGCCCCGAGTCTTCTGTCATAGTACAACTGGTGCAGAAATGTTTAATGTGATTGCACATATATAACCTATATTAGATTGTTTTCTGTCCTGGGGAGAAAAGAGGGGGGTAGGAGAAAAATTCGGAACTGAAAATCCTATGAAAACAAATGTTGGAAACCATCCTTATATGTAACTGGAAACTAATAAAATATTGAACCCCCAAAATGATTGATTTGTTTCTTAATACTTTAACATGACAGTATAAGATTGTCTTTTAATCAGTCCAAAGTATGTCACAATTGTTCACTGCTGTATCATAAAAGACCAGCAAGTCCCATGCATAGCCAAAATGAGGATAGATGTAGAATGAAATTGGATTTCAGAAGGAATGAATGCTAGTAACAGAAGATAACCTCTAAGCAACAGTGTTAAAAAGAAAATGAAAAACATCAAATTATAAAACAATTTCCATAACCAATTTTGACTCACTAAAATTTATTCTGGTTAGTAATCATTATTAGTTACTTTATATTTCCTTTAAGATTAATTACCAGCTATAAAACACTTTGAATTTTTGTGAATATGTAGACCATAGGGGGAATCAGGAGAACTGAGGCAGTATTATGGCTTTGACAATGACCAGGTACATTTCACTGGCAAATCACACTATTCCCACTCTGAGCTTCAGTTTTTTTAGTTATTATTTGAAGATAGTAGTTTCCTAAACCTTTATTTTAGGTCTGTTGTTGCTAACATGATAACATGAAATAATGGCAGTAAAAACCTGTTGTGCCCCTTAAAATTCTAGATATATGAGAAATATTATTCCTGCAGTACAGTTCCACTCTAAAGTTTCAGGAAAACATAGAGATTCTTGGATTCTAGAAGGTTTTACCATTAAAGCATTAGCTTTGCCCTATGGGAGAGTATTGAAATACAAGTCCAATGATATACTGCCTGTCTGTTGTCTGAGGATTAACCTGGATAATTGTGTATATGTTCATCCTTCACCAGAGACCTGGCAACTACATCATGAATAGTTTTTATCTGAGCAATTTAGAAGAATTCATACAAAGCTATGCAGTATATTATAATCTGTATGGACTAAAGAAGTATCCACTCTGAAAAAAATCACCTACATTTGAATTGTTTTTTACATATTTTATGGGCATGATTAAAAATAATTGTTTGTAAGATGGCGGAGAGGAAGCAGCAAGCTGCCTGAGCTCTCCTTCTGTTCCCTCAAAACGAACATTAAATCAAGCCTCTGGACGGATTCTGAAACTACAGAACCTGCAAAGAGACAGAGAGACACAGTCCTCCAACCAGAGATAATTTAGAAGACTTCAGGAAAAGGTCGGTCTGACTCGGGCAAAAGGGAGGCCCAGCGCAGGGCAGCAACCCAGCGCCGAGGGGGTCGGGGCAAATCAGCAGGAGCTGCGGGTCACAGCCGAACAACTGAGGCTCCCGGAACCTGGTTCAAAAATCTGGTGCCCAAGAAGGACAGTGGAAAAACTTACCTGCACCGGCCGAGAGGGCCACGAATGGCGGGATCAGACGCCGGGGTCTGGCGCCTGGCTGGCCGAGCACAATCAGACAGGAAGTGCAGGACAGGGGATCTCCACACACCATAAAGGCCTCAGAGTAAAAGCCCGGTCACACAGCACCTATACACCTGCACAAGAAGACCAAAACAGGGACCCTGGTGCCCCCAGAGCAGACCTCAACTTAAAGAATAAATAAATAAGCTGCAATAATGAGTAAGAAGCAAAAAAGAGCACTCTCCATTGAGAGCTTCTGTATCAATAGGGAAGAAGCCAACACAAACTCAGATGAGGACAATAGCCTCAAATTGTCTACATCTGAAGCCTCACAAGGGAAGGTGAATTGGTCGCAAGAACAAAAAGCCTTCCTGGAAGAGCTCAAAAAGGATTTTAAAAATCAATTGCAAGAGGTAGAAGAAAAAATGGGGAGAGAAATGAAAGCAACACAAAAAAACTATGAAAAAAGAATCAGCAGCTTAGAAAAGGAAGCTGAAGAAAACAAAGCCTTAAAAAATTCACTTGGCCAAATGGAAAAAAAAAGCTG
Organism: Dromiciops gliroides; assembly: GCF_019393635.1. Taxonomy (NCBI): domain Eukaryota; kingdom Metazoa; phylum Chordata; class Mammalia; order Microbiotheria; family Microbiotheriidae; genus Dromiciops; species Dromiciops gliroides. Next base: position 133,481,739 of record NC_057863.1, read on the forward strand.
CATAATCTCACTGAAGAAAACAATACCTTAAAAAATTCACTTAGCCAAATGGAAAAAAAGGTACATAATCTCACTGAAGAAAACAATACCTTAAAAAATTCACTTAGCCAAATGGAAAAAAAGGTGCATAATCTCACTGAAGAAAACAATGCCTTAAAAATTAAAGTGGGACAGTTGGAAAAAAAGGAATCCGTGAGACACCAAGAATCGGTCAAGCAGAATAAAAAAAATGAAAAAATAGAAGAAACTGTGAAATACCTCATTGGAAAGACAACTGATCTGGAAAACAGATCGAGGAGAGACAATTTGAGAATCATTGGACTGCCTGAAAGCCATGACCAGAAAAAGAATCTAGATACCATATTCCAGGAAATTATTAAGGAGAACTGCCCTGATATCATAGAATCAGAGGATAAAATCATCATTGAAAGAATCCATCGATCACCTCCTGAAAGAGACCCCAAAAGGAAAACTCCAAGGAATATTGTAGCCAAATTCCAGAATTATCAGGTGAAGGAGAAAATACTCCAAGCAGCCAGAAAGAAGCAATTTAAATATCATGGAGCCACAGTCAGGATTGCTCAGGACCTGGCAGCTTCAACATTAAAGGACTGCAAGGCTTGGAATATGATATTCCGGAAGGCAAAGGAGATTGGATTGCAGCCGAGAATCTATTACCCAGCAAAAATGTGCATTTTCTTTCAGGGGAAAAGATGGGCATTTAATGACATTGGGGACTTTCAATCTTTCCTGGTGAAAAGACCAGAACTGAATAGAAAATTTGATCTCAACATACAAGACTCAAGAGAAGGTTAAAAAGGTAAACAGAGGGGGAAAAAAAAAGTTACCCTATTAGGTTAAACTGTTTATATCCCTACACAGGAAGATAATACTCATAACTCTTAAGAACTGTAAATGTATTTGGGCAGAGAGAAGGACTTTATATAGAGGGTATAAATATAAATTGTCTTTGATGTGATGATACAAAAGAATTAAGGAGATAAAAAGGGAGTCTATGGGGAGGAGAGGAAAGGGGAGGTGGAATGGGATGAATTATATCATATGAAGAGGTGGAAAAAAACCTATTATAATAGAGGGAAAGAAAGGAGGGGGGAACATGGTTTCAACCCTATTCTCATTAGATTTGACTCAAAGAGGGAATAACATATACGTTCATTAGGATAAAGAAACTTAACTCACTCTTTAGGGAAACAAAAGGGGAAGGGAAAGGGGGGGACTGAGAAGGGAGGACAAAAGCAAGGGAGAAAAGGGTAAAGAAAAGAGAGGGGGGTGATAAAAAGGGAGGGCAGATTGGGGGAGGCAGGGGTAAGAAGTAAAACGTCGGTGAGGAGGAATAGGGTGAAAGAAGGGGGGGAAAGTACAAAGGGGGTAAATAGAATGGAGGGGAATAGACAGTCAGTAATAATAACTGTGAATGTGAATGGGATGAACTCTGCTATAAAACGGAAGCGAATTGCAGAGTGGATTAAAAACCAGAACCCTACAATATGCTGTTTACAAGAAACACATTTGAAGCAGAGAGATACACACAGAGTAAAGGTAAAAGGCTGGAGCAGAATATATTATGCCTCAGCTAAAGTAAAAAAGGCAGGGGTAGCAATCCTTATCTCAGACAAAGTGCAGGCAAAAATAGATCTCATTAAAAGAGATAAGGAAGGAAATTACATCTTACTTAAAGGTACTATAGATAATGAAGTAATATCAATATTGAATATGTATGCGCCAAGTGGTATAGCATCCAAGTTCTTAGAGGAGAAGTTAAATGAGTTACAAGAGGAATTAGATAGTAATACTATACTAGTGGGGGATCTGAATCTCCCCCTCTCAGAATTAGATAAATCTAGCCAAAAAATAAATAAGAAAGAAGTGAAAGAGGTGAATAGATTACTAGAAAAGTTAGACATGAAAGATGTCTGGAGAAAATTGAATGGGGATAGAAAGGAATATACCTTTTTTCTCAGCAGTACATGGCACATTTTCAAAAATTGACCATGTATTAGGGCACAAAAACATCATAGTCAAATGTAGAAAGGCAGAAATAGTAAATGCATCCTTCTCAGATCATGATGCAATAAAAATTACATGTAAGAAAGAGCCAGGGAAAAGTAGAATGAAAATCAATTGGAAACTAAATAATTTCATTCTAAAGAATGAATGGGCCAAACAAGAAATCATAGAAACAATCAATAACTTTATCCAAGAGAATGACAATAATGAGACAACATACCAAAATCTATGGGATGCAGCCAAAGCAGTGCTTAGGGGAAAATTTATAGCTCTAAATGCTTACATGAATAAAAAAGAGAAAGAGGAGATTAATGAATTGGGCATGCAACTTAAAAAGCTAGAAAAAGAACAAATTAGAAATCCCCAATTAGACACTAAATTAGAGATCCTGAAAATTAAAGGAGAAATCAATAAGATTGAAAGCAAAAAAACTATAGAACTAATCAATAAAACTAAGAGCTGGTTTTATGAAAAAACCAATAAAATAGATAAAATACTGGTTAATTTGATTAAAAAAAAGAAAGAAGAAAACCAAATTACCAGTATCAAAAATGAAAAGGGTGATGTTACCACCAATGAAGTGGAAATTAAAGCAATAATTAGGAAATATTTTGCCCAACTGTATGCCAATAAATTTGACAATCTAAATGAAATGGATGAATATTTACAAAAATACAAACTGCCCACGTTAACTGAAGAGGAAATAAAATCCTTAAAGAAACCCATATTAGAGAAAGAAATTGAACAAGCTATTAATGAACTCCCTAAGAAAAAATCCCCAGGGCCAGATGGGTTTACGGGTGAATTTTACCAAACATTTAAAGAACAATTAATTCCAATATTATACAAATTATTTGGAAAAATAGGTGAAGAAGGAGTTCTACCAAATTCGTTTTATGACACAAATATGGTGGTGATACCAAAACCAGGCAAAGCAAAAACAGAGAAAGAAAATTATAGACCAATCTCCCTAATGAATATTGATGCTAAAATCTTAAATAAGATATTAGCAAGGAGATTACAGCAAGTGATCACCAGGATAATACACTATGACCAGGTGGGATTTATACCAGGAATGCAGGGCTGGTTCAACATTAGGAAAACTATTAACATAATCAACCACATCAATAAGAAAACCAACCAAAATCATATGATTATCTCAATAGATGCAGAGAAAGCTTTTGACAAAGTACAGCACCCATTCCTAATAAAAACACTAGAGAGTTTAGGAATAGGGGGAGCTTTCCTTAGAATAATAAACAGTATCTACCTAAAGCCATCAGCAAGTATTATATGCAATGGAGATAAATTAGAGGCCTTCCCAATAAGATCAGGGGTGAAACAGGGATGTCCATTATCACCCCTATTATTTAATATTGTCCTAGAAATGTTAGCTTTAGCAATCAGAGAAGAGAAAGGAATTAAAGGAATTAGAATAGGCAAGGAGGAAACAAAACTATCACTCTTTGCAGATGATATGATGGTATACTTAAGGAATCCTCGAGAATCAAGTCAAAAATTACTTGAAACAATTAACAACTTTAGCAAAGTAGCAGGATATAAATAAATCCACATAAATCATCAGCATTTCTATACATGACCAACAAAGTCCAGCAGCAAGAGATAGAAAGAGAAATTCCATTTAAAGTAACGGTAGGTAATATAAAATACTTGGGAGTCTACTTGCCAAGACAAACCCAGGAACTCTATGAACACAACTACCAAAACACTCTTCACACAAATCAAATCAGATCTAAATAATTGGAAAGATATCAATTGCTCATGGATAGGCAGAGCTAATATAGTAAAAATGACAATACTGCCTAAATTAATTTACTTATTCAGTGCCATACCAATCAGGCTACCTAAAAATTATTTTATACAGCTAGAAAAAATAATAACAAAATTCATCTGGAAAAACAAAAAAATCAAGAATATCCAGGGAAATAATGAAAAAAAATTCACAGTAAGGTGGGTTAGCGGTACCAAACCTGGAGCTTTACTATAAAGCGGCAGTCATCAAAACTATCTGGTACTGGCTAAAAAATAGAGTGGTAGATCAATGGAATAGGCTAGGCTCAGGAAATGCAGTAGTAAATGACACTAGTAATGTAGTGTTTGATAAACCCAAAGACTCCAGCTTCTGGGATAGGAACTCAGTATTTGACAAAAACTGCTGGGAAAACTGGAAGATAGTATGGCAGAAATTAGGCATAGACCAACATCTTACACCTTATACTAAAATAAGGTCAAAATGGATACATGATTTAGACATAAGAGGTGATACCATAGGTAAATTAGGAGAGAAAGGAATAGTGTACCTATCAGATCTTTGGAAAGGAGAACAGTTTTTGACCAAACATGAGATAGAGTATATTATAAAATGCAAAGTGGATGATTTTGATTATATTAAATTAAAAAAATTTTTGTACAAACAGAAGCAATGCATCCAAAATTGGAAGGGAGGCAGAAAGCTGGGAAACAATTTTTGAGGCCAGTGCTTCTGATAAAGGCCTCATCTCTAAAATATATAGGGAATTAAATCAAATTTATAAGAATCCAAGTCATTCCCCAATTGAGAAATGGTCAAAGGATATGAACAGGCAGTTTTTCTGATGAAGAAACCAAAGCTATCTATTCCCATATGAAAAAATGCTCTAAATCTCTAATGATTAGAGAGATGCAAATTAAAACAACTCTGAGGTACCACCTGACACCTATCAGATTGGCTAAAATGACAAAAAAGGAAGATAATAAATGTTGGAGAGGCTGTGGGAAAATTGGAACACTAATGCATTGTTGGTGGAGCTGTGAGCTGATCCAACCATTCTGGAGAGCAATTTGGAATTATGCCCAAAGGGCGATAAAGCTGTGCATACCCTTTGACCCAGCAATCCCACTTTTAGGTCTTTTGCCCAAAGAAATCATGGAAGGGGGAAAAGGGACCCACATGTACAAAAATATTTATAGCTGCTCTTTACGTGGTAGCAAGGAATTGGAAGTTGAGGGGGTGCCCATCAATTGGGGAATGGCTGGACAAGTTGTGGTATATGAATACAATGGAATACTATTGTGCTGTAAGAAATGATGAGCAGGAAGAGTTCAGAGAAACCTGGAGGGTCTTACGTGAGCTGATGATGAGTGAGATGAGCAGAACCAGAAGAACATTGTACACAGTATCATCAACATTGAGTGTTGACCTACTGTGATGGACTATATTCTTCTCACCAATGCAATGGTACAGAAGAGTTCCAGGGAACTCATGATAGAAGAGGATCTCCAAATCCAAGAAAAAAAAAGAAAGAAAGAACTGTGGAGTATAGATGCTGATTGAACCATATTATTTCTTTTGTTTTGGGTGCTGTTGTTTTTTTTTTTTTTCTATTTTGAGGTTTTGCATCACTGCTCTGATTCTTTCTCTTGTAACAGGATTAATGCAGAAATAGGATTAATGTTATTATGTGTATATATATGTGTGTGTATATATATATCTATATGTATATGTATAGATATATATAGATATAACCTATATCAGATTACCTGCTGTCTAGGGGAGGGGGGGAGGGAGGGGGAGGGGAGGGAGGGAGAAAAATCTGAAATTGTAAAGCATGTATAAACAAAAGTTGAGAACTATCTTTACATGTAACGGAAAAAATAAAATATCTCAAAAAAAAGTAAAAAAAAAATAAAACAGTCATTTCCTTCTTTTAAAAAAAAATAAAAATAATTGTTTGTTGAAATACAGGAGAAAATATATCTAAATACTCTCCTAGTTTTCTTATCTCTATCTCTATCTCTATCATTTCTATCTTAATCATCTCTGTCTCTGTCTCTATCTTTATGTCTCTATATCTTTATCTCTATCTATCTATACCTATGCCTATACCTTTCTCTATCTTTGTCTACATCTACATCTATGTTTATATTTACATAAAATCTATGTCTACATCTTTGTTTACACCTACACCTAATAATCTATCATCAGCATCTATTTATGCATATATGCATATATGCTCATACAGAAATACCCATACATATGTGCGCATGTGTTTATATTATTAGTAAGACAATATGCATACACATGTACATTATGTGCAAATATACATAACTAATTTTATCTTCATGACAATCCCACTCTAGGCAATATAAATATTTTTCCTAATTTTTCAGAAAAGGAAATTGGATTCTTGTCCATTTAGTTTGATTTGGCCAATCATCCAATGGAACTCAAATCCTCTTCTGTTCTCAAAGAATAGTGTTAGTTTTACTCACTAGGTTGAATTATTTCTGTAGAATGTGTGTTGTAGCATAGTCAAAACTATAATTTTAGGTAAACTGTCCTCTGAATTTTGAATATTCATTGAAAGCCATTTCATTTCAGGCAGTTTTCATTCTTTGTTTTCATCATATAGATGTGGCCGGAGGCTACACAAATGTCTACAGTTTAAAAAATGCAATCTAAATAAAAACAAAGAAAGCATGAAATGAAACTCAGAAAGAAAATAACTAGAAAATATTTTTACTGAACACTGTATACAGTAGATGGTAAAACCACACTCATTGCTTTACCTAACATTCCCATGTTAATGAAAGGCCATTTTTAATCAAGAGCTAGGGGAAAGAATCATATCTTTCCAAGGACATTAATGATGATAAAAGATTTAGCAGAGGCAAAGACTGCTGTAGTGCATGCAGTTGAAAAGCAGGGAGTCAACAAGGAAAAAAAAAGGAAATTATAAACATCAGGGATAACTCTGCTTAGTGAGGCTGGGCTGGCACTCCTATTCCCAAGGGGCAGGTGGGCAATATAAATTTCAGGTCTGAAAGCTAAGATAGAGAAACAGTTGTAAAACTTACTTTGCAAATACTGATTATTTGCTCTCTGCAAAAACTAAATACCAACAAATAGAAATAAAATGTTTTTTTAAACATATATAAAACATGTATGTAGTTATACATATTAGAAAGACAAAGAGACAGAGACAGAAGCAGATCATATTCTGAATGAAACTTTAAATCCACATATAATATACATTGCATTTCTTTATAAAGATATAGTAAAATGAATTTCATATTTTCTCTACTTGTTTTGAATAGCGATCTCTTATTATCTTCCTTTCCTTCCTTCCTTCCTTCCTTCCTTCCTTCCTTCCTTCCTTCCTTCCTTCCTTCCTTCCTTCCTTCCTTCCTTCCTTCCTTCCTTCCTTTCCTCCTCCTTTCTTCTTAGTATGTATGTATGCATGCATATATATACGAATCTATCTATGTGTCTATCTGTGTATTTATCTATCTGTCTGTCTATGTATCTACCTAAATTCTAATTATCAGTGTGGAATTATTTTATATATTGAAACTTAATTTATTATTTTTCTCAATCAAACTGTTGATTCTTTACAGTTTTGAAATAAAGTATGAAATCTATAAAAAGTAATAATTTTGTTTCCTCTTATTATGTTTATTCCCTATTTTTACTTCATTTTAGTATAGTTATATTTATTTTCTAGAATTATATTTTATACTACTGGAAATAAAAAAACCATCATTGTTTTAGCTCTTATTTCAATAGAAATATCTATATCCATTATTAATTATATATCTTTTTGCCCCTTGGTTTTAGATACTATTTACCTTAATTTTAAATTTTTTTAAATTTTTTGGTTGTTGTTGTTGGGTTTTTGTTTTTGTTTTTGTTTTTTTTTGGTAAGGCAATTGGGGTTAAGTGACTTGCCCAAGGTCACACAGCTAGTTAAGTGTCAAGTGTCTGAGGCTGTATTTGAACTCATGTCCTCCTGAATCCAATACTATTTACCATAATTATTAAAGAGCAGCTATTCCTCTCTAAAGTTTTAGAAGAAAATGGTATTGAATTTCTTAAAAGAAAGCTTTTCCAGCAATAATTAATGCAATTATGTGATTGTTATCTTTTATATGTATATTATTTATTGTATTTATAATTCTATTGAACGAATAATGTATAACTTTGCTATACTATATTATCTTTGTTAATATATTACAATGTCTTAGATAATATTTTATTTAATATTTTGACATAAATGTTCATTAGGAATATTGGTCCATAGTTTTCATTCTCCACTTTGTCTCCCCCTTCTATGTACATAGACCTTATTTATATCTTATAGTTTAAAAGAACTTATTCCTGGTTTTATATTCAGTATTTAAAAAAATATTATAATTGATACTCTAATGTTTGATAGAATATACTTGTAAATTCACCTTTTGTATTTTTATATGTTCCCCCTTCAAAGTTCATTTCTCACTTATTTTTTCTTCCTTATATTGAATTATATAAATGATTTATTTCCTCCCCTATACCAGAGAAACTACAAATAATGAGGCAGTGTCCTCAGTTCAGCCCCTAAGAAATAGATTCAAAGATATTGAATTGCCATAGATGATTTAACAATCTAATAAAAGCAATAATTATGGTTGTGGTTAGGATTTCCTTTAGATATACTTTTTTTTTTACAAAATATTTATTATATTTTTTAATGTAATAAACATTTGCATTTATAGTTTTTGGTTCCAATATTTTTTCCCTACTTCCCTCCCTCCCCTTACCCCTCTATGAGGCAGCAAAGAATCACATATGGGTTATACATGTATGATTATGTAAAGTATCACTATATTTGTAATTTTGTACATGAAAAATGGATTAAAAGAAAAAAAATGAAAGAAAGTGAAAAATAGTATGCTTCAGTCTGTTCCACCAATGTCACTTCTTTCTTTGGAGGTGAATAGTATATTTCATTAATAGTCCTTTGGGATTGTCTTAGATCATTGTATTGTTGAGAAAAGTCAAGTGATTTACTGTTGTTAATCAAACAATATCTCTGTCTCTGTGCACAATGTTCTCTTGGTTCTGCTCACTTCATTATATGTCATTTCGTGCATGTCTCTCCAGGACTTTCTGAAGACATCCTGCTTGCCATTTCTTATAACACAATAACATTCCATCACCATCATATACCACGGTTTGTTTAGCCATTCCCCAATTGATGGGCATTTCTTTGATTTCAAATTCGTAGCTACCACAAAAAAACAAAAAACAAAAAAACTGCTATAAATATTTTTGAACAGATAGGTTTTTGTTTTTGTTTTTGTTTTTTTTCTTTTTGGTGATGTCTTTGCGATATAAACCTAGCAGTGGTATTGCTGGATCAAAGGGTATGCACAGTTCTATAGACAGTTGGGCATAGTTCCAAATTGATATGCTTATTTTAAATGTTTTTTGAACTAGCTTCTTAAAGTATGAAATATTTTCATTAGAGTTGATAAATAGGTTTTAGGGAACTATGAGATGACTGTCCTGCATAAAAATATAACAGTTGTGGGTTACAAAATTTTGACCTCCTTAGAAAGCACCAGACAGAAATTCCAAAGGCATGTTTGATTTTGTATGAAGTAATTATTACAATGAATTATGTAATAGTTTGCAAATATTGCAGTCATCCCAAAGGAAAAATAATTCATAATTAACAACAGAAAAAATTTAAATCTTGGAGATATAACAATCTCAGAAAAAATCAATCTGTATTTATTAAAAGGAGTATTATTGTTTTAGTCTTAATCACTGATTAACTTGAATTATCACACAGTAATTCCAAAGAAGATTTAATCATGTATGAAACATCAATATTTTTATTCAGATTTCCATAGATTTGAAAACAAAATTGAACCACATTATTTTTCCTGTTTAATGTTTAGCTTTTGAAATAAATTTAATAATCCTGCTTCTATAGCTAACCTGATTAAATGACTTAAATATTACAATAACAAGCCATTTGAACTTATTTTTTAAAAATCTAAATCATATTTGAGTTGTGACCTATTTTAGTTATTTTGTTTAATAATTCATAAGACAATATTTTCAGCCTCTACATTTTGAAATCTTGATGCTTTGGAAAATTTCACTGGAATGAATGTGCCATCCACTAACTCACTAAGTTCCTCAATAATTCATCCTTAATGACTATAGTCCATGGTTTACAATAAATTTACCCTCGAGGATCATTTAGAGGAGGGGCATTTTTTTCTTCTGATATGATATTTCTCCATCTCCATCTCAGCTATTTTTTTTCTGGATAGTCAATTTGTTGTCCTTGTTTATTTATCTCTGTATTTATACCCTGATAAAATATACAGATATAGTTTGCATATATATGGTTTTTCCATCTTTGAGATTCATGGTGATCCTTTAATTAAAGCAAAATTCACTTTATCTATTGTTGCCATTGTTATCAGTTATACAATTAACTTTTATGCCAAGCACTGTGCTAAGAGCTAGAGATACAAAAATGAAAATGATAGACAATCCCTGATCTGAAGGGGCTTACAATTTAAGGGGGAAGAAGGCACACAAAAAGAAGCTTCAAAGAGGAGGAGAAGCTAAGTGGGGTGGGAGCAAGATAGAATGAAGTCAATAAAAGTGGAACTGATGGGAAATAAAGTAACAGATGACATGGGAGCCCTCTTTAAATGAAGTCTTTGAGAGGGGTTATTTGATCTTCTCCAGCTCTCCAATCAGAAAGGCAGAACGTACTCAGGGTATCAAAGCTAATATAGCCTTACAGCATATTTAGTTTCTGGATGATGAGATTTCTTGGTGATATGCTATGATTGTTGTTTAGTATGATGATGGCTTTATACTACAATTCATTTTGTTTGTTTGTTTGGGAGAACACTTGCATCTATTGTATATTTGCTTCTGTGTGTATGCACATTTGTGTGTGTTTGGCCTGTGACTTTAGGTCTTGGCAATCATATTTCTGCATATACCGTATCATGTCAGAAAGTTTTAATTATTCACTTTTAATTGTATTCTTTTACTTATATTGCTGCACTTCTTGTAGCTGCTGGAGTAGAAATAGAAGAGATTTGTATTGGGCACAACCTTTCACTCAACAATTATTGAACTCCCTCCACTTTTACTACACTTGAGAATCGGGCCCTGAATATCTTAAAAATGATTCCTGGGGCAGCTAGGTGGCACAGTGGATCTGGCGCTGGAGTCAGGAGGACCTGAGTTCAAATCCGGCCTCAGACACTTAACACTTACTAGTTGTGTGACCCTGGGCAAGGCACTTAACCCCAATTGCCTCACTAAAAAAAAAAAAATAATGATTCCCTATTCATCATGCATCTGTGTTCATTTGTTTAAAAAGTGTTATCACACAGTACCCAGGTACTTCTATTCTTTCAGTACTGGCATAATAAAAAATATACCTTTTAGTAGTTCATATGACCTAGCATAAGAATCTATTGTTATCCTCCCTTATGAAAACTAAAATATGTTCTAAATTATTCTAAAGATTCTGAAGCGGGGCAGCTAGGTGGTACAGTGGAAAGAGCAGTGGCTCTGGATTCAGGAGTACCTGAGTTCAGCTCTGGCCTCAGACACTTAACACTTAAAGCTGTGTGACCCTAGGCAAGTCACATAACCCTCATTGCCCCACGCAAAAAAACATAAACAAAACAAAACAAAACAAAACAAAAAGATTCTGAAGCAATTCTATTATTAACATCTGTTAAGTTGGTTTAAACTTATATACATGATACTTTTCTCATACAGGTTTTGATGTAAATGGTTTGTATGATTTTCAAGATTTCAAATTTAGTTATTGTGAAAAAAAATCCCCTAAAGATCAACTGCTTCCAAGATCTAAATTCTTCCTGAGCTTCCTAGTCACATGAGTGGGCTCAGAGTGGCACTAACTAAAGCATGGATGAAAAATAAATGGTAAGTTTTAACTAATAAATTAAGTTTATTTTCAAAGATTATTGTTCCTCCAAAGTATCTTACTTGGCAGTAGGAAATGAAAACTGATCTAGGAAATTGATAATATATGCTATAATACTGGCTCTACCACATCCTAGTCCTTATTTTGTTGCTTATTTAATTCTTTAACTTAAATACATACACACATATAGTCAGAAACTTAGATGATTTTTATATTTGTTTTAATATTTTTTCATACAAATATATATTGTTATTGAAATATTATTCTGACTTATTCTGGATGTTTATACTCACAATTTTTGTTATCTTCATTTTCTTCATTGTATTGGATTTCTTTTTTTGCTTACTACTATGTTATGATTTTCCTACTGAGTTTTCCTTACATGGGTGTCATCCATTTCCCATAATTTATAACATGTTTATATTCATTACAAATATAAAGGATTTATCAATAATTTTAATAGATTGAATGATTTTGTGCATCGCCTGATATTTTGATGCAAAGGGTAGTGGGTCTTTTAATTTATTTTTTAATTAATTTTTTTAATTAATTTTTTGAGTATTGGTTTTTAATCATGAAAATTCATATCACCATATTCCTATAAATCCTTCAGATAAGTCTTGTCTTGTTTGATTGTTTTCATTGAATTTAATAGACAACATTTTTCAAATTTTCCTTTTGAATGTTTTTCATATTTTGTAAACTTTTATTTCCCTTTATTCATTGTCTTTAATAACCTTAAAAAACATAAAATATTTGGGAGTTTACCTTCCAGGGAAATGCAGAAACTATATGAACATAATAACAAAACACTTTAAACAAAAATAAAGTCAAATGTAAAGAAAAGGGGAAAAAAATCAAGTGCTCATGGATAGACTGAGCTGATATAATAAAAAGGACAATTCTACCTATATTAATTTATTTATTCAGTGTCATAGCAATCAAACTACCAATTTTTTGTAGAGCTAGAAAAAATATCAAACTTCTGGAAGAACAAAAGGTCAATGAAATCAAGGGACTTAATGAAAAAAAGGCAAAGGAAGGTGGGCAAGGTGTAGTAGATCTAAAACTATATTATACTGAAACAACCATCAAAACTCTTTGGTACTGGCCAAGAAATAGAGTGGTGGATCAGTAGAATACATTAGGTACAGAAAACACAGAAGGACATGCATATAGGAATCTACATTTTCATAAACCCAAAGACTCCAGTTTCTAGGATAAGAACTCACCATTTGACAAAATCTAGAGTCTTGTATTTGAAAGTCAAATGTTTTATTCGGCTCAGGTCTTTTCATCAAGAATGTCTAAAAGTTATCTCTTTTAGTGAATTGTCTATTTTTCTCCTGAAGGATTATACTCAATTTTGCTGGGTAGGTGATTCTTGGTTGTATTCCCAGTTCCTGTGCTCTCTTGGAATACTGTATTCCAAGCCCGCCAATCTTATAATGTCAGAGATGCTAGATGTTGGGTTATACTGACTGTGACTCCACCATACTTGAATTGTTTCTTTCTGGCTTCTTTTACTGAGAGCTCTGGAATTTGGCTATAATATTCCTAGGAGTTTTCATTTGGGGAACTTTTAGGAAGTGAGCAGTGGATCACCAGTAGAATGTATTTTTTTTAGGGTACTATTTTCTTTAATATTTTTTGTGTCTTATTTAGTAATATGTTGACTTTTTTCATCATTTTCTTGGATCACTCTCATTTCTCTTCCTATTTTTTCCTTTACCTGTCTTACTTCGTTTTCAAAATTTTTTTGAGCCCTCCTATGGCATGACACCAATGTATATAGAAACTTTAGATGTAGGACCTATGACTTTGTTATCTTCTTTGGAGAGTGTATTTTCATCTTTCTTGTCACCATAGTAACTTTCTCTGGGCAGAATCCTTTTTTTTTTCTGTTTACTCATTTTCACAGTGTTATTCTTGATTTTTAATTTTTTGTTAAAGCAACGCATTGCTTCCAAGATAGAGGGTACACTGTCCTAAGTTTCAGGGAGTTTGTGCAGCTGTTTTCAGAGATACCTCTAGGGATTTGTAAGTTTTCACTTCTTTCAAGGTGGTATGATTTAAGGAGAGGTATGTTTACTACTCTCCTGGCCTGTGCTCTTGTCTGCAAGCAAACAGAAGCCTAATTTCCTAGCTGGTAACTATGAGGAGTGTCCGGCTCCACTATGGCTGCAAACTATGGTGTGCTAGTGTTCCTCCATGACCTGGTACCTCCACCCAAGACTGTGATCTAGATCAGGATATGGGCAAAACAATAGAGTCCTGCCTCAGTACTAGCAAAGAGACACCTGCAATTTCCTTCTGGCCAATTGTTTGATCCCCTTACCCTCTGTGGGCTGAGTTCCACAAGCCACTGGTGTTGCTGATAATTCAGTGGCTTCCAAGGCCTGCTCCTGGTTTACTGGTGTTGTGTTTGTACTGTTGTACTAAACTGTGCTTTACTATCCTCCACTCTCACCGTGGTGAGACCAACCTTTTTTGCTGACATTCTAAGTTGTCTTTGACTGAAAAATCATTTCACCCAGTCATTTTGTGGGTTCTGCTGCTCAAAGAATTTTATTTTTCCATTATTTGAAGATATTCAGAGGGGTATTGGTAAAAGCTCAGGTGATTCATAGCTTTTCCTCTGCCATCTTGGTTCTCCTCAGACATAGTCTCTCTTACTAGTTGGCCTTTAGCATGTACCCACAATGATACCTTTTCTGCTTTTTCTATATTTATCTACCATACAAAGGTTTCTACTACTAATCTACTATAACACCACATAAGCAGTTATCTTAAATATATTACTCTTCTTTCTTCACTATCAATTAAATGTTTTTAAAATGACATCATCACTGCAATCCAATCTAATAACTTTCTCTGCAAGTATCATATTCCAATAAGTTACACAGAATATCACATTATTATAATGAAATCACGATTAATGCACAAAACCAAATCTTTCGTTCCCTGAAGTAAATTGGAGATGACCTAGGTTCCATTGGTAATTTTGCTATATGAAGCTCTCTAACTGGTTTACTGCATGATAAATCATTTAAGAAGTCTATTTTTCTATTATACAGCCTCAAAGTTTCTACCAGCATCCCTGAGCAATAGCAATTGTGATTGTCTTTCCTAAGTAGATTTCCTATTTGGGTACCCAAATCTATTGGACCCGTATTCAAGAATATTCTATTTTTAGAAAAATTTCCATATCACTTATGAATTGGTTCTTCTGGTACAAAATTTATTTCACGAATAAATGTATAAAAATATCAATATTACATTTTCTGTCCAAAAATTCTCAAAAACTTCCTATTAATTTCTTTCCATTTTCAAACAGAAAAAAACAACTCATTTCCAATCAGATTTTTTCTTGATATTATTCCAACTTAACATCTCCAAATTCTCTTATTGGATTATGGCTTTTATTTTCTTTAACAAAGACAATAGGGAAGAAGAGAAGGTGAATAAGTGACAAAAGAAAATGGAAATGTGATATGATCAGATATCTAATGGAAGCTGATTGCTGGCTCAGATATTTCAAGAAGCAAAATACTCACTTTAAGGTAAACCTACCCTTCAATATAGGATTCATGAGGAAATTTACCAGTTAATTAATAATTCTAATTTGCTGAAATATAGGCCTGACCCCAAGACTTGGTGGGTTGGGACAAATAAAGATTTTGATATAATGAAGAAAGTTTCTTTCAAATATGTTCAGTGGCAGACACACACATAAACACACAGTCTCATTACTTCTGTCTCCATTTATATTGCATGAAGCTTTGTCACTCATTAGACTTTGAGCTTCTTGAAAAAAGAGCCTCTTTTTATCTGTCTTTGTATTTCTAACAACTACATAGTCCCTGACACATAGATGATGTTTAATACTCATTGACTGCATGACCACATAGCTGGAGATAGAAAAATATTCCTTTTGTTCTTTCATTATGATTAACATTTAAATGAGGAAGGATAACAGTAAGAAACAATTATGTTTGCATTTCTCAGACAACCCACACTTTTACTCAGTATCATTCCAGCCTTAGAGCTAGCCAAATATTCTTATAATGTAATTCAATGTAATTCTAGTGATAGATATTTAATGGTTTTTATAATTTGGGAATCCTGATGTGTCATTGTGACATTGTAACATATGAATGACCCTCACAGCCCTGCCAGTGAGAACATAAATTCTGATAGGTCTTGCCAAACTCAAGTATTGTTTTTAAAGTTATCTTGTTCATTCATTGAATGTGTCTGAAGGACAGCCTGCTTAAATTCAAAAGGTCAGATGATAGGATGTATGAGTATATGCACACAATGGCAGTATATATACAAAAAGGATATTACAACATACACATTTAATAGTCAGGCATATATAAAAAGTTCCTCAAGTTTTGCATGACACATTAGAGTTCCCATACTCATATTATGATTCAGGTTATTTTCAGGAACTTAGAGTCATGTTCCTCCCTCTTTATACATACATACATATGTGCATATATACATACATACATGCATACACATACATACATAATTGTGTGTATGATTTGAATCTATGTGTAAATGTATGTTTATCTGTATATGTATATGTACATACATACACACATATACATACTTAGAGATAAGTTTTGTTTATATAAATATTGAGAGAGATAGAGAGGATGGGGAGAGGAAAAGAGAGAAGAAAAGAACATATAGGACAAGAGAGGAAAGGAAAGTTTGATCCATTTTCATCAAAAATATAAGGAAAATTAATAAATCATATATATCTTGAGGTATTACATGATCATTTAAATGTATATTACTCACCCATACTTTTGATAACAGAATTGGACATTTTTTGTGTATAAACACTGTGTGAGAAGATATTAATGAAATTTTATGAAAGTTTTTATTAAAGATGCTGGAAAATCAAAGGAATAATAGCTATTGTTATACCGTTTTATGCAAAAGAAGCATCTTTGAAAATACTAGATTTCAATCACATGCCTGAGCAGAATTCTTAAAAACTGAACCTAAGTTATCTATTTTCCTTCCCTCAGGCGCCTCCTACACTAACTTTGTTGATTGTTTTGTACCAAGAAATTAAGAAAGATAATAACCAGCCTTAGGAAATAAAACACCTCTTTGTAGTAGATAACAACATGAAAGTAGATATTTATCATTTGACATTAGGCACTACATTAAAATATTTTTATTAATATGCTGTAGTCACATCCCCACTGAATATGGCTAATTAAGTCATAGTAGGAATTCCAACTAGTCTCTATACAGAAGAGTAATCAGGATAATTTAGTGTTACACATCTGGTCTCCTTTGTGTCCATCAGAGCTTTCATTTTTAAAACATTCTTATGTTCTACATTTCACATGTAGAAAACTACTTTATATGCTGTACAGGCATATGCAAATCATTTTCTTTTGTTTTGAGAGAGAGATAAAACTAATCACTTATATCATTTGATTTTATATGTGCTTCTTTACCTGAACAGTTTTATTTTATTAAACATGTGATTTTATGGCATTATTATAGCATATTCTTATATATTAACAACCATACAGCTTCATTGAAAATGCAAGTCAAAAGTTGGAGAATGTAATTCATTAGGCAAGGAGCAGGAATTTTTATAATTATGTTTAAATGTATAACTAATTTTCATTTTTAATTCACTGCAGCAAGTATTTGAAAATAGAAACATTATTCTCAATGATTTAACTCCTGTAAAACATCCAAAAAAGAGCACCAGTAGAGTGTAAGAAGTGTCACAGTAATATGGAGCTAATTTGAGTTTGAGAAAGCATTTGTTGGACTATAATATTCTCATCCATGCTCCTGTTTTCTGTGTTTATTGAAAATATGCACATTTATTTTATAAGGTATTATTCATATAATAATTTATAGTTGATAAGCAATATAGATTGTAAAAATCAGCCTCAAAATCAGAAACATATGTGTTCAGATACTACCTGTGAAACCTATTCAATATGTTATTCTGGAAAAGTCATTAAAACAATTCATGTCAAAGGCAATTCTCAAATATTATAACTTGCATAAATGCTTCCAATAAAATCTACTTTGATAAAGGGAAGAATGTTAAATACGAGTTCCTTAAATCAAGGAAATAACAAGTCTGGACCAAAATGAAACCAAGATAAATAAATTCTGATACTTATGCATAAAAATTCCCTTTAGAAAATTGACATTCCTTATATGTACTAATCAATCTAATTTATATATAGATAAATTTTATGAATTTTAAATTACAAATATTAAAATATCTTTCTAACTCCTATTCATATAGACTATATAAGAAAAGAGCATGAGACAAAGAATATGAAAAATTGTTTTCAAAATCTGGATTATTCAATTAGTACCTATATGACCTTTGATATATGTGTATTTGTATATGCATATGTGAATATATAATCTCTGAGGCTATAGTTTATTCATCTATTTTTAAAAAATGGTGGCAAAGAGGATTGGACCAAATTAAATTTTAGTGGTTTTCTAAGCAATAAATCTGTGAAATTATGGAATTTCAAATCTCAGTGATACCAGGGAGAAGGCAATTAGTTTTAACCCAAGGAGACAAACTTAGAAGATTTCTAGTACAGAAGGAATTGATAGACCTTATAAATTTTGGAAAACTATAAAACCACCAGATATTAGTTCATGATTAGGGAAAAGAATTCATTACATGGAGCGACCATCAAATTTTTTATAGGTGAGAGTTCCTTCCCCACCCCAACTGGCTTTCCCTTCACCACATTATCTATGTATTTTCATGATGTTATTCCTTATGGCCAACTTCTGTTGATATTCCAAAGTATAAGGTATTTTTAAAAGATGACACCTGCCCACATATTAGGGAACTTCAACATTCATATAAATACTTCATTTTTCAAGTCATCTTAATATCCTGGTTCTTCAATTTACCCATTTCTCATGACCTACTTCTAGAATCTCCCTCTACCACCACAACTCAGTAATTTACTGCTTTGAATTTTGTTCAAGATTCTCATAGCATTGCCTATTTACTTCCTTGGACATTCTCTTTCCTCTTCCAATGATTTTAATGACTGGCTCACATTCTTTCTCTTTTCCCTAGTTTCTGCCCACACACAGGGAGGCTGCATCATACATATAGATCACTTACTCAACCACCCTCACTTCTCAGTTCCTCAATTTACTCATTATCTGGGTTTACCATATGACAAATAATTTCAACTTGACCGTCACTGAAGCAAGGCAATCTTTTTATATCTCCCTAATGACAGTGTTTTATTCATACTTTTTTCCTTCCTTCTCAAAACTTTCATGGCTCCACTATATCCCTCCTTCTGGGGGAGAAGCATACTATATATTTCCCTTAAAAATTATATCATTTGGGGCAGCTAGGTGGCACAGAGGATAAAGCACCGGCCCTGGATTCAGGAGGACCTGAGTTCAAATCCAACCTCAGACACTTGACACTTACTATGGGACTTTGGGCACGTCACTTAACCCTCATTGCCCCACCAAAAAAAAAAAAATTATATCATTTGCCAAGTATTTTTTCCCTCCTACTAAAATGATATCATATGGGGGAAGATCCAAGATGATGGAAGAAAGGCAGTGAATTTCCAGAGCTTTCCCCAAGACCCTTCCAAATACCTTCAAATAATGCCATAAGACAATTCCTGGAGCAGCAGGACCCACAAAAAGATAGCATGAAATAATATTCAATCCAAAAATAACTTAGAAGGTAGGCAGAAAATATGTTATACTGGGGTGAGAGTGGGGTAAAATATAGCACAGGACTCACAAACACAGACCCATCCTCAGAGCAGCCCTGGTCAAAGCCACAGCAAACTAGGGGAAGGCCTTGGGATCCTCTGAATAAGCATCTGCAGAAACTGCTTCTGGAACTCATCCCAGAGATGGTATTGGGGTCAAACAATTGTCTGAAAGATATTACAGGGATCTCTTTGTCAGCATTGAGGTAGGACCCTACTGTTTTGTCCATACTTGGATCCAGGTCACAGTCTTGGGTGGTGGTTCTAGGCAGGGGAGGAACACAAGCACCCTGGAGCTTGTGATCACTGTGGAGTGGGACTCTGTTCATAGTTCTAGGGCAGAAAAGCAGACCTGTGGTTGCTTGCAGACCAGAGCATAGGTCAGGAGAATAGTAAAAATACCTCTCCTTAAATTATAACACCTTGAAAGAACTAAAAACTTGAAAATTCCTAGAAGTGTCTCTTAAAATAGCTACACAAATCGCCTGAAGCTTGGGACAGCGCACCTTCCACCATGGAAGCAGTGTTCCACTTTAACAAGGAGTTAAATGTCAAAAAATAAGCTGGGAAAATGAGCAAAAAGAAAACAAATGCTAACCCTAGAAAGTTTCTATGATGAAAAGGAAAATCAAAATACGCCTTCAGAAGAAGATAACAAAGTCAAAGCTCCTACATCAAAAGCTTCCAAGTAAAATATCAATTGGGCACAGGCCATAGAAGGGCTCAAAAAGGACTCTGAAAATAAAATAAGAGAGGTAGAGGAGAAAATGGAAAAAAATGAGAGAGATGCCAGAAAATCATGGGAAAAAAGTGAACAGCTGGGTAAAGGAGACAAAAAATATACTGAAGAAAATAATACCTTAAAAAAGAGCCTAGATCAAATGGTAAAAGAGGTACAAAAAAGCCTATGAGGAAAAGAATGCCTTGAAAATTCAAATCGACCAAATAGAAAAGGAGGTACAAAAGCTCTCTGAAGAAAATAACTCCTTAAAAAATGCAAGGCAATGTGAAATATGTCATTGTAACAAAAACTGACTTGAAAAATAGATCCAGTAGAGATCACTTGAAAACTATTCAACTACCTGAAAGCCATGATTAAGAAATTAAAAAAAAAATTAAAATAAAGAAGCCTAGACATAACCTTTTTTTTTTGGGGGGGGGGGAATGGTGGTTAACTGATTTGCCCAGGGTCACAAAACTAATAAGGGTCAAGTGTCTGAGGCCAGATTTGAACTCAGGTCCTACTGAATCCAGGGCCGGTGCTTTATCCACTGCACCACCTAGCTGCATCCTAGACATCACCTTCTAAGAAATTATCAGGGAAAACTGCCCTAATATTCTAGGAAGAGAAGGTAAAATAAAAATTGAAAGAATCCACTGATCACCTCTTAAAAGAGATCCTAAAATTAAAAGTCACAATAATATTGTAAACAAATTCCAAAACTCACAGGTCAAGGAGAAAATATTGCAAGCAGCTGAAAGAAACAATTCAAGTATTGTGGAGTCACAGTCAGCATAACTCAAGATTAAGCAGCTTCTACATTAAAGGATTGGAGGGCTTGCAATATGATATTCCAGAGGGCAAAAGAACCCAGAATCAACTACCCAGAAATACTGAGTATAATCCTTCAGGAGAAAAAAATGGGAATTCAATAAAAAGAAGACCAGAGTTGAATAGAAAATTTGACTTTCAATTATGAGACTCTAGAGAAGCATAAACAGATAAACAGGAAAAAGAAATCATGGGGTATATTAAAAGGATAAACAGTTTACATTCCTACATGTTAAGATGATACTTGTAACTCATAAGAATTTGCTCATTATTAGGACAGCTAGATGGAGAATTTTTAGACTGAGGGTACTGGTGTGAGTTGAATATGAAGGAATGGTATCTTTAAAAAAAATAAAATTAAGGGGTGATAGAGAAATGCATTGACTGAAAGGTAAAGGGAGAGGTGGAATAGGGTCAATTATCTCACAATAAAGAAGCAAGAAAAAACTTGTACAGTGGATGATGGAGGAGGTGCTGAGGAGTGAGAGAACCTTACTCTCATCTGAATTGAATAAAAGATGGAAGAACATACACACTCAATTGGTTATAGGAATCAATATTACCCTGCAGCAAAGTAGGAAGGGAAGGGAATTGGGAGGGTGACAGAAGGGAGGGCAGATTGTTGGAAGGGACAATCAGAAGCAAAACACTTTTGAGGAAGGACAGGGTGAAAAGTGATTGAGAATAGAGTTTCATGGGGAGAGAATAGGATGGACAGATTGAAAGTTAGCAATAATAACTGTGGAAAAATTTAATCAAATTTGTATGACAAAGGCCTCATTTCTCAAACACAGACAATTGATTCAAGTTTATTAAAATACAAACCATTCCCTAATTGATAATTAATCAAAAGATATGGAAGAATTTTCAGATAAAATAATCAAAGCTATCTATAGCCATATGAAAAAAATGCTCTCATTCCCCTATTGACTAGAAAGTTGGAAGTAAAAAACAATTTGGGAGTACTACCTCATGCCTATTGTACTGGATAAAAGGACAGCAGAGGAATATGACAAATGTAGGGGATATGGGGAAAATGAGACATTAATGCACTGTTGGTGCAGTTGTAAACGTTTTCAAATGCTCTATGGAGCAATTTGGAACTATTGCCAAAAGGCTTTAAACCATCCATATTCTTTGATCTTCTAATAGGACTACTTGATTGTTCTCCAAAATGAGACAAAAACCAAAAAGTTAAAGGACCTATATATACAAAAAATATTTATGGCAGCTCTTTTCTGGTGCAAAGAATTTTAAATCGAAGAGATGCCCATAAATTGGCGAATAGCTGAATAATCATGGGATGAGATTACGATGTAACACTATTGTGCTATAAACATGGTAAGCATGATAGTCTCAGAAAAAACCTGGAAAGATATACATGAGCTGATGCAAAGTGAAATGAACTATATACATAGTAACAGTTATTCTTATCAACACAATTATCCAAGACAACTCTGAAGGACTTATGAAAAATATGATTCATTTCCAGAGAAAGAACTGATGATGTCTGAATACAGATTGAAGCATTTTTTATTTTTAAATTTCTTTTTCTTGAGATATTTTTGTCTGTTTTCTTTCACAGCCTGACTAATAAGGAAATGTTTTCCATGACTATATATGTATAACTTATATTGAAGTGCTTGAGTTCTTAAAGGTTGGGAAAGGAGGAATGGTGGAAGAGAAACACAAATTTCCAAACACAAAAAAATGATGTTAAAATTGGTTTTACATGTAATTAGGGAAATTAAATATTCTAAATAAATAATAAAAAATAAAGTAAAATTACAACATATGAATTCTATCTCCCATTATCTTTTATTTCATCCCTGTCTCATATAAAAATATTTGTTCCTCTCTTTGCCACTGTACAGCTCTTTATGTGCACAACAGATCCCATTCAATCTTGTCTCCTCCAACAAACTGCCAAATCTATCATCCTTAACTAGTAATTTAATTTCAATTTCTCCTGATCTATTGACTGCTTCTTCACTGCCTATTTTCTACCTCCTCCATCCTCAAAACTCTTTCAGTTGTTCCAGCTTGGTGGTCTTCTCCATGCCATAATAAGGTACTTGCATAGAATTCTTATGAATAAATAAAAAGCATTTCTGTGTTTTGTGTAAACATGTGTGTATGTATGCATGTTTGTATATAATAACCCATGCTAACTAACTGTGAGATTTAAAATTGGATATTAGATCATAAATCTCCCCTCTTTAACCTTTCCTTTAATTTATTTCCCAGACTAGTGAATGGAAGAAGCTTCTGGTTTTCTAGTTAGAGCTTTTATTGTATGGTAGTTACAAGGTGATGTTGATTAGAGGGATAGGAAAGTAGAAATACAAAACAAATCGTCTTAAGTCTAAGCTTAGTCTATATTCCGTATAAAACTCACCAAAACCCAAGGCCACCTTTGGGGAGAGAGAGAGACTGTGTCAAGCTCATGCTGCTGCTAACCGTGAGCTGGGCTGAGTCAAACTCCAGTCAGCGTCTGGAGTACAACGCAGTCAGGAGACCAGCAGAGCAGGAAAAAGCTCCCACTTCTGTTCTCTCCTTGCCTTTTAAGCTCGCACCCCGGAAGTGGAGTGCTAGCAGGCCAACTGGTGTGCGTAGCTCATGCCGTTGGTCTCTTCTCCGAAAGGGTGGTCCTTAAAGAAAAACTGGCATCTCTCCATTATCGCTAACCGACTGTTAAAACTTTTTACCACATAACAATATGCTAATAACAATATAGAAAAGGGAGAGAGGAAAGTTTTGTCCAGAGGGGTGGGTTTTTATCCTCATGAACGTGTGCTTTGACATTGTTCTTGCAAAGGGAGGGCCTCTGAAGAGAGTACATGTTACAGATGGTGTATATTATAACAGAAAGAGAAATAAAAAGAACAACAACAAAACAGAACTGTTCATTTAAATTCTCTGAAAGTCTTTTCTCAGATGTCCTCTAGGTATAATCATGGAATGGAAGTCTTTTCAGGGGTTGATGTGTGGATGCTGGTAATCAGCCAGGAAAATTTCCTACAAAATTGAGCTTAGCACAACTTTAAAATAGCTTTGTCAATAATCAAATCAAACAAGGAGATTTCTCAAAAAGATGTCTAAGGGAATTCAGAATCTTAGTTGTTACACATGAAACATATAATAAAACAAAAATTGAAACATTCTTTAAAATTAATATTACTATAGTCCCCCCTTATGGAGGGTAGATTGAGAAGACAATTGCTGCAATATTAATTTCTTAAAATAATTCTTATCTTTGTTTCATCACTTTTTGCATCATCTGCCTAATTATCCTCATGCCATTATGAGAAATTAAAAAATCTAATATAATTGGTAACAGATGGCAAGGCCAAATTCAATACTGTATTTATCATGGCACCTGAGATAATTATGGGGGTTACCATAAAAGAACAGAGAAATGATGGGATATGAGCATTCCAACACTCGAGTAATATATACTGCCCATGTAGTATGCCAGACTTAAAATAGGTGGATGGAATATATGTCCATGCCACCAAACATATTGGAGGAAACTGAGTCAGACTTAATTAGATGTATGGAATTGAGATGTCCATGGCATCAGGCATATAGGAGGGGGCGTAGCAGCCAGGTGAAGAATGAAATGGGTGGGATCAAAACTTCCAACCATCTGTACAGTATTGTGGGGAGAAATTAAATAAAATATTAAACCAAGAAAATCCAGCCTCAACATTTGTCAAAATCCATTCCCCTTGGCCATACCTTGATTTCATGCATGTCTCCCCTCATGTGAGAGTTCAATGTCTGCTCTTGCATGTATTCCTCTTGTGATTGGATGGCATCTTGGCCAACTGGCATCTGATAACTCAGAATAAAGGCAATTAATATCTTAAATGATAAGTTCCCATAATCCAAGTCTCATATGGATTTAAAAATTGAGGACAATAAATGATCTCAAAAAAATGTGAATGTACATTGAATCAGAATATAATATACAATTATGCAAAAATTTCAAATAATACCCCTTTTTTAACTAAGTATACAATTACTTTTGTGAAAAATCAGAACATATTTAAATACAAGTTAAAGCACAACACAATCTCAAAGAAAACTTTTTTTTTTGAAAAAAAGAACTCTTACAAATGTTCCCCTCTTTTTTTTTGAATATGCTTATCAAAAATAATATTTCTAGAATCAATTTATACTTGCCATGGCAAACAGTTTGCTGGGGAAATGCTTTGAAGAGTTTGATCAAATAATCAGTTGAGAGAAAAAAAATAACAAAAACAGCCAACTCAGAATATGGGAGCACAATACTCCCAGAATTAACATTGTATTATGAAATCAAAACCATCTTGCAATGTTTCAAAATTAGATGAATGAATAGAAGAAAATACATATGAAAGAAGAAAAGACAATAAAATTCAAACTAGGGAAAACTAAATGAATAAGAACTTAACATTAATAAGAGTATTACAAAATATAAACGATCACATGACTATAAAAGCTTTTACCAATATTCTCTTTTTTTTAAACTAAGTATAAAACACAATCTCAAAAGCATGAAAATCTCTATGAAAATAAACCCATACCATTAATTTCAAAATGTAGGTGTTATAGCATAGAAATCCTATGTAATCTCTGAACTGATACTATTACTCTGAGTGAATTCAGAACACTTTTGATTCCAGTATCTAAAATCTCCAATACTCATATCAATACCTTGCTGCTTACTTCTACATTTCTGTAAAATATGTACCCTTCCATGGCAAAAGAAGTGGAGTCTTGAACTATAATTGTCATTCTTATTCAGCTTAAGTTTTTCTTCTTTAACCCCTCTATATGGTCTGTTAGTCCTTTCACCATACAAATGCTTTATAAGGTTACTAATTAAAGACAAAGGCAGATTAGCAAAATTATGAACAAAATGAGCATATTTTAATTTAAAGGGTTTTCTAATGTTTTCTCAGAAGCATGGCCAGGCTTGGGAAGGGCTGAGCCTGAAGCTGCAAATACAGGTAGAGAAAGCTGCACATGCGCATTAGATCTTTGGACTTACCTGGCAGGACAATCAAGGGGCTTGGCCAAGGGAGGGGTAGAAGGTGGGGTCTGGAGAGGAGGGGACAGACCAGGGCAACTTGAATCAGACTTGATTTCCCCTTCCCCCACTTTGCCTCCAGGTGCTAGGAGATTAAAAGCTTCTAGAGTTTGGGTTGATGCAAAATTAGAGCAACAATTAGTGTTAGAACTTGGAAAAGCTGCAGGAATCAGAGATTTCTCTGAAAAAGCATGGCTGGGAGAGGGGGAGCACCCTTGTGTGACCACCTTGCTGGCTCTTCTAACAAAAATAAAAACAGAAAATCCACAAAAACAAAGCATTAACATGATCTTATCTTCCATTTGTCTGGTTAAACAGACTAAAATAAAAAATAGTGTAATTAGGGAATTTAAAAGGTCCAATTGAAATTTAAAGGTACTTTGCAGTTTAAAGGGACAGGGTAGGGGAAATTTCTTACCCAACTGGAAGATCAGAAGATTGAGGTTCAGCTTTCCTCTTCGTGGTCAGTCATCTGTTAAGGCTAAAATTCTAGCTAGTCTGTCTAAAATATTTAATAAGTGGTCGCCAATAAATTATAAGCTTTAGCAAGAGTTAGACTTTTAAGCATTTATTAAGGATAATAAGAATTTGGTAAAGAGAAAAGGAAAGGCCTACATTCATCTATCTATTAAAGGGAGAGAGCATTCCTAGCTCCGCTCTCCGCCAGAGTCCACAGGAAAGAGAGTGAGTAAGAGCGCCAGGCTCCCCCTTCTTCCTTCCACCAGCAAAAGTCACTTTCTGATGACAAAGAAAAGACACATGATCTTGCCCTCAGAGACGTTCACCTCATGGTGGAGCTTTTCTACAGTAAGTCTCCAGCAGGTGGCGTCATTCCGATAGTTACATATACCTGTACATACGTATGTATGTGTATACATATATACATTTATATACAGATATAACACTAAATCATTATTCTAGGTGCAATATTTTATTTTTAGCATAAATGTGTGTTTCATAGTCCTTTGTCAAAGGCTTCTTCTGCATCTATTAATATTATGTAGCTTGAAATGTTATGTTTTCACCAGAGTAATTTTATTGATTTTATTGCTAAATTATTAAAATTGAACTAAGGTGTGCTAAAATATGATACTCTGAATAACTATCTACAGAAGGAATATAGGAGGATTTTCTCCATTATTCAAACGAGGAAATAAGACAAAAGAAAAGTAGAATGGCTTACCCAAGGTTACATTGCAAATTTATGGAAGAGCTATGATTAGAACTCATTTCTTTGCTATTAATCAAGTAAGTGCCTTTTGCACTTTCAATTGCTTCAGCTATTTATAGAGATCAACTCCTCTTGTAATTGCATGTTTTATTACATGCTAGTTGAATTTTCATTTTCATTTGTGATTTTGCATTTTAATCATTAAATTCAAGTCACTTAGACTACCTTGAATATAACATTTATTTTTGCCTCAGACAAGCCCTTCTATTATTAAGCAAATAATCTGATATACAACTTCTAATACATATTCTTTAGTTAAATATCTTTTTTTAGTTTCACTTCAAGGTGTCAATAGTTTTCATTAAAACAAAAATTGATCTACATAGTTAATCACTTTAGGTTTTGACCAATTCTATCTCACTCAAACTGGAATTTCTTTACCTGGATGACTATTTACAGTGACACACCACATATTTCACAAGATGTGCACTAAGTATATTTCTCTTTCAGGGGGTTTGGGGGTGAGTGTTTTGAAGTTTGACATACTTTTTTTCTGTCCATAAAGTCTAGATTGAATCTTCTATATACGCATGTTTTATGCGTGAAAAGAGAAATTATTAGAAGAGGATTAAAATGATCATCTTTTTATTCACTATAAAATAGATTTTAGGTCCATACATAGTATAAGATTTTTTCAAAGGACTATTGGCTTCAAATATATCTTCTCAAAATTAAAATTCAAATAAAATATTTTAAGTTAAAATAATCTTTTACAGAGGGCATAGATCCATCTTATGAAACATGAAGGTATAATATGTCAAAAATAAATTAACCTCAGAACTAATTTCAGAAGACCTAGTTTCACTTCATTACTGATCATGTTGCTAAGGAACTCCTTAAGCCTCACTCTCATCTGTAAAATTGGAACAATAATCCTGACACTACCCTTCTTGCTTTTGCTTCTTATGATCCCTAGCTTTCTTCAGAGCATTCAGTGTGAGAAAATTTAATAATTATGTGATAAGTTGTTTATTTAAAGTTTTTTATTGAAATATGAAATGAGTTAATTGACAGAAGTTTTGACTTTTCACTTAACTGCATTACTATCATTGACAACATTAGTGTAATAAGATGGAAAGATCATACTGTTAAAATAGCAGCTCAATTTATTCCTATTGAGGTACTGGCTAATTCAATAAGCACATGAACATTCTTCTGCTATGGTTTGTATGACTTTTGATAATTATAATTAACTAAACATTTGATTAGCTAGCATGCTTCTAAACATATCTGAAAGAAAAAAATTATGAAAATATGTGAGCAATTAACTGTACAAGTTCATCTAAATTTCTTGTATTTCATCAAAAATCACAGATATCTTTGATTTTCTAAAATCATAACAAGGGGTTTAAAAAAAGTAAAAACATCAAGTACAATCAGGTATTCATCTGAAACTTCAATTGAATTTAGCATGCTGCCTGGTATGCTGAGAGGGTACTAGGCTAAAACTATGTAAAACTATATTTTCTTTAAGTAAATTGTGGTCATTTCCCCCTCACCATCTAACAACTTGTCATGTGCAGTACAGGTACAAACTGAATGAGTAAGAGTGTAAAGAGTAATGCTTAATTTATCTGTAATAATTAAATAAAAATTAGAATGAATCTATGGGTAAGATTTTTGATTATTGAACTAGATATTGAAGTATTTCAATTTTGAAAATTAAGTAGAAAATTGAGCAAGTAAAGGAAATGGCAAACAGTCAAAAGGAGCCATTGTGTAATCTGTATCTAATAAAGTTAGAGACAGAAATAGAAACTACTTTGGGAAAGAATATTAATGCATCCCCCACACACATATCAATCATATTTTTTCTTTTTGGTGAGGCAATAGGGGTTAAGTGACTTGCCCAGGGTCACACAGTTAGTAAGTGTCTGAGGCTGGATTTGAACACAGGTCTTCCTGAATCCAAGGCCGGGTGCTTTATCCACGGCGCCATCTAGCTGCCCCAATCATAGTTTTTGAATGAGTGCTTGGGTATGTAAAACATTGTTGAGTATTAGATGATTCTTCTTTGTTTACAAAAATCAAGGGCCACATCAATTTGAAGACTAAGTTACTTTTATTTTCCACAAAAATAATAATTGGAGGATTAAAAAAAACTAACAATTTTTAGGTAGGTCAACACATGCTTACCAGTCTTTTTGCTCTTTTCCTGCTTAAGTGAATAGTATTATATAAAACAAATTTCAGAAAACTTATCCTGAGAACCTTTAGTCAAAGCAAACAATGCCACTTAAATGTTTATTAACATTTGTATGTCACTGGTAGTATTCAATTGTGAATAGAATGCTGAGCTTGGAGTCAAAGGAATTATGCAACCCCAAATAATAGCTATGTGACCCTGATAATTGATCATATAAACTTAGTCTCCTCATTTGTCAAATGGATATAATATTTTCATTTCTTTCACTATTTTGTTATGAAGATCAAAGAAAGTAATGTATGTTCACACTTTGAAATCCTTAGAAGCTCCCAGTCAACATTACTTAATGCCCAAACTATGTTCATGAATGTATACAGGAGACAGTTTCTGTACTCAATGAAATTAAAATATCATCTGGCTTATACTTATTGTAAAAATAGGAATTCATTAAAATAGAAACATATAAATCAGTACAAATTATTATAGCACCAAATTTTGCACAGAAAAACATGAAGGGCATGTTTGAGGATTAGAGACTGTGTCACTTGAACCTTGAGATTCTGCCACAGTGCTTGGTATATGGTAGGTACTTAATAAGTGCTTATTGATTCATAATAGATGCAAATATATAATTTATTTTTCAAAATCCATTTTAAGAATAGGGAAAGCATTTTTAATTTCAATTAAATGCCTCAATTAAAATTTATAGGCATTGGAATTTCATGCGACCTGATCACAAAGAAGAAAGTCCACACCTAAAGATAATTGTCAAGATGAATTAACTTGTCAATTCCCCTTTTATGTGACAATCAACTCCGAAAGTTCATTTACTTGCAACTAAGTGGCTGTGTGTGGCTGTGTGTGACTGTGTGTGTGTGGGGGGGGTGTGGGCAGGGAGTGTTGGGAAGGGAGAATAAAAACCACTCCTCTGTTCATGATAGTTCTCAGATTTTGGCCAGATTTGGACTCTTCCTGAATAAAAAGGAATCCAAGTGTTTGTTTCAGACGGTAATGAAATGACTTGATGAAACAGATATGGAAACCAATTTTTGGAATATAACTATATGATGTATTATTGCTGCATAGTGCTAGATGGTAGAGTGAAGGGCTTAGAGACTGTCGCAAAAATTTCTAAGTCCAAAGAAAAACAGCAAAGTTTCCAGGCTGTAGGGAAATAGGCTTATTGTGAGAGGGATCCTGTCTCACAATAAAGCCAGTCTTAGGTCTGGGACCCAAAGCAGAGCCAGGGCTGGATATTTATACCCCATACAAGGTTTCTAAGTATTTATACACTACTATTTTTTAGCTAAACTCTTTCCACAATTAAACACACCTCAAGTGGCACATGCACATAAATTTACCATCAGAACTTGCCAACTCCTTGAATTTCCATTTTTCAACTTAAACAAATGCCTCCTTGGTGGATAACCTTCACCAACTTGGATTGGGTGCTTGCCGCTTAGTTGCTGGCCACTAAGGTGGAACCAGATGATTGTAAGAGAAATAGATGAATGTCAGTTAGATAGGTTGTTTCTAGACTTGATGGCCATATAGCATTTGAATTGGCTCTCCTAGTATCTTTTTACTTCTTTCATTATTATTTGATTAAACTACTGAAGAGTACCTAAACCTGCTAAATCACAGTTTGTAGTCTAAATACTGATTATTACCATAGTTAAATCACTTATATCTAAGGCCTGGGGAAAATCTCACTCACAAGAGTGAGTCAGGAAGATTTGAGTGCAAATAAGGCCTCAGATATTTCCTATGTAACCCTAGGTAAATCACTTAAACTGTCTCAGCTCCCTCAATTCTTAAACACGGATAATAATCACATCTACTCACAGGAGTTTATTTTAGGTTTAAAAGATATAATATTTCAAAGTTTTTAGCATAGTACTTGACACATAGTGGACACTTAACAAATGCTTATCCTTTCTATGAATTAATATTGATACCCAGACAGCATTATTAGTTAATAGTTTATTTTTTCCTCAGAGTTTACATTTATCATCATTCCCATTAGCCAGAGCCATATGTTTACTAAAAGGACATAATGCAATAAATATCTAACTCAAAAGAAAGACCACAGACACTGAAATTAAATACCTAACCCTTTGTTTATCCCTCTTTCTCAATGATTCACAAGGTGTGTTTTTTTCCCTCTGCCTCTGACCAGTAATAGCCATTCATTCCACACTTCCAAAAGCCTCTTACCACCATATTCATACTATAACAAGGATTGTTCTCTTACCCTTCACATGCATAAAGCATTGATTATGCACTTTGGAAGGGAAGTATCTTTGCTTCTTGTTTCCCATATTAACTCGAGTAGCTGTCACCATTAGTCTTCTGTTATATCTCTTTTGAGGACACTGTTTTATGTTGCATAGCAACCTTCCTTCTTCTAAGACCAGATCACATTATTGCAAGAAATTGTGCATTCCCCATCTAATCTCAGTCCCAAGATGTGTGCACTTAATAGTCCCCAAGATGTCCTGAACTCCTTTACATGTGTAGCAGGTATAGGGAAGATCTACCTAGAGTGCTATAAAACAAACATTGAGTTCATTTTTTAAAAAGTGAAAATTCTGGTCCTATATATAATCTATAACAACAAAAATATCACTGTACCATAAAGTGCTTTATGAAAAAATAAAAGAGAAAGAATTCTTAAATTTATATCTCTAAGTTATCCTAGGAAAACTAACACCTACCTCAAGATAACTAGGACCTGTTTTCACTATTCTACTAAAAAGTGTAAAAAATAAGTAAATAAATTTATGGGATATGATTGGAGAATATTTGATAATGAATTTTAACATACCCTCTCTGGTCCACCCATTAACTTATTGATTAGCTTGACTGAAAGCCTACCACCAGAAGGTAAAGATACTATTGTGGTTTATATGTCCAAAACTATATAGCTCATAAGCTTCCACTGGTATATTCAACTTTAATTGACAGTATGCCAACAAAATTATTGCTCAAAGCAAAAGTATTTACTAAAATGACATAGTAAGAATAATCTAAAAATATCTGAAATAACTAAATATATCTAAATATCTAAAAATCTATCCCATAAGTCTGACACACATTCTTCAAAATACATAGTGCCAATGGAAACACTTGGCACACACTTGAAGTACATTAGTTAAAAATAAACATATCTTAGAAATATGCATGAATAAAGATACTTTTTGCAAAACTGGGCCCTGAGGTCCATCCTATTCTCTATGCCCAAATGTTATGTTACATTGGGATTAGTCTTTTCTATCTTCAGATATACCATACAATTAATAACCTCTTCCAAATATGTACATTATATAATCCCTACTGTTAAGCATGACTTCTATCACCACACCCAGCTGGGCATTGAAAATTTATGTCCAATTGATATCCTGGTTGTCCTGGTAAATCTTGCTATTCAGCTCACTGTGGTTAGTCTAGGCTTATCTCTTATAAGGAAAAAGAGATTTTCAAGTGATGATAGTCTAGTTAGAAATCATAGATGCATTCTTACAGTTGAGAGAATGAAAGGAAATAGAAAGCTAGAACAGATGGTATGTTGCCTGGTAAATCTTAGGTAAACTGGCGGAGATCAGAAAGACTGTATTCTAAAAGCAAACTGTGGTTTTAAACTAAGACAAGATAACACAGAAGTATTTGGAAGCTAGCTCCTATATTCAGTAATTACATGTGAGAATTTTTACATTGGAAATTGGCAAATGAGGTCTTGTTTTATTATTTTTCTAATTATCTAGACTTAAGACAGAGAAAATTATAATTTTGCAGAATAAACTTAAAAGTTTGTCTCTTGCAATTTTTTTCAGATAGTTCTTAAGCATTTGTAAGCATACTCTTGATCAAAGGTAAACTATACTTACAAATAACTTTCTTAAAATATGGCATGTAAAAGAGACTTCATCTTCTCATTCACCACTTACTGTAAAGTATATTACACTTAAATGTTGATTATTCAAATAATAATTAAAAGGTATTGCTAAACAAACAAAACTATGATATAGGTTATGGGATATAAAATATAGAATTGTAGCATATGCATGATATTATTTGTTATTTTAATAAAGATAAATATATTTTCCTCAAAGCAATTTATGGGAAGCAAGGTCACATAACAGAAAATGTATTGGGCCTGAAGGCAAGAAGACTCATGTTTCTAAATTAAAATCTGGCATCAAAAACCTACTAGCTGTGTGACCCTGGACAAGTAACTTAATCCTGTTTGTCTCAGTTCCTCATCTGGAAAATGAGGTAGAGAAATAAATGCAAACCACATCAGAACTTTTGCCAAGAAAATTACAAATGAGGTCATGAAGATTTGGACACAACTGAAATGACCAAACAACAACAACAAGAGCAATTTATGATTATGTGATCCTTGGCCTCACGTGAATTCATGGCTCTCAATCACAGAACATATAGTGGGAATGTCTTGAAGTTACATAACTACTTTTACACAACAGTTACAGTCTTTCAACACATAGTAAGCAGAATTCAATCTCACAGGAAGACAATTGTGAAAATATGAATCTCTAAATTATATAAATAATGATATGACTATAACTACAGTGATAGCAATCTGTGACATTGGGATAGTATCCACACTGGTTAATCTTGCATTCTTTGATATTGAATACATCAACAATTTTGTAAATTATTTACAAAGGTGATAAAAAAGACTATGTTACAGAGTGAATAAGATTAATAGATTCAGAAAGTATTGCATCAGACAATATTTGTACTACATAAAAAATCAAATAATTTCAGAATTGGAAGAGAATTTGGAAAGTCTTCTATTTTAACCTATAATTTTAAAAAGAGAAAAATACAATGACCCTTTTATGGTTTTTGAAATTTTTAGCATCTGTGATTGTTGACCTTAGTCAAAGACTCAATTGTCATCTGTAGATGAAATGATTTTTTAAAGATGTGTTTCAACAGTTGAGAAATTATTATTTTTCTTTCTCCAGAGTAGCTTGTAAGTGGTCCTCCAACTTTAGCTTCAGGATCTCAAATATTTAAGGGAAAAATGTAATTACTGAATGAAGAATTCTGTGGTCCTTAAAATGATGAAATGACTCCAATAGAAAGGATAATTTCCCCTTTACAATTTTCTTAACCTTCATGACAGTTTCCTTCCTGCCATATCAATGACAATGGTCTATAAGTTTAAAAAATTTGGCTTTATTAGAAAACAGTATTATAGTGTGGAGAAACACACCTTTATGATAGGTAGTGTGTTTCTGATCCCATTTTATATCTAACAGACTTTATGGAAGATTTTAACATATTGTCATTTTCCCTAATGTGTTTCTGAAGGCATATAATCATAATTTATTATTTAAATGTGCTGCTGTTGCTTTTACGGACAATAGAGACTGAGATAATCAAAATCATTATCTATTCTTTGTGTCCCTGCTTTATACCCTTTACATTAGAATAAGACTATCTAGTTTTCAAGTGAACTCTTCAGCTATATATCAGTATATCAATATATATATGTATATGTATATATTTTCAATGCTTCCTATTATTGAATTTAATTCAAGATGAGGTGAAGCATATTTGCCAATTATTTGCAGCTATCTGTGTGATGGACTAGCTCTGTTTAACTTTAGTTGTAGTTTCAGCAAAATCCATTATGAGACAAGGAACCCAAAATATATTTTTTCTTGAGAAAGGAAACCAATCCTTTTATGATTCTTATGCTGAATATTTTGCAAAAAAATTGCAAACAGAGGAAGATGAGGGTTATTGCCCAGGGCTTTTAACTTTATGAGACTGTCATCATTTCAAAATTCCAATTTTCTAAGATTTATCAGTTAGGTCTAGAGTGAATAAAAACCTGCCCTTCAAATGCAGAAGATAACAGAAGAAGGCATACACAACATTACACAAAATTGATAACTATGTCACATACCAGATGGATCACATTTCATTCAGAAAAATCAAGTCAAAATAATATTTGCATTATTTTATAGAAATAAACTACTGATTGCTCATTTTATTTCCATCAGGGGGCACATCTCTTGGAATGGTGAGTAAAGTTACAACCTTAGAGTCAATGACTGAATAAAAGAAAGGGAAAATTGAGGGAAGGAAAAAGAATGAAAGAAATTCTGGTCTTTCTGAATAAAATCACACAACAAACCATAAGTGCAATGAACATATTTTCCTTTGGCACAAATAATTTTATATAGAAGTATTGATCTTCCTTGTGTACATATAACCAGGAACTATATGATCATGTCATTGTTTGATTTTTATTATAACATAAAGTACCTAATGCTATTTATACATCTATAAATGATGTCAGATGGGGGCAGCTAGGTGACCCAGTGGATAAAGTACCAGCCCTGGATTTAGGAGGACCTGAATTCAAATCTGGCCTCAGACACTTGATACTTACTACTTATGTGACCCTGGATAAGTTACTTAATCCTCATTGCCCTGCAAAAAACAGAAATGAGATCAGAAAATTTTCTAAACATGTAAGGAAGAATCTATTACTTTTCCCAATCCACATTTGACTAAATATGAAATATATTGCCCCGAAGTCATCTAAGCAAACTGTTCATTTTTCCTTTACTTGTGAATTTTTAAAATACAGAATCATAAATAAAATCCTTAATAGTTTAAAAAATTGTATTCGTCTAAAAATGTATTTTTTCTTGCTGTTGTTCTTTCATGATTAGTTTTATTCATGATATACATGTAGTTGTGCATATGTGTATCTGTATACACACATAGATTTGAAGTAGACATCGATATATAAATGATAGATGGATATAAAGATAGATAGATGATAGGTAGGTGGAGAGATAGATGGAGAGAGAGGGGGGGGAGAGGAAGGGAGATGATTTCATGAGTATAGGGAAATTTTGACTTGGGGAACTCACTCTACCAATACCATTCAGTGCTCACTTTACTGTTTATACTCTTAGTTTTTTTTTAGGGCAATGATGGTTAAATGATTTGCCCAGGGTCACAGAGCTAGTGTCAAGTGTCTGAGGCTTGATTTGGATTCAGGTCCTCCTGAATCTAGGGCCAATACTTTATCCATTGCACCACCTAGCTGCCACTGTTTATACTTTTTAGAATACTGAGTGGTTAGTAGAATTTTCTGGAGTCAGAGAGCCAATATATTTAAAAGTGGAACTTGATTTCATGTTTTCCTGGTTTTTGATGCAATTTCATCATGTATGTTTTTATGTTGGTATTCACAAACTCAAATACATCTGATTTAATTGATTCAGAAATGCCTTCCAAAGTTGCTTATCATAAGGCATCATCCTATGCAACTCTTGTTTATGTTCTTCCAAAATTTAGCCGCAGTAGCCAATGTTTTCAAGGTCATACTCACTGTTTTCCAGTATTTCATGGATTCCAATGGTTAATTGGGTTACCTAGTTTTCATCATTTATTCTTGCCTCATGGCCAGTTAACTTGTTTCTTTCTGTCATATAATTCCCAGAAAATGTCCTTTATTTTCTTTTTTTATATAGTTCCTCATTGGATATATGTTTCATCCTACTCACACCCACCATGAATCTCTCCATTGACTTTTGTGTGATACTAACCTTTATTTTTGAAGGAGATGGTGTTCTAGGTCTTTCTGCCATAAAGCAACACAAGTAAAATGTACATATTACAATATGGGCCTTTTATTGGAAGCTTTGGGTCAGCTAAAGAACTTTGAAATTTCTTCAAAAGTAATCCATACTTCTCTATTCTTATTTTAGCTTCAACTCCTTGTCTATCTGATCTACCTATGCTAGATATAATTATTTTTGGACAAACTAGTTGCTTATCTTTTGAAAAGCATGTTGAAATCTTTTCTAAATATCTCCATCAATATAGTATGTTCTGTGTGGATACAAAAGCAAAATTAATTTGAACAATTACTAATGTCTTCAAATAGATATGTATATACATATTACATGGACTAAATTTTACATAATGTATAATTGATGCATGCATGTATGTAAATTAATTATGTATACCTAAGTAATTATACTTAAGCAAATTTATTATGTGAATACTTACTACATAAATACATATATACATTTAACTTTATATGTCATGAAATGATTTTATACATAAAAACTTTTGCTAAGTATATAGGACAATGACAATTATGAAAAATTTAAGACAATTACCATAGCAAGCTTTTGCCACATTTGTATTCTTTGTAAGGTCATAACAATAAAGCATTAAAGAATGGTGTTAACTTTTAATAAGTATTAGCAAAAGTTACAACATCTAGAAATTATTGCTGTATAAAATTAAATTCTTAATAAAATTCTTAAGAATACAAAGGCTTCTGGGATATATAAAGAAGGAAAGAGATAGGAAACCATTTTTTCTGAGTTACATGAATGTAAAACTGATTCTCTGACAAGGTATCTGTGATATCAGGCAGATCAATGAAGGATCTAGTCTCATTCTGCCAAATGCTATAGATGTCAAGGATGCACATGGGATTTAATAGGTAGGGAGTGTGCCTATTCATCAAAATTGTTCATAGACCACATAATACAAGACATTCAAATTATGCCTCTGAAACTCATACCCTCTACTTGATTTTGTGTTTTATGAATTACTCCATGTCTCAATTATTTTCCTGCAATTTAGTTCATTCCTTGGCTCTCCCTTATCAGGCAATCTAACTTGATATATTGTCCTCTAATAAATCTAAAGATAAGCACTTTGTGACCTCCAGAAAGGCACAAAAATTGCTAGATCTGGCTATTATACTCTTATTTGCTCTTAGCTTTTCTGGCTGTGACACCACCCATATCATTCCACACAATAGGATCTTTTCTTATGTCCATCAAATTACCTATTATTCTTTGTGACTGGTAATAATTAGAAAATCCAAAGAGATTATACACTGTAGGCATTAAAATTAGCCTCAGGCTCCCTGGGCAGAGCTGCCCCTCCCCCTCCATTTCAGCTGCAGGGGGCCTCTGAGCAGGGCTAAGCTGCATGTACTAAAAACCCCAGGCCCAGGGCATGGCATGGCAAGGCCCCTGTGCACAGCAGAGGAGGGACACTAGAGCTTGATTTGCCCAGCCCCCAGCTCCTGGGCCCACAGCTTGGGGGCTCTGCCACAGCCTGAGCAGCCAGCCTGAGTTTCACCTGAGAGAGGAGGTTAAGGAGACGCTAGGAGGACTAATGGAAGGATGACAGAGAAAGAGTTGACAAAGTGAAGGGGGCTTGGAGTTAGAAGAAAGGAGTGGAGCAGTGAGGCAGGAGGCTTTTCAGTTAGAAGAGGGGGAATGCTAGAAAAAGATCAGTTAGTACAGAGAGACTAGAG
The DNA here is from genome assembly GCF_019393635.1 of Dromiciops gliroides. Taxonomy (NCBI): domain Eukaryota; kingdom Metazoa; phylum Chordata; class Mammalia; order Microbiotheria; family Microbiotheriidae; genus Dromiciops; species Dromiciops gliroides. Next base: position 133,520,652 of record NC_057863.1, read on the forward strand.
ATGCTGGGGATTCACAACAGTACAGAGAAAAGGCTTTTCAATTAGAAGGTAGAGAGATGGAAACTGAGAGATGGGATGGAGAGCAGAAGACGTTAAGAAAGTTGCAGGAGTGGTGGACATTGAAAAAGGCCAGACCAGGGAAGGAGACACTGTTCAGGTTGTAAGTACAGACGGCAGATGGGCAGCACACCCACAGGCAAGAGATAGTTTAAAGAGAAAGTTTAAAAAACTGACAGGTAGTATTTTCATTTTGTTATCCTACTTCTTTTGTTGCCTTTATCCCTAAGTTTATTCATCTAAATAAATCCTTGTGCTGTTATTTAAAAAGAGGTGTTTGCTTATCAATTTTGGAGGAGCAGTGTGGGATTTTATAAATGGCCTGCACTAAATTAAAAGCAGTCAGCCAGCCAAAAGTCCACAGATTAGGCCCAGTAACTTTAAATATTTTTACAACACAAACCCTTCCCTTGGACCTTTTTTTTAGAGTTATCATTGTGGCTGACTCTCTAAGCTTACAGAATCATGACTTTTATTAGACTTTTCTTTATGCTTTCTAGTTATATTAATACCAAACAATAGAACTATAGAATAATTTTTAATAAATATTTATGGAAAATATATAAAATATTAGCAGGGAGATAAGAACAAAATATGACAACAATCATATACTATGACTAGGTGGTATTTATATAAAGTAGTTCAATATTAGGAAAACTATCAGCAAAATTGACCATAGTAATAACAAAGCCAACAGAAGTCTTATGATTATCTCAATAAATAGAGAAAAATCTTTTGACAAAATGTAAAACTCATATTTGGGGGGGGAGTGTAATGAGGGTTAAGTGACTTGCCCAGGGTCACACAGCTAGTAAGTGTCCAGTATCTGATGCTAGATTTGAACTCAGGTCCTCCTCAATCCATAGCCAGTACTTCATCCACTGTGCCACCTAGCTGCCCCCACTCATTTTTATTAAGAACACTAAAGACCATAAGAATAAATGGATTTGTCCTTAACATGATAATTAATACCTAACTAAAACCATCACCAAGCATTATCTATAATGGGGATAATCTAGAAATCTCCCCAATAAAATCAGGTGTGAAGGAAGTATGGTCATTACCACCAGTATTATTCAATATTGTTTTAGAAATGTTAGGTATAAGATAAGTAAATATAAGAAATTAAAAGATGCAATGAGGAAACAAATCTCTAACTCTTTGTAGATGATATGATGTGATACTTAGAGAACCCTAAAGAATCAGCTAAAAACCTAGATGAAAGAATTAACTACTTTCATAAAGTCGCTAATATGAAATAAACCCACATCTATCATGTGCACTTCTATATTTTCCCAACCAACAAAGTCCAGTGGCAAGAGAAAGAAAGAGAAATTCCATTTAAAATAACTGTAGACAATATAAAATACTTGGAAATCTGCCAACCAAGACAAACCCTGAAACTATATGAATACAAGTATAAAACACTTTTCACACAAATAAATTCAGATCTAAAGGATTCAAAGGATATCAGTGACTCACTAGTATGTTGAAACAACGGAATAAAATTCTACCTAAATTATTTTACTTATTCAGTGCCACACCAAACTACCAAAAATTATTGTATAAACCTAGAAAAAGTAGTAACAAAGTTTAATCTTTATAAAGCATATCAAAGGTATTAATTTTTTTAAAATGTGAAGGAAGGTGACCTTGATATATCAAATACCAAAAAGTATTATAAAGTAGGCATCATAAAAGCTATCAGGTGCTGACTAAGAAATAGAGTTGTGGATCTTTGGAATAGATTAGGTAGACAAAACTCAGTAATAGATGACCATGGTCATCTAGTCTTTAATAATCAAAAAGAAATGAGCTTTTGGGACATGAACTAACTATTTGACAAAATACTACTGGGAAAACTGAGAAACAGTATATAGAACTAGGTAGAAAACATATTACACCATATGCTAAGATAAAAATGGATAACATGATTTAGACATAAAGAGTTATACACTAGATTAGGAAAGGAAAGAATAATTTACCAATCAAATCCACGGACAAGTGAAAAATTTATGACCGAACAAGAGATAAAGAGTATTACAAAATCTAACATGGATAATTTTGATTATATTAAATTAACAAGGTTTTGCAAAATAAAAGCAATGCAGTCAAGATGAGAAGGAAAACAGAAAGTTTGGGGAAAAACATTTATAGCAAGTTTCCTGATAAGGGTGTAATTTCTCAAATGTATAATGAATAGAGTCAAAATTATAAAAAAAAAAGGAATTCCACAATTTATAATAGGCATTTTTAGATGAATACAAATCAAACCTATGTATAATCATACAAAATGTTATGAACAACTATTGATTAGAGAAATGCACATTAAAACAATTCAGAAGTTAATACTTCACACATAGCAGACTGACTAACAGGACAGAAACAGTAAATAAGGTTGGAGGGGTTGTGGGAAAATTGTAACATTAATGCACTGTTGGTGGAATTGTGAACTGATCCAACTATTCTATATTACAAATTGGAATTATGCCTACAGGGTTATAAAAGTATATATTCCCTTTAACCCAGAAATGAAACTACTTATTATATATCCCAAAGATATCAAAGACAAAGGAAAAGGTCCTCTGTGAACAAAAATATTTACAGTAGCTCTGTGTTGGCAAAGTATTATAAATTGAGGGGATGCCCATCAATTGGGTAATTATTGAACATGTTATGATACATTAAATTAATGGAATCCTATTTGCTATAATAGATGTTGAGCAAGTGGATTTAAGAAAAACCTGGAGAGATTTACATGGAACTATATAAAATGATGTAAACAACCAGAAGAACAGTGCACAGTTATAGAAATATTACATGATGATTAATGCTGAATGACTTAGCAATTCTCAGCAAGTCAATGAATCAAAACTTTTCCAAAGGACATAGGATGAAAAATGCTATCCACCTTCAGAGGAAGAACTGATGGTGATTGGTTGTAGATAGAAGCATACTATCTTTCTCTTTAAGGGGATTTTTTGGTCTGTATTTTCTTTCACAACATGACTAGTATGGGAATATGTTTTGCATGATTTGGACATGTAATGATTGGAATGACGCCACCTGCTGGATACTAACTGTAGAAGAGTTCTGCCCATGAAGCGAAGGTCTTTGAGGGCAAGACCAGGAGTCTTGTCTTTGGTATCAGGAAGTGACGCGGACTAGTGGGAGGAGGAAGGACGAGACGGAGGGCTCTTTCCTGAGGACGCTGGCGGAGAAGGGAGCTAGAAATGTGCTCTCCCTTTAATAGATAGGAATCTAGGCCTTTCTCTCTCTCTTTACCAAATTCTTATTCTCCTTAATAAATGCTTAAAAGTCTAACTCTTGCTAAAGCTTGTAATTGATTGGCGACTACTCATTAGATATTTTAGACAGTTTAGCTAGAATTTTAGCCCTTAACAGATGGCTGACCACGAAGAGGAAAGCTAAACCTCAGTCTTCTTCTGATCTTCTGGTTGGGTAAGGCATTTTCTCTACCCTGTCCCTTTAACTGCTAAGTACTGGCGTACTGGCTGTGTTTTCCTTTAAATTTTTTCGAATGGACCTTTTAAACTCCCTAATTACCCTATTTTTGATTTTAGTCTGTTTAACCAGACAAATGGGAGATAAGATCATGTTAATGCTTTGTTTTTCTGGATTTTCTATTTTTCTTTTTATTTTTGTTAAAAGAGCCAGCAACTTACTCACACAAGGAAATATCTCTCCCTCTCCCAACCATGCTTTTTCAGAGAAACCTGAAGAGATTCCTGCAGCTTTTCCCAGTTCTAACACTAATTGTTGCTCTAATTTTGCATGCCTGGAGGCAATGACCCACCCTCTAGAAGCTTTTAATCCCCTAGCATCTGGAGGCAAAGTGGGGGAAGAGGAATCCAGGCCTGAGTTTAAAATCAAGTCTGATTCAAATTGCTCTGGTCCCTCCCCTCCTCTCCAGACCCCACCCTCTACTCCTCCCATGGCCAAGTCCATTGCTTCCCCTGCCTGGGAAGTCCAGAGAACTGATGCGCATGCTCAACTTTCTCTAACTACATTTGCAGCTTCAGGCTCAGCCCTTCCCCAGCCTGGCTGTGCTTCTGAGACAACCTTAAAAAGCCCTTTAAATTCCAGATATGCTCCTTTTGTTCATAATTTTGCTAACCTGCTTTTGTCTTTAATTAGTAATCTTATAAAGCATTTGTATGGTGAAAAGACTGACAGACAATATAGAGGGGTTAAACAAGAAAAACTTAAGCCGAATAAGAATGACAATCATCAACATAGTTCAAGACTCCGATTCTTTTGCCATGGAAGGGTATATATTTTACATAAATGTAGAAGTAAGCACCAAGGTATTGATATGAGTATTGGGGATTTTAGATACCGGAATCAAAAGTGTTCTGAATTCACTCAGAGTAATAGTATCAGTTCAGAGGTTACATAGGATTTCTATGCTATTAAATATACATTTTGAAATTAATGGTATGGGTCTATTTTCATAGAGATTTTCATGCTTTTGAGATTGTGTCATACTTAGTTTTTAAAACAAGGAGAATATTTGTAAAAGCTTTTTATAGTCATGTGATCAAGTTTATATTTTATAATACTCTTATTAATATTAAATTCATGCTCATTTAGATTTCCTTAGTTTGAATTTCACTGTTTTTTATTGTTCCATGTATATTTTCTTCTATTCATTTATCTAATTTTAAAAAATTGAGAGATGGTTTTGATTTCATAATACAATGTTAATTCTAGGAGTATTGTGCTCCCATATTCTGAGTTGTTTGTTTTTGTTATTTTTTCTCAACTGATTATTTGATCAAACTCTTTGAAGCATTTCCCTGGCAAATTGGTTGCCATGGCATGTGTAAAGAAGTATTATTTTTGATAAGCATATTCCAAAAAAAAAAAAAAAAGAGGGGAACATTTGTAAAAGTTGTCGTTGAGATTGTGTTGTGCTTTAACTTGTATTGAAATATGTTCACATTTTTCAAAAAAGTAATTGTATACTAAGTTAAAAAAGGGGTATTATTTGAAATTGTTGCATAATTATATATTGTGTTCTGAGTCAAGATGTATTCACATTTTTTGCAATCATTTATTATCCTCAATTTTTAAATCCATATGAGATTTTAAACTATGGGAATTTATCATTTAAGACATTAATTGCCGTTATTCTGAGTTATCAGATGCCAGTTGGCCAAGATGCCATCCAATCACAAGAGGAATACATGCAAGAGCAGACACTGAACTGTCACATGAGGGGAGACATGCATGAAGTCAAGGTATGGCCGAGGGAACGGCTTTTGACAAATGTTGAGGTTGGATTCTCTTGGTTTAATATTTTATTCTCTTTTCTCCACAATATTGTACAGATGGCTGGAAGTATTCATCCCACCCATCTCACTTCTACACCTGGCTTCTATGCTCCCTCCTATATGCCTGATGCCATGGACATCTCAATCCCATGCATCTGATTAAGTCTGACTCAGTTTCCTCCAATATGTTCGGTGGCATGGACATATATTCCATCCACCTATTTTAAGCCTGGCATACTGCATGGGCAGTACATATTGCTCAAGTGTGGGAATGCTCATATCCCATCATTTCTCTGAAAGTGATGAAACAAAGATAAATAATTATTTTTAATAATTAATATCACAGCAATTGTCTTCTCAATTACCCTCCATAAGGGGGGGACTATAGTAATATTATAATTTTAAAGAATGGTTCAATTTTTGTTTTATTATATGTTTCATGTGTAACAACTAAGATTCTGAATTCCCTTAGACATGTTTTTGAGAACTTTCATTGTTTGATTTGATTATTGACAAAGCTATTTTAAAGTTGTGTTAAGCTCAATTTTGTAGGAAATTTCCTGGCTGATTACCAGTATCCACACATCAACCCCTGAAAAGACTTCCATTCCACGACTACACCTAGAGGACATCTGAGAAAAGACTTTCAGAGACTTTAAATGAACAGTTTTGATTTGTTGTTTTTGTTGTTTTTTTCTCTTTCTGTTATAATATACACCATCTGTAACATGTATTCTCTGCAGAGGCCCTCCCTTTGCAAGACTAATGTCAAAGCGTCGGTTCATGAGGACAAAAAAAATCGCCCCTCTGGACAAAACTTTCCTCTCTTCCTTTTCTATATTGTTGTTCACATATTATTAGTTAGCAATAGTTATTATATTGTTTTTAGTGTTCTGTCAAGGAAACATTTTGTTTCTTGAGGAACAACAGGGGGGACTGTAACGATTGGAATGACGCCACCTGCTGGATACTAACTGTAGAAGAGTTCTGCCCATGAAGCGAAGGTCTTTGAGGGCAAGACCAGGAGTCTTGTCTTTGGTATCAGGAAGTGACGCGGACTAGTGGGAGGAGGAAGGAGGAGACGGAGGGCTCTTTCCTGAGGACGCTGGCGGAGAAGGGAGCTAGAAATGTGCTCTCCCTTTAATAGATAGGAATCTAGGCCTTTCTCTCTCTCTTTACCAAATTCTTATTCTCCTTAATAAATGCTTAAAAGTCTAACTCTTGCTAAAGCTTGTAATTGATTGGCGACCACTCATTAGATATTTTAGACAGTTTAGCTAGAATTTTAGCCCTTAACAGACATATATAACCTATATCATTTCTTGTTCCCTAAGGGAGAGGGGAGTGAAAGAAGGGAAGGAAGGTATTTGGAAATCATTTTTAAATGAATGTAAATTTTTTTTTTTGCATGTAATTGGGAACAAATGTAAAAAAAAAAATATTCAGAGTATGATATAAGCCTACCAGTAGGATGGTGAACTTGGACTGAGGACACTGATCAAACTAAAAAGAAGTTCTATTGCAATTCTGGTGCTATTTATTTTATTTTATTCTTGCATATCAAATCTTGCAAGTTAGCTTTCTATCACTGACCAATTTTAATATTTTTAATTGATTAATATTTGTGATTAGTTTTGGTATATGTGATTTTCAAATACTAAAAAGGCATTTAATTTTACTATTTCTAAAGTGACTCCATTTTCTTTTTTCAGGTTTGGAATTTTATTTTTCAAATTACATGTAAAAACAAATTTTGACATCAATTTTTTTAAAACATTGTGTTCCAGCTTCTTTTCCTCCCTACCTTCCCACCAAGAACTCAAGCAATTCACTATAAGTTATATATGAGTAGTCATGCAAAACATCTCCCCATTAGCCAGGTTGTGAGAAAAACAGATTAAAAACAAAACTTCAGATTAAGGAACTGTCAAAAAATATGTTTCAATCTGTTTTCAGATACTATCAGTTCTTTCTGTGTAGATGGATTGCAATTTTCCTAAGTCCATCAGAGATATACTGGATCATTGCCTTGCTAAAAATAACCATGTCCTTCCCAGCAGATCATCTTACAGTATTGCTGTTATTTTGTGTACTGTAAATTTCACTCTACTTCAGTTCCTGTAGGTCTTTCTAGGTTTTTCTGATAGCATCCTGATAATCATAACTTTTATATAGTACCTTAAACTTGACAAAGAATTTTCTTCAGAATAACCAAGCAAAGTAGGTAGCATACATTTTGCCATTATAGTCAAGCATCATCGCTATTTCCCTCTGTCCTATTCCCTTCCCATGATATTTACTCTATTTTCTATCTTCTTTTACCCTATCCCTCCTCAAAAGTGTTTTGCTTCTGACTGTTCCCTCCCCTGCTCTACCCTCCCTTCTCTCACCCTTCCTGCATTATCCTCTTCCCCTCCTACTTTCCTTTAAGGTTAAATAGATTACTCCTCCAAATTGGGTGTGTATGTTATTCCCTCCTTGAGCCCACTCTAATGAGATTAAGGAATTTGAGCTAATTTTGTGTTCTAAATTTTTCTTCCTCCTTCCCTCCTCAACCCTTCCTATGAAATCAAGCAATTCAATATCTCATACGTGTGCAGTTATGCAGAACATCTTCACCTTCCTTGAAAGTGTTTTGCTTTTTACTGCTCTATCCCCCAATCTGCCCTTCCGGCCTTCACTTCTTATCCCTTCCCCCATCTCCTTACCCTTCCACTTTCCCTCGGAAAAATATATTACTGTACCCACTTGAGTATGTATGTTGTTCCCTCTTTGAGCCAGTTCTTATGATAATAAGATTCACTCACTCCCCCACTCCTTACCCCTCTTCCCTTCCCCTCCATAAGCTTTTTTCTTATTCCCTTCATATAAGCTATATCTTTTTGTCCATTTGGCTTTTCAAGCTATTGACTTTTTTCTCATGACTCTCCTGCATCACTTTCATTTCTCTTTCCATTCTTTCCTTCACCTCTCTAAATCTTTATTCTATCTCTCTGACTTCCTCTTCAAAGTCCCTTTTGAGTGCTTCCATGGCCTGAGACCAATTTATATTTTTCTTGGAAGCTTTGGATATAGGACCTTGAGGTTATTAGCCTCTTCTGAGGGTGCACCTCGATCTTCCTTGTTGCTAAAGAAACTATCTATAGTTTTAAACTTTCTTTGCTTGCTCATATTGCCATTTTTTTACTTAACTTTTAACTCCCTCTTCCAGTGGGGCCCTACTTCCAAGCTACACTGTTCTAAGCTTCATAGGGTCCCAGGTGTTTCAGTTTTATGGGGAGCCAGTTTTTCTGTGGCCTGGCCTATTCTCTGGTCTCAAGATAACCTCAAGCCAACTTGTTAATTAACCAGCCAGCAGAACTTTGTGTGCTGTGGTTCTTAGCTCTGAGGAGCCTGTGCTCCTCCCCAAACCGGGCCTCCAGCTGCTCAAGATTTCTCCCTGGTTCCCTGCTGGGGTGGGATAGCTGAATTCCTCCTTGTGTCCAACAGAAACCCCTGTATTTTTCCCCCAAGCCAACCATTCAGCCCTCTCACCTGACTGTGAGCTTAGTTCCAAAAAATGCAGGGGGCTGCAGCTGATTCAGAGGCTGGGGGTAAGGTCCTCTGGCGCAGTGTGCCTGGTGTCTGTGTATGTGCGATTATGGGGTTGTACTCTGCCTGCAGTTCATCATGACACCCTCAAATCTGTCTTTGGCTAGAAAATAATCTCAGCCCATCTTTTTGTGAGTTTTGCTGCTCCAGGGGTTGTTTTATTGCTGGGTTTTTATTGGAGGTCTCCATTTTCTTTCTGAAGTTATATATACATATACATATACATATATAGACACAAGGCTTATATATATATATTCATACTTGCATATGTGTATGTGCATACATATGCATGCATACAGCAATTTCACTTAGAAAATGAAAGGCTGAATGGCCTCCACTTTGAGCCCAGTTAATCCCACTTTTGAATTGGCTAGTGTAAAGAGTAGGGTCAATACACTTTAAAGCAGTGTCTACTTTAATATTTTGGTTCTGTGACTTTCTGTTTTAATTTTCTTTCAAATGTTCTAGGAAATTAGAGATAGATTAATTCACTTTCTATAACGCTTTATATATGTTAGTTATAGTTCATAAAATCTGCAATTAAATTTTAGCCACTGTTGGGGATGAAAGAATGATAGGATCAAATTGTTTAAAGAATTGAATAATCTTTAGAAACATCTAGCCCACCCATCCCATCTTGTGGAAACGGAAAGTAGACCTCAATATGAGGAAGTGGCTTTCCCAGAGTAACACAAAATGAAAGAGTTAAATAAGAAAAGAAGTTCCCTAGTCAAGAGATTTTAATTTATCAAACTATACCTATGAGAAATACCTTATTGGAAGAGCTACATTTTATTCTTATTTTTGAAGATAAAATGGAAAGTTATTTATATATGACTGTATAAAGAGAGACAACGAAAGTTTGTCACTCCACGTAAAGATACAAGGATGAATTCCAGTATAACTTTAGCAAAGAAAAAGTAATATTCATAATCACCTCTTTCATCAATGTAATGGGATCATATAATTCACAATTTATCATAGAATATGTTTGATATAGTCAATTTCTATCTGATAATCCTGATTGTAACTACCTACTTATATATTTTTATAATATATTGTTTAAATTTTAGTACATTTATTTTTTATCTTTTTTTTTTAATATTTTCAGTTCCAAATCACTCCTCCCATTTCTCATCCTCCTCCTATCATTGAGAAAGCAAATAAAGACACACACACACACCAATATAGGAATATGGGTGTGTGTATGTGTCTCTCTGTGTGTGTAATATCTATTAAATATATAACATCCCACATATCAAATTTCCATATTATTTATATGTTTAAGTTTGGTTTTTTTATATTCTATTGACCCATCACTAGTGGTAAATACATTTTGTGTTATTTATCTCATGGTAATGAAGGATATATAAGTGGCATACTCATGGTCTCATTTATTCCTCTAAATAGGAAGATATTTTCAAAATTACTATTAACTCACAATTAACCAACAAGTATTTATAAAATACCAACTATGTGTCAGCTGATGCATTAGCCACTGAAGATACAAATAAAAAGAATACTATAAATTAAACTTTCAAAGAGTTGATATTCTATGTTTAAATTTGCAATCTATAGCTATGGGGTGGTACTAGCAAGTGAACTTTTATTGTTTCTTTTATTTAATGTTGCTGAGTCTATTAATAGATATATTTGACTATATGGTCAAAATTAATACCTATTTTCAGGCACTCAATAAATTAAAGTGTCTTCTGTAATAATTATGCCAAATAAATTTTAAATACATTTTGAGTAAGGAGGAAATCATGAATGCCTTTTGAAACTATAAATGGGTAAGAGCACATCATGAGTGATAATATTAATTATTACTCCTTCACAGTAGTTGAGCATTTTTATAGCTTAAGGGATATAACCTGTTGATGTGCATCTGTTCAACATATTTTTGCAATTAAAGTCCTACCCACTGTTAATGGTAATTAGCATATTTTTTTTTTAGCAGGGCTGGTTAAGAAGCAGACATCTGAATGGGATATCCAATTTAAAATTAGTCTCTCTAGGTCAAAAATGATCTCTCCAAATCAAATTTGGAGTTTATTTCTATAAGGAAATTTGAACTGCTAAAAAATGTTTGGGAAATTTAGGGAAGGCATATAATATAGAAGAAAACAGTCAATGTATACATTATGTTTCTTTTGCGTCTGGAAGTATAAATATAATAACCTGGACTTCCTATGCCAAGATGGTTGAGAGAGTTAGCAACCCTCTGGAGCTCTCCCAAATTTCCACTCCAAACCAACATAAAACTGCCTCTGAATCATTCTAGGAGCAAGGAAGCAGCCTACCAGCCTGGGAGGAAAAGGTCTGTCTTACCTGGGTAGGAAGAAATTGAGGTCCATGAGCAGTAAGAACAGCAGCAGGTTCTGGGCTCACTGCAGGTGGCCTGGAGTAGGGCTCTGGACCTGGGGCAAATCACCAGTGAGTCTCAGCCCATCTACAAACCAGAAGCATCTTGATCAGGTGATCAGTACAGACAGCATATCAGGGACACACTCATCAGGCACCTCACAGCTAGCAGAGACCACAAACAAGACTTTGACCCTACTGCTTACCAGTAGTGAAGCCCCACCCAAGGCTGCTCAACATCAAATTCCCACCCCTGTGACCCTCCCAGTGGGTGGACTCTTTCTAGGGTAAACTAGCATCAGATGGCTCCAACCCTCCACAAATTCCAGCAAACTTACCGTTCCAGAGCCTTCTAAGAGAGGAACTTGCTTTCCAAAGCAAACAAGCAGCAGGACCCATACACTTGGGCAGATTGGCAAGAAAATTATTTTTCCATGGTCTGCTAAGAGAGAGGCCTTGCTAACAGAGCAAGGAAGCAACAGGACACTACCCCTGGGGCAAACCAACAATAAGATCACTCTTCCAGGGCCAGCCACCAAAAAGAATTTGTTAACTTTTGCAATGCAGCACCAGGATATCACTCCTGAAGAAGACTAGCACAGACCCAGGGGAGGCCAAAAGGGAGAACTACCCCCCAATACTAATTAGAAGGGAAGTTTACTCTATAAAGAATGCAAGCAGTCAAGCCCTGAAGCACAGTGAAAACCACCAGAAAGAACCAGATTCTAATCACAAAATCTTGGGACAGTGTAAGAATAGAGACTGACACTCTCATAAAAACATCAAGGAAAAAAATTGAGCAAAAAAAATAAAAACCTTGACTATTGAGAGTTACTACATTGATAGGGAAAATAAAGGCATAAACATAGAGGAGGACAATAGTAACAAAATGGCTACAGTTGAAGCTTCAAAGAAAAATGCAAACTGGTCTCAGTCCCAAAGAGAATTCCTGGAAGATCTTAAAAAGGACTTTAAAAAGCACATTAGAGAAGTAGAAGAAAAATGTGGGAAAGAATAAAAGTAATGCAAGAGAAGCATGAAAAAGAAATACAAAAATTTAGTGAGGAAAAGAACTCCCTAAAAACAGATAAAGCAAAATGTATAAGGAAGTACAAAAGGTCACAGAAGAAAATAATTCTTTAAAAATTAGAATTGAACAAATAGAAACTGACTATAAGAGGCAACAAGATACAATAAAACAAAAACAAAAAAAATATGTAAGAAAATGTGAAATTTCTCATTGGAAATACAACTGACCTAAAAAATATATGAAGGAGAGATAATTTAAGAATTAATGGACTACCTAAAAGTCATATTAAAAAAAAAAACAAGCAAAACCTAGACAATTTATTTCAAGAAATTATAAAAGAAAACTGCTGATATATTAAGACCAGACAGGAAAATAGAAATTGAAAGAATCCACCAATCACTGCCTGAAAGAGATCCCAAAATAAAAACTGCCTGAAACACCTAGACAAATTTCAAAGCTCACAAATCAAAGAAAAAGTATTGCAAGCAGTAAAAAAAAATATTAAAAAAAATAAATAATTAAACAATTTAATTTAAATACCGTGGAGCTACAGTCAGAATTACAAAGGATTTGGCAGCTTCCACAATAAAGAGACACAGGGTTTGGAATATAATATACAGGAAGGCAAAGGAGTTAGGTTTACAAGCAAGAATCACCAACCCAGAAAATTGAATATATTCTTTCAGGGGGGAAAATGTACAGTTAATAAAATAGAGAATATTCAAGAATTTCTGAATAAAAGGCCAGAGTTGAATAGAAAGTTTGACTTCCAAATACAAGACTCAAGAAAAATATAAAAAGTATAAAAGAAACCAGAAACAAAAATTTTAAGAAATTCAATAAAGTTAAACTATTTATATTTGTAAATGATAATATTTGTAAGTCTTAATAACCTTATTGTAGGAAAAAGTAGGGGTAGCTAGATGGCACAGTGGATAAAGCACTGGCATTGGTTATAATATGACATTGATGATATCACCACTAAAAACAAATTGGTAAGAAAAAAAGTGCATGGTAGAAGAAGGAGGGAATTGAATGGGTAAACTGTTCCCCACACAGAAAAAAATAAGAGGCATAAAAGAAGTATAATAATGGAGGAAGAGATCAGGTGGGGGAATGGCAAAATTTTCAGCCTTAATCTAAACAAAGTTGGCTCAATGAGGGAATAACAAAAACCCTCAGTTGCATATAGAAATCTATCTTGCCCTGTAAGTTAATTTAAAAAGAAAGAGATAATAGACGGGGAAGGGAAGACTGATACAAGGGGATATAGGGCAATGTGGTAATCACAGTAAAACATTTTTGCAGAAGGAAATGGGCAGAGGAAAGATTTAGGACCAAAGAAGATATAGAGAGCAAAACAAAATGTAAAACAGATCATTCTGATTATATAAAATTAAAAACGCTTTTACACAAGTAAAATGAATATAACCAATATTAAAAAAGAAGCAAAAAACTGGGAAAGAATCTTTAAAACAAATATCTCTGATAAAGGCCTAATTTCTCAAATATAAAGAGAATTGGGTCAAATTTATTAAAAAAAAATACAAGTCATTTCCCAATTGATAAATGGTCAAAGGATATGAACAGGCAGTTTTTAGACAAAGAAATGAAAGCTATCTATAATAATATGAAAAAATGCTCTAGACCACTTTTGATCAGAGAAATGTAAATTCAAACAACTCTGCGTTATCACCTCACACTTATCCAAGTGGCAAATATGACAAAAAATAGAAAATATTGGATGTTGGAAGTTATTTGGGAAAGCTAGGGTGCTAATCCACTGTTGGTAGACTTATGAAAGATCCAGCCATTCTGGAGAGCAATTTGGAACTATTCCTAAAGCGCATAGAACTGTGCATACCCTTTGATCCAGCAACAACTCTGCTAGGTTTATATCCCAAAGACATCCCCAGAAAGAGAAAAACAAAACTATTTTTACAGAAATATTTATAGCAGCTTTTTTGTGGTGGCTAAGAATTGGAAACCAAAGGAATGCCCGTCAATTGGGGAATGGCTAAACAAATTGTGGTATATGATGGTGATGAGCTACTATTGAGCAATAAGAAATGAGAAGCAAGATGACTTCAGAAAGTTCTGCGAAGATATTTATGATGTATAGTGAAGTGAGCAGAACCAAGAGAACATCGTGCACAGAGAGAGCGATATTGCTTAATGAGGAACAGTGAATGACTTGACTTTTGTCAACAATAAAATGATCTAAGACAATCCTAAAGGACTATTGATAAAATATACTATCTGTCTCCAAAGAAAGAATTGATATTGATGGAACAGACTGAAACATGGTTTTTCACTTTCTTTCACTTTTTTCTTTTAATAAATTTTGCTTGTACAAAATGACAAATATGGTAATATTTTGCATAATCATACATGTATAAGCCATATCTTATTTCTTATTGCTTCAAGGAGAGAGGAGAGAAGGGAGGGAAAGAGGGATAAAAATTGAAATCCCAAAATAAGAATAAAAATGTTTCTTACACTAAAAAATCCACAAAATAATGGAGTTGGGCTAAAAAAAAGTGGAAAGAACTTAAATGTCAGGATCAAGATCATGGTTACAGTATAAAAAATGAGATTATTATTAAAGTCTAAAGTCATTCTAGGAAAACAAAAACCCCAAAATTTCTACATTTTAATTTTTTTTAATTACTGTTTTGAAAACCTTTTTCATTTAAATTATAAGTCATCAGGCTTTGGAATGATACCCAGCTGTTTACAAATATGATAGAGAATGTTTCCATAATCAAAAATAATATGGCAAAATCACATTAGTTAAATTTATAATATATTTCATCAGTAGTGAAATAGATTACTATAATAATAAAAATGCATAGTGTATTGTCTATTTTTCTATGGAGATTGATTTTTTGAAATGTTTTCCTTTTTTAAGTATTTATTTTACTCTGAATTTAAATGAACCAAACATCTTTATAATACAGTAGAAGAGTATTAGAGAATAATCCCTCCTCTCTCACCTCCCCGAGGTAGCAAACAATCTGATTTGGGACAATTCATGTAGGATGATGTAAAACATCACCATACTTGTCACTTTGTACAAGCAAACTTAATCATAAAAAAAAATGTAAGAATGTAAAAAATAGCATGCTTCACTCTTGAATAAATAAATAAAACTAGAACCTGGTTTTATGAAAAAAGCAACAAAATAGATAAACCATTGGTTAATTTAGTCAAAAAAAGAAAGGAAGAAAAACAAACTACTAGTATCAAAAATGAAAGGGGTAAACTCGCCTCCAAAATTAAAACAATTATTAGGAACTATTTTTTCCAATTATATGACAATACATTTGAAAATCTCTGCCCCAGTTCTGGCAGAGAGGGCAAACTGCCAATTAGAGAACCACTCACAGGACAGACTCAGCTAGGCCAAGCCTCCTTAGCACAAGAAGCAAGCCCAGGGAGGTAAAGAATCTGCAAACCACAGAGGCCTCAGAGCAGAAAACTAGTGATCAGGTCCCTATCCCCCATCAGAAGAAGCTTGAAACAGTGGCCCCTGTTCCTCAGGAGCAGACCTCACCTTTAAAAGTAACAAAATAGACTAAAATATGAGTAAGAAACAGAAGACGACCCTTAGCACAGAGTGTGAGGGAAGATCAAAACACAAATTCAGATGAAGACAAGGCTCTCAAAATCCCTATTTGCTAAGCCTCAGGGGGAAAATGAATTGTTGTCAAGATAAAAAAGATTTTAAAAATCAAATAAGACAGGTAGAACAAAAAAAATGGGACAATAAATGAAAGAAATGAGTTATGCAAGAAAATTATGGTCAAATTGGGGTGGGGAGGGGGATCCACTGAAGAAATCAACTTCTTCAAAAATAAAATTGGCCAATTGGAAAAGGAGATGCAAAAGTTTTCTGAAGAAAATAATGCCTTAAAAATTTGCAGATGGAAGCTAATGACTACATGTGTCACCAGGAATCAGTCAAAAAGCATCAAAAGAATGAAAAGAATAGAAGAAAATGTGTAATAACCTATCAGAAATGTTTTCTTGTATCAAATAAGAAATATGACAATAGGAGTATAGCATGCAATAAACTACACAATCATATCCTACCTCTGACTTTCACAAACTCTAAATTGAATCTCTAAATTATGCAATGTGTTGTGAATGGCATTAATGTTTACTTCCAATGAGAAGAATGAAACTTGCCTAGATTCAAAAGAACAGAAATCTAAGATCTATCTAAATCTAAATCTGAAATCAAAATATATCAATTATGTAATGAACATATAAGTTATAGTACATAAATATGATAAAATAGTATTGTGGTATAAGAAATAATCAAGGGGATTTTTTTCATGAAACTTGGGAAGAATGACATGAACAGATGCAGAGTGAAAAGAAGAACTAGGAGAAATACATACACATGAAAACATAGAAATATAATTTGAAAATTGATAGTAGTGGATTTTGTTTTTCTAGGCTATATGTGTTTGCTAAAGGGCTTTGTTTTTCTTTCTTTTTCAGGTGGTGTTGATATAAGAGTGAAAAAAGAAAAAAATTGTTTAACTGAAAAAAGTCCTATTTGCATATGCCATGCACAACATATATACACACATTTTAAAGTGTATCCCTAGAATGAAATAATGAATAACAGTTATCATGATCAAAAAATCAACTTTGAAGACATAAGACATATAGTCGATTTTTTTTGGTATTGTTGTTTTGTTTTTGCCAACAAATATTTATTTCATTTTTTCCAGTTACATGTAAAGGTAGTTTTCAACACTCATTTTCATAAGATTTAGAGTTCAAAATTTTTCACCCTCCCTCCCTTTCCTCCTCTATCCACAATACAGCAACCAATCTGGTATAGGTTATATATGTTCAATCCACAAGTGATCTTTTTAACATTTCTTTCTATGGGAGTGGATAGTATGTTTCATCATTAGTCCCTTGGGATTGTCTTGGATCATTGTATTGCTGAGAGTAGTTGAGTCATTCACAATTGCTCATCAAACAATACTGCTGTCACTATGCACAATGTCCTACCAGTTCTGCTCATTTCACTATTCATCAGTTCATATGAGCCTTTCCAGGAATTTCTGGCATCATCCTGTTTGTCATTTCTTATGGCACACTACCATTCCACTACAATCATCTACCACAGCTACTTCAGTCATTCCTCTATTGATGGACATTCTCTTGATTCCCAATTCTTAGTCAACACAGAGAGTTGCTATAAATATTCTTTGTACAATTTTCCCCCTTTTCTCTTTTTTACAATTACTATTGTTCACTGTTTCCCTCCATCCTACTCCCTTCCCCATGATATTGACTCTATTATCTATCTTCTTTCACCCTATCCGTCTTCAACAGGGATTTGCTTCTGTCCGTCCCCTCCCCCAATCTATCCTCCCTTCTTTTGCCATTCTCTCTTTATGCCCTTCCCCTACTATTTTCCTGCAGGGTTAGATGAATTACTCCACCTAATTGAGTGTGTATGTTATTCCCTCCTTGAGCCAATTCTGATGATTGTTAGGCTCATTTACTGCCCAGATTAAATAGATTACTCCACCCAATTGTGTGTGTGTGTGTGTGTGTGTGTGTGTGTATGTGTGTGTTAATCCCTGCTTGAGCCAACTCTGAAGTGATTAAGGTCTCTGAGCCTATTCTGATAAGTGTAAACTTTATTTACCACCCTGCTTCTCCCCCATCTCTTCCCCCACTTCATAAGCCCTTTCCTGTTTCTTTCATATTCAATTTCATCCCATGCTTCCTCTGCCCTTCCCCCTTCCCTAGTGCATTCTTCTGACCCCTAAATTTTACCCTAAAGATGTCATCATGGGGAAGCTAGATGTCATAGTGTACAAAGCATCCACCCTGGATCCAGGGGGACCCCAGCCAAAACCCAGCCTCAGACAGAAGACAGTCACCCACT
This sequence comes from Dromiciops gliroides, assembly GCF_019393635.1. NCBI lineage: Eukaryota > Metazoa > Chordata > Mammalia > Microbiotheria > Microbiotheriidae > Dromiciops > Dromiciops gliroides. The sequence continues at coordinate 133,538,914 of NC_057863.1, forward strand.
GGACAACCCCAGGTATGTCACCCAATTCCAATTTTTTATGGTTCTCTAGGGTCTTGTCTTTGAAAGTCAAATTTGCCATGCAGTTCAGATCTTTTCATCATGAATACCTTAATGTCCTCATTTTCATTGAAGTGCCATTGTTTCCTCTGAAAGATTATACTCAATATGTGATTTTTGGTTTTAATCTCAATTTGCACTCTGGAATATCATATTCCATGCCCTCTGGTCCTTTAATGTAGAAGCTGCTAGATCTTGTGCTATCCTGATTGGGTCTTGACAGTATTTGAATTCTTTCTTTTTGGCAGCTTGCAATATTTTCTCCTTGACCTGGGAGCTCTGGAATTTGGCTATGATATTCTTAGGAGTTTTCCTTTTGGGATATCTTTCAGGAAGTGATTGGTGGGCTCTTTCAATTTCTATTTTACCTTCTGCTTGTAGAATATCGAGGCAATTTCCCCTGACAATTACTTGGAAGATGCTATCTAAGCTCTTTCTTTGATCATGGTTTTCAGGTAGATAATTTTCTAATTATCTCTCCTGGATCTATTGTCCAGGTCAGCTTTTTTTCTAAGGAGATTTTTCACATTGCCCTCTATTTTTTTATTCATTTGGATTTGCCTTATTGTGTCTTGGTTTCTCATAAAGTCACTGGCTTCCATTTCTTCAATATTAATTCTTAGGCAATTATTTTTGTCAGAGAGCTTTTATATTTGGCTTTTCAAACTGTTGACTTTTATCTCATGTCTTTCCTGTATCACCTTCATTTCTCTTTCCATTTTTTCTTCTACCTCTCTAACTTTATCTTCAAAGTCCCTTTTGAGTGCTTCTCTGGCCTGAGACTACTTCACATTTTTTTTGTATGCTTTAGATATAGGGGCCATGAAGTTGACATCTTCCTCTGAGGGTGCAACTCCATCTTCCTTCTCACTAAAGAAACTTTCTATGGTCCTCACCTGTCTCTGTCTGCTCATATTGCCTTTCTTTTACTTGACTTTTAGCTCCTTAAAGTGTGGCATTGTTTCCAGGCTGCACTATCCCAAGCTTCAAGAGGTCCCAGGTGGAATGATTTAAGGAGGGGCAGGTTCTTAACTTTCCTGGCCTGCTCCCTGGTCAGTAGATGACCCCAGGCCAACTTGCTAATCAACCAGGTTTGTGTGCTGTAGTTGTCAACTCTGAGGAGCCTGTGCCCCTTCCCTGACCTGGGCCACTGCTACTCAAGCCTGTCTCTTGGTTCCCATCAGGGGTGAGAAACCCAAGTTCAGCCTCAACACCTGCAGAGACCTCTGTAATCTACCCCCTTCCAAGGGCTCTGCCCTCTCACCAGATTGTAAGCTTAGTTCCAGACAACACTGGCAGTGTAGCTAATTCAGAAGCTCTGGGTGTCTGTTTCCTGGGCAAGTCCTTCTTGGGACTGGAATTGTGTCAGGGTGACTGTGGGATTGGGGTCCACTCCTATCTGAGCAAAGTAACTCCCTCCTTCCTACCTTCCAACCCATCCTTTATTGGAAAAGGATCTGAGCACCTTTTTCTATGTATTTTGCTGCTCCAGAAATTGGATGTAGTAGTCTAAGTTTTATTTCATATTAGTTCATGGAAAGAGGCTGACCTTAAGAAATCTGTAATCATTTTTTTATAAATATCTACAAAAATTTTTGGAGATTCTTTTATTCTTTTTTCTTTTCTATTCATACATGTACTTGAGCATGCCTTTCATTCCATTGTCAAGATCATATCACTTTTAGCAATGAATTGCAGCCTGCATAATACACACCATGGATTATTTTTTTATTATTTATTCCACTAAAGACTTGTTTTTTTTTTCCCTGAGGTCATTATATTCCATGGTATATATACTTAGGCAACTATCAATGCTTAAAAATAGTGATGTAATATAGCTGAAAAAATAATACTGTAGTAGCCATCACTAACAAATGTACAAGTATAGTACCTAAAACAGTGGTTCTTTCCCTTTGGCAGCCTTGTAAACACTATGAGCTATAATATAATAATATATGTGTATATATATATATATATGTATGTGTGTGTGTATATATACATGTGTGTGTAACCTTGCTTTGAATTTGCTCAATTTCTTAACATGAATATGGATCCAGCTGCATACTATACCTAGTGATTGAGGATAATCTCCTTTGATCAGCTGCCTGTGT